>NC_140074.1:51208797-51748797 GCF_964194135.1 Talpa europaea | reverse complement strand
TAAATTATTGCTATGATGACATAAATTTGGCACTCTCCACACTTGTGATGCAAAAATTGATCATGGGGAAACTGGCATTAGTAAGGTAGCCAAACAAGTGAAATCTATTGTACAATTGTCAACTGTGTCAACAGTGTGTCACCAAACTGAAGAAAGGCAAATACAATTTAGTAAGATAGTTCCTGATACAGTTATACAGAGTGAGGAAAAAAATGAATTCTAGAGAAAAGAGCAATTCAAAAATACTGCTGTGGCCATATTCTTTGTAGGAAAAAAAAAAAAAAGAATTCAGAAATATCAGCAAGCACCTACTATGTGCAGTGTACCTACTTTAATATTCAACTGAGGTCTACTCGGTTATGTTTTCAGTATTCAAAAATACACAGAAAAGGATATTTGATCACATAAATTTGATCTTGTATTTTATGATTAAATTTTATTTTATTTTATTTTATTTATTTATTTTTTTAGAGGCATGCTTTATTTATTTGTTTGCTGGTTTGTTTGTTTGTTTTTGTTTATACATGCACTGGGTACAGTCAGAAGCGCGGGAGGGTGAGAGAATTCACCAGAGCCAGAGCGGGGAGCAGAGCAGGCAGAAGGACCGAAGTACACTGCTGAGGGGAGCAGCGGGCGGCAGGAGAGGTCTGCACGCCATGTGGGACCCTCCTCTGGTGGCCGGGGAGCAGCCGGGGATCGAACCGGCGCCGCAGAGGCCGCGCGCAGTTTCGCAACCCAGCGCTCAACCGCTGCGCCACCGGGGAGGCCCTATGATTAAATTTTAGACTAAAAAGCCAAAATACCTTGGGCACTGATGAAGAAGAAAAGTACACATCAAAATCAAGGCTGATGTACCTTTTCAGTTTATTCAAGCTTACTCATATTCTACTTTTCCACCATGTTTAAACAGTAATGACCCCAATAACTTTCTTCCCCCTAGCCAGTCTTTCTCAAAGTAATTATAGATCTACCACCTAGATGCTGGGAAAGCAGATGTCAGGAAGGAGAAAGTTGGAGGGATAGTATCTGTAATTTTGGGAATTTCTCTAGCCATGTTAGTAGTAAATATACAATCCTTATACACAGTGGAGAAGCTTATTTCCTTTATCATCTAAATTACTCTTCATAAATTTCATAAGAGTTCTCCCATTTTTAAAAACACAATTGGACAATAATTAAAATTTTATGTTGATGATACCCCTCAATTACAACTACCATGAGCTGATTTCACTGTCCCCTTGGTATTGATGTTGACATTCTGGGACTGTAAATTAGTTCTTAAAGGTTCTGTAACATACTGCTTCCTTAAATTTTCTAGCAGGAACCAGAAGTTTTAAGCTAGATTTGTAAGACATAAACAATAAGTAAAGCAATTATAAAATTAATGTTTAGAACTTTATTAACCATTTATCCAAGATCTATCATGAATGACAAATGCATAGACAATTGTTTAAAACCACTAAAAAAAATCCTAATTCATCTTAGCTAACTACATTAAACTCCTTTTATTATAATCATGCCCTTTATGTCCTGTCATCCAGTTCTGTTCGCATGGAATTATCCCAGGGAAATTTCCTTTCTTCTCTTCCCGAGGGTCTTAGAGCAGACAGGATATGTAAGATATACATGTAATCACTTTTAGGACAAAGTTGTATTATCTTCTACTATAGTAATTTTAGTCTAGAAGCCTGTCATTTTTAAAAGAATAACATTAAATATATAAAAGTAATACATATGCAGTATAAAAATAGAAAATACAGACAAAAATGAAGGTCACTTATAAAACTACCACCTAAAATAACTATTGCAATCATTTCAGAATATTTCCTTTCAAACTTTCTTCTACAAATAATAAGTTGGAAAGCAAAATTCAAAAAAGGAAACCAAAAATTAAAAAACAATACCATTTGCTACAATTCCAAGAAAAGTGTAGAGAATGTATATACTGAAAGCTATAAAACTCTGATAGAAGAAACTAAAGTAGCTCTAAACAAATGTTCATGGATTAGAAGGCAACATAGCAGAGAGTCAGTTTTCCCCACAGAGATCTATAGACTTAACACAAACCCAATCAAAATTCCATCAAGACTTTTCATAGGTACAAATTGATTCCAAAATGTACAAGGAAAGGGAAAAAAGCTGGAATAGCTAACGTTGCTTTGTAAAAGAAGGACAAAACATGATGAGTCACACTACTTGGTTTTAACATTTACTCTAAAGTTAATTAATTAACAGTAATTAACAATACCTGACAGTTATTAAATTTTTAACCGTTACTGTTGGTGATGCGACAGATACGTAAATCAGTGCAACAGAATAGAGTCCAGAAATGAATCTGTACAAATACGGCCATTTAATATTTGACAAACATGCAAAAGCAATTTAATGGAGAAAGGATAGTCTTTTCAACAAATGATGTTGAACAATTTATTATACGAATGTAAAAAGAATAACCTTGATCTAAACCTCATATTTTATATGAAGATTAATTAAAAAATAGGTCATGGATAGCAGCATAAAACATAAAACATTTGAAACAATACACAAGAGAAAATCTTTGTGACCTTGAGTTCCTAGAAATGACACCAAAAACATCATGAATAAAGGAAAATATTTGACAAATGAGATTTTACCAAATTTAAAAACATCTGTCTGCCAAAGAACAACCAAAAGAATAAAAAGAAAAGCTACAGACTGGGAGATAAGTGGAAATCATATATACAATAAAAGGCATTTCTAAAATATAGAAAAAAAACTCTTAAAATCCAATAATTAGAAAATAAATATCCTAATTACAAGTTACGAAAGGATCTAGATCTTCACCCAAGAAGATTTAAAAGCACATGAAAGTATATACAACAGTGTTGATTATTTAGGAAAATACAAACTAAAGCAAAATGAGAAAGACAGTATGCAACTATTATAATGGCTAAAATAAAATGCTGACCATACCAAACACTGATGAGGATGAAGCGCAATTATAACACTCACTCTGCTGGTGGGAATTCAAAATGGCACAGCCACTCTGAAAAACCATATGGCAGTTTCTTATAAACATATACTGCCCATATGACCAGCAATCTCCACTGGAAAAAAGTCTATGTTTACATAGAAATAAAGTCTATGTTTACACAAAAGACTGTACATATATAGTCACAGCACCTTATCTATAATAGGCAAAAATTGGAAAACAACCCAAATGTTCCTCAATGGATAGATGGATGAACTGTAGCACTATGAATGCCATACAATGGAATACCACAAGGGAAGAAATTACTGAAGGACGCAACAACAAAGATGGATCTCAAATATATGAGGTGAATGAAAGAAGTTGGTTTCATAGGTTATAACAGTGACATCTGTTGCATGACAGTCTTAAAAAGACACAACTTTAGTAATTGGGAACAGATAAATGGTGGACAAAAACTGTGGGTGAGGGAAGAGAGAATAAAGGAGTTTTTGGGGGGTGACAAAACTGTTCTGTTTTCTGATTATGGCAGTGGTTACATGAATCTGTAAGTATTCACAGGACAAATCACAACAGAAAAAAAGGTCAATTTTACCATTGAAAAAAGTGGAAGGATATATGCTCAGAGTGATTACTGATCATATTATTCCCAAATAAAACAATGCAATTAAATACCAAAATTTTATCAACATGAAAATTCATTATGAAAATAAAAATCAATAGAAACTTTAAAAAACTTCATTTATAATTATTGACATAACTACAGTAAAATATTTGGCATATTTTACTCCAAACTTTTTCCTATACAAATCTTTATATATGAAAATCTGTGTATTTATATCAAAACAGGCTTATATTTCATATGGTTTTGCAATTTATGCACTTAATGCATTAGTAACTTCTTTATATTTCAATATTCATTTTTGCATTTTTTAAACATCTGAAGAAGTACTCCGGTATACATAATTGTGTGTGGATGTATGCTGTAAGTTACATAAGTTAGTTCCAGTGTTTAATAGTTGGGTTGCTTCTAATTGTTATTATAACAAATATTTCTATAACTCTGAGATGAACATTCTTGTATCGTTTATACCTTGTAGCTGTATCATTGCAAACACCCATCACTGAACTCCAGAAAAGTTATCCAAATGTACTTTCTCAGCACAACTTCCCTAATTGAGTATTTTCATTATTGAGGCATTTTTCTTTCTTCCTATGAATGTACAAAAGCTTTTTATATTATAAATAATTATTTTATTATATATTTTATGAAAACCTTTCCCAAGTTGTAGTCTATCATTTAAAGATTCTTTGGATACACAGACTTTATCTATTCTTCTTTTCCTTTATGGTTCTTCTCATTTGGTGCCTTCACTTTCTAAAGAATATTTAATCCAATCAGTTATTCCTGATAATTGATATATTGGTCCTATATTTGTCTTCACTTTTATTTTTATACATTCTTGCTGTTTCCATATTTTCCCTATCATTTGTTGTATTATTTACATTTCCTTTGCCTCAGTTTCAAATAATTTTATAATTATAAATCTTACAGTAATATGGTTTTTCCCCTTGTAACTAAAATGAATTTTTATTGCAAATATCTGTGATATACATTATTAAAGTTTCATTATTATATTTCTTTTTAAAGGCTATTTTCAAGGTTTATACATTTAAACAAGGATCAAGAGGAAGAATTAAGACATGTACTCTTTACTTTTTTTTCACTGTTCACTGATGCTAATTTATTCTCTGGCTTTTCCATTAGGTTCACAATGAACAGCAGTTTGGCTATGTCATTTTTTTTTCTCTCAAAGTGCTCTAGCTTCTTAGAGAGTTCTCTGCCCTTCTGACATTTATTACTACACAAGAGAAATTTGATGTAAACCTGGTGTGTGTGTGTGTGTGTGTAACATGTTTTCTTTTTCCTTCTTGGATGTTTGTATGACTTTTGTTTGTTTGACATAGAAATTTCACTGTGATAGACCTGGATGTGAATTTTTCTGCTCACCCTTCCCAACCCAACAACATAAAGCAAAGGAAGTTTATGTAAACCTAGCAAGTACTAGGAACTGAGGTAGCATCTGCCAATAATAAAACAAATAATAATTATAAAGAAGTTTGAGAAACTCAAGTAAATTACGTAATTAAATATTATGAGCTAATTGAATTTTCCAGTCGTATATATGTTGAAATAATTCTCTATCACTGATAATAAGGGAAAAGTATACACACTAAGAACAGTAATCTTTACATTGGGAGAGTTTTCAGGTAGACGAGGATTGCATAGGTCTTGGAATAACGCATTCATGGAAAAGTACAGATGTGATCAAGTTTTTGTTTTCTCAGTCAGAGGTCTGGATTGTTTTTGAGGAGTAAGTAAAGATTTTGAATTATGGAGAGCTGGAAAGTAAGGATTTTCCAACTGAAAATTGTCATCTAGTCCATTAACCATTTCTAATGTCCCAGATGCTTAAAAATGTATCAAAGTAAAGGTTCTGTACAAGTATGCCTAAAACCAGGTAAGATAGCGATGGGCATGCTGCAGAGGTAGGCAGGGAAAAGGGTTTAATACTGAGACACAGAAATTATTTCATTATTGATTCCTATCTAAAAGATCTCTGACTAAGGAAAAATATTAAAAGTCTAAAATAACATTTGATGAGGTAATTAATATAAATTAGCTCAATTTAAAACTAAAATTAAATTAAGGACTGAGTCCTGTCTTCCCCTTTTTTTGGTGGAAGTTAGGGATCTGGAGAAAGGGAATGGTCTATTCTCTACAAATCGTTCTTACAGCTTATAAGGAAATGTAAACCTGCTATCATCTGCTAGGTCTACTAAAGGCACTAATAATAACAATTAGGCATGTGCTACAGGAGAGCTGAGAGACTGGGACAATCTGTCAGGTTTGTCAGAGATGACCAGAAAGAGTACCATCTAGTAGAATTTCAAAATAAGGACAAATTTCTTCAAAAATTAACTGCTACAATACATATTATATTCAGTTTAAAATGTAGAACTTGGGCATCTCTGGTAGCCTAGGGGTTAAGTCTCAGGGCTACTACCACTATGGTCTGAACTTGATTCCTGGCCAGGGAGCTAACCCACATATAGTGCAGCAGACCTCTCCTGTCTCACCTGCTGCTCCCCTTAGCAGTATATTTCAGTAGATCTGCCTGTTCTGCTCCCCATTCTATCTCTGGTGAATCTTCTCACCCGTCCACCCCTTCATCTATGGCCTACATCCCAGTTCTTCTAAGCAAAAACAAATGAAAAAAATGTGGAATGTTTCCCTGCTAAGATTTATATAAGATTACATATATTTTTAACCATGAAAAGTTTCAAATATTCACTTATTAGGTGGTCTGAGAACAGTTCCAGTGAATTATTAATTACTAATTCTGGGACTTTCTCCCTTAACAGTGAACACACATAAATTTTCACAAAATTATCATGAGTTTTTGCATATTTGTCACGAGGATAGGAGACCTTTAAGTACAGAAATCTAAACTTCCTTGAGGGCATTTCAGTCTCTCAGGTAAATATACATTTTATAAACTTATTCAACAAGCATTTTTTTTTATTAAGCAAGTCAATCAACCCCAGTCATAACCCCTTGCTCCAACATTATGTTTAAGCAATATTAAAATTTTGTAAGATGTGAGAGTGTATCTATTAACAGAGTATGTCAAACCTGTCAGATTTTCTTCTATTCTTATCAAAAGTAGGTCCAAAATTCAGCTGTCAGCAGAACTACATATTATTTGAACATATATATCAATTTATTACAATGATATGCTGCTGGTATTTTGGTTTTTTTCAGAGATGATCTTTTATTTAAAATATTATTCCCTTCCTTTCCAGTATCGTGCTGTTAAGATATTCAAGTTATTTTGTGATACCTTCTAAAGAGAAAAACATTTTGGGGTGAGGGAACATATTTTGCCACACTTATTTTTTAAGAATATATCTTGGGCCTCCCCGGTGGCGCAGCGGTTGAGCGCTGGGTTGCGAAGCTGCCCGCAACCTCTGCGGCGCCGGTTCAATCCCCGGCTGCTCCCCGGCCACTGGAGGAGGGTCCCACATGGCGTGCAGACCTCTCCTGCAGCGCCCGCTGCTTCCCTCAGCAGTGTGCTTTGGTCCTTCTGCCTGCTCTGCTCCCTGCTCTGGCTCTGGTGAATTCTCTCAGCCTCCCGCGCTTCTGACTGTACCCAGTGCTTGTATAAACAAACAAACAAATAAATCTTTTTTAAAAAAAAAGAATATATCTTATTTAGGCATTTTTGTTTTCAAAGTAGATTTGAATGTAAGTCTGTTGTTTGTCTTTAAAAAAAAAAAAAACACCCCTAAATTCTTGGCTTTATTTGGATTTCAATTTCACCAACTTTTCTGTTAACATCCTTTTTGTTTTCAAATTCAGTCCAAATATATACTTTTCATTTTGTGTTCATGTCTCAATATCTTTTAATTTGAAAAAATGTAGTATATATATATTTTTTTAGTTTTAAAATCCAGTTATTTTATATTGTATTGCATCTGATATCCCCTCTTCCCCCAGCTGTATGAGTTACAATTGACACATAACATTGTGTTAACTTAAGGTATAGGACATGATTTGATATATGTATATATTGCAGGCGATTGGAGTTTTGTTAGCATCCATCAGCTCACATAACTAGTTTTTTTTTGTGATGAGAACTTTTATCAGTGGCTTGTCTTGATTTAAATTGAGTTCATCAGGAAGATTAGTTTGTCTATGGCTATTCAGATTGTAAAAGGTTATCAGACTCTTAGTTTTATTTTTCCTTTTCGCAAATTTGTCCATTTGAGCCACTGAAGATGATATTTTATCAGAAATTGATAGATGAGATTTTTCCATATGAAATTTGACAGTTGACAGGTCAAAAACACAGGACTACATTAATATCTGCAGTAATGGCTTAAAAGGAAAGACTGAAGAAAATAAATTGACAGCAATGTAAATGTTTAAACAAAAACTAGAATTGGCTACTAATGACAGTGGGAGGGAAACAAGGAAAACAATTTCCTTTTAGAAATTTCATTTAATTTTTCACATACTGTAAGTATTATGGCCTTTGTAAAGTCTACTGAAACTCAATTTTAAATATTACTGGGAGATGTCTACCTCTTAGGTAAGTCATGCCAAGAATACCTCAGCCTTGATGTGCATGATTTGACAACTTTCAGAAGCATTTAACTAGAGGGTGGAAAGGTAAATGGGGTCTATTCATTCATTCATTTGCTTATTCAATAATCCTACTGAGCTCATACATGGGCAAGGCTCTGTTCTAGAAGCTAGTAATAGAGTAGCAAACATGTCTGAAAATAGACATGGGACTGACATTCCAATTAGGAGGAAACAGAAAAACATATAGAATGTATGATATAAGGGTTATGGAGAAAACAAAGCAGAGAAGAAGGATAAGGAATGCTGGAGGTATGGAAATCTGCTTCGTAAAATTATGGTATACCCAGGATAGATCTCTCCAACAAGGGAATACTTGAGCAGACACATCAGAAGGAAATGAAGGAGTGAGTCATTGTGGATACCCAGGTGATAAACATTCTTAGCAGAGGAAACAGCACATAGAGGCAACTGATCTTTCAAGAAAGAACAAGGAGACAGGTAGAAATAGCAACACTGGTTACTACGAGAGATGAGTCAAGAACCTGGATCATATATGGCTTTGCTGGCAATTATAAGGTGTTTTGGCTTTTACTCCTAGCGAGATGAAAAACCGTATTTGAGGATTTTGGATAGAGGACTCATGCAATCTGGGTTATGTTTAAAAACATAGCCACTTGCTGAAAACAGAATACATAGGGGCAAGGAAGCAGAAAACTATTTAGGAAGCTATTAGAATAACCTGGGCAGTAGATTCTCACAGCTTGTGCCAGGGTCACAATGGTAGAAATGATAAGAGGTGGTCAGGTTCTGGATTATGCTGTGAATCAGCATATATGGAAGCTGGAATTAGTTCCAAGGTTAAAACAATTATAATACAATATAAATGTGGTTTTCCAGGAATGAAGTGGTTTTTCATGAGTTACAGTGTGAAGCAGGAGAAAAATTTTGTCCAGGAATGATTAGAGATCTCCTTCCTCAATTTGCCTCATCTTTGAATATAAGAGCAGATAGGCAAGCAAACAGATGCTCAGAAAATAATGATCCTTGTATGTTTCAAGTCCATATGATTGCAGGAAAACTCAGCCTGGATCAACAGTTCCCATGATATTACTTTGCAGCTGCCATTTCCAAAGATAGGTGACATATTACATAGAAACAGTTACTTGGCTCCCTCCTATGGTCTATGTCATTTTTTACAATTTCCAAGTCTCTATATTTGGGAGTCTTAGAGTTTTCTGATACTCTCATTTAATTCTCACCACCTTGAAGTACCTCTATCACATCACTTTTTTTTACATTGTTCTTGTACATGCCTTTCCTCTTATATTCCCAGAGCTACAAAGGCAGAGACAAGGTTATTATTCATCTTTATTTCTTTAGCACTTGGAATATTGCCTGGAATGTAAGTAGGCACCCAGCAAACTTTGGATAAATGTTGAAAGTTTATTTGGCTGGAGGAACAGTGGATATTCTTTTGAGTGAAAGTAGAACTAATCACCTTTGCACAAGTCAAAACATTTGAACTAAGGAAGTCTTTAATTCAAATCTTGGCTCAGGTATTCAGGTCAATAATTGTGTTTCAGTCAGTCTGATTTCTGGCCAGCAACATCTCAATAAAACTGTGGAGAGGATAAAAGGTGGAAGGCATATAACACTATTCCATGTTTGGTCAATTAAAGATAAGTGTCCTTCACTTAAATTGCTACCTAGATAAAAATAATATTCAAGTAACTGTTCATTCTTTATATAACAAGTGTGAAATAACTATAACATATAGTTGGAAATATATATAACATATATAACTAGGTGCTTTGCATTTTCTGCTGGAAATTACCAAGATTAAACATTTAAAAAAATCACCAAAATTAAATTGGGAGATGTTAGTTTTTCAATTTTATGTGTATTACTGAAAAAACTTCACTGAGCACTAATGTCTACATGAAAGCCTATAGAGTTTATACTGTTCTCATTTTTAAAATAAAATTTCAAGCTGTTAAGAATATTTTAGTGTGTGTGTGCGTGTGTGTGTGCACGTGCGCACTGCTCATCTTTCAGAAAACATTTTTATAGCATCAAATATTTAAAGACAGGAATCAGGTGTTAAATGTGTCCTATGAATTATTTTCACCTTACCATTTAAAAATATGACTTCAAGAGGTGATTCAAATGCTGGGCTTCCGGCAAGTTGATGGCATTGTAACCTTAAGCATGGTAATTACATTGAAGGAGTTATTGAGTGTCAGCGGTATTTCACAGAATAGGACTGTGTGTGAAAGATAAATGTGCACACACACTTTAAAGAATTTTTGGTATACAATTTTTTTTTTTCTTGTAATGTGGCAGATTCAGAATTGGGATTCTTTCCACACTCCAGATTATCTTTCTTTGGAAGATACCAATGATGTAGGTTGACTTTAGTAGGCCTTAAGCCAGCTTTCTATCATTTACATTTTAAAACTCTGGAATTTCGACCAAAAGCTTTTATACAAGTAGTTAACAAATGACGTATTTTCTAAGTAAAGTTCAGAAAAGAGTCTTTCATTATAGCAAAAAGATGAGTACAATGCATCAATTTTCATTACACATTCTCTTTGCACATGTAACTGGTCCTTGGCATGACAGAAATCTGTGGTGTAGCCATAGGGATATGTAATGGTAGAAATGGAAGTTGCTTGATCTTAATTTATAAGAGGATAGGGCGACTACAGCTACCCTCTGTGAATGAGCAGAAAGGCCACTAGGTGGGAAGATGAAAGTGACAAAGAAGAGTGGAGGCTAGTATTGTCAGAGTAGATGAGCAAAGAGCTTCTGGGGGGCCTCCCTGGTGGTGCAAGGGGTTAAGCACCGCACTATGAAGCAATCTGCAGTCTCTGCAGCACGAGTTTAATCCCCAGCCCGGCCAGGGAGCAACCCACATGGCGCAGCAGACCTCTCCTGTCTCGCCCGCTGCTCCCCTCAGCAGTATATTTCAGTCAATTTGCCTGTTCTACTCCCCACTCTGTCTGGTGAATCCTCTCACCCTCCCGCATCTCTGGCCTGTACCCGGCTCTTGTATGCATAAATAAAAAATAATAATAAAAAAAGAGCTTCTGGGGCTCAGGAAGAATGACAAACCTCTTCGGGAGTCAGTGGAGACCAAGTTTAATCAGGCACCAAGGGCAAGGTGGGCAATCTAGAAACAGATCAATTTACCATGTAATTCTACCTGCCCTAAGGTCCCCTCCCTGCCCCCAACAGAAAAATAAAAGCTCAATAGTAGATCCTGGATATTTAAGTGAAAGGGTGCTGCCTTCTCTGAAGCCAGTCACAGCCCAACCCAATCTTAAAAACTTATATTCACTGTGGTTATTAATCCTCAAGGCCATTTTAGATAAAGAGTTTAACATACATTAGAGGCCAAAATTAAGAAGTTAAGCAGAATTAACTATAGATTTAATTCATAGCTGATTATATAACCTTTTACATATCATTCTTAACTACTCTGTACTACAGCTCTTATTTTAAAGAAATTGCTCATGACAATGTTCAAGCCCCTTCTATTATCACAGGCAAATAAGATCATATTTTATAAGAGCTCTTGGAAGAAAAGGAGTCAAAAAATGTGCTATTAAACAAAACTGCCAAACTAGAAAATCCTGCCAAGAAAATTATAATTGACAGCCTAATGAAGACAACAATAATATAAAAAACTAACACAATTTTGAATTTATTATTTTGAAGACTTAATAAATATTGAAAAATAAGTCCAAAGTACCTTAGAAAAAAATGACCACTTCTATCTTTATACCTACCTTTGAGAATCATATTCAGTGTCACTGTGGAATCAATATAAATTAAAACAGTAATATATTTTCTCCTTAAATCTTAAAAGATTAATTATAATTATAGTGTTAAGAGCACTCTTACACACTGTCATGTGGATACATTGGTATAATCTTTTAGAAGAGCAATTAGACAGTTTTTAACCCAGATACACATGTACGAATCCTTTAATCACACAGTTCCATTCAGAATTAACTAAAATACTCCTATATGTATAGAGGTATATATGCTGATGTTTATTGCACCATTGTTTTCTTAAAAATAATGTGAAGTAATATAAATCTAAATGTACTGGTAAAGAACTGGCTAGGTAAATTCATACTTATCATATAAGGAAATAAAAGCCAATAGGAAGGAAGATCTTTTAGACACATTCACAAAGAATTCAGTGGGAAAAATAATAAAATTACAGGACAGTCTGTAGGACAATGATCTTACTCTTATCTGTTTAAAAAGACTTAAAAAAAGTGACAATAACTATTTATATTATTTTCATGATAAACACAGATGCCAAACACTCATATATTACTTTGTTCTAATCTGAAATTCACCTCAACAGAAAGCCATATTTAATTTTTAAGGCAAAAGGTTATTGGTACACTTGATGTAAATAAAATCAGAAAAATTTTGTGCTTTGTTTAATGTCTTCAGGAAATACAAATTAAAGGGAAAAGTTTTTTTCCCTATTTTTTTTTAAAAAGATATTTGTAGTAAGTACCTATATACAGCCATCTGGTCTTTGAAATTCTGCTTAAACCTCACAGATATTTACAATGTGAGGCAAAATGATGCTCAAAAAAACAATGTGCTAAAATGTAACATACCATAAGCACCCAGATGTCTTCAAAATAACTTTTTTTTTTTAAGATAAGCAGATTTACAGTACTGGTGGTTTGTTCTTTTTGTCAAAGACAAGAGGCATCAATAAACTGCAACAAGCCAGGCTTCACATAGACCTTTGCAGGTTGACTGGTAAGTGTGTATATATTGTCATCAAAATATGCATTAACTAGGTAAAACTTTTACTACATGTTATTTACTACAAATCTCTTTATTTTCAACCTTTGCTCAGCAGGCACGTTAACCAAGACAGGCTAGCATAGGTTCCCAATATTTGTTGATGCAGCCTCCTAACCCGTTCAGTGGGATCCCTATCCTGACTCACATAGCATATAGCTTTACATGACCAGTGGCTAACGGGACATGACTACCATTGCATACACCACAGGGTACATATTCTTTTAGGTCAGGCTGAATAAGAGTTACAAATCAGCATATTGCTGCCAAAGCCTGACAAATTAGTTATATGAAGGATACTCACATCAGCATAGTGGCCGATCATATCACATCGGTCACATCGTTTCCGCCAGGAAGATCTTTCAAGACATCTGTGAGTAGAAGACATAGGCAAGGAACAGTCTAAGCAAAAGCGGGCCGGACAGGCATATTGGAGGTGTCCTCTCTCGGAGCAGAGGCAGCAGGGGCGAACTTTCTATGTGGCAGACAAACAGAAAATCTCTTCAGCAAGATACTTCAGTCTCAAATAGTAGAAGGTCAATTTTTCTTTTTCTGTATAATTCCATAAACATTTATTTCCATTTTGGGGCCTCCCCTGGTGGCACAGTGGTTGAGCGCTGGGCTGCGAAGCTGCCCGCAGCCTATGCAGCGCTGGTTCGATACCCGGCCGCCGGCGAGGGTCCAACTTGGCGAGCAGACCTCTCCTGCCACCCACTGCTCCCCTCAGCAGTGTATTTCGTCAGTCTGCCTGCTCTGCTCCCCGCTCTGGCTCTGGTGAATTCTCTCACCCTCCCGCGCTTCTGACTGTACCCAGTGCTTATATAAATAAATAAATAAATCTTTAAAAAAAAGAAAAAGAAAAATTTATTTCCATTTTGAGATCCCAAAGAAGGTCAAGTGTTAAACATAATTATAAAATCAAACAAAATGTCCAAATCAGTTGTCTACATCCTCTGGTTGCTAAGAGGTTCAGTCTGCAAGTGCTATCAGCTGGCATCTGTTTCTTATGTCTTGTCTTATAGGAATACTGACTAAGTAGAATGTGTCTAAGAGGGAAAGCAGGAGGATGAGGATCTGGAAATTAAGTCACAAAAGGAACAGATACAGAAAGAGGCTGCTTTACCTGGAGAAGCTAAGACAACGTAGGAACACAGAGCTGTCTCAATTATTTGAAAGAAAATAATTTGGAGAAGGGACTAGGCAATGGAAAAAATGTTTAAGAGCTTACTAGCAAATGTCTAAGAGGTTGAGTTCTGTGTTGCTACAAATTTGGTGTAGCCGTTTAAATTATTTAATTCTATAAATACTTGTAAGTACCTAAAATTATAATTTTCCTAATAATGAAAATAATCCCACAATGAAATAAACTGTCTCATTTTTAAGCAGAAGATTCAAAGTGAAAGGGGTCTCAGGAATCATCTGATTCAACCTCATTTTATAGAAAAGAGCAGAGGCACAGAGGTAAAATGATTTAGCTAAGGCCTCACAACTAGTAATGGGAAGCTCAAATTGATTACAGGTTTTCCTGATGCTAAATTTATTGCCCTTTCCCCTACTCTAGGCTATGACCTATAAGAAATTTGACACATTTATTACATACGATTTGAATTTTTAAGGTCATAGGGCTGCAACCCAAAGATTTTGTCTGTAACAACATGGGAAGAAATAATACATGTCACGTACTTGTGGAAAGGGGCAGTTTTTGGACAAATGGCCACATTTGTCACAATTCCTACAGGTAACATTTTTGTTAGCTGAATAGTATCGGTGGGTCCATCTTCCAGATGATCTCTTATTACCTATCTGGGCCTAAGAGGAAAAAAAAAACAACCCAAGAATTAAAACATTATTTTACTCTGTTTTATAAAAACCATTTACTTTTCTTTTAAAAGACAGCTATCAGAAAGAGGTATCACACCTCAACAGGCAAGGGATTTACTATCATCATCTGTTCAATATAGAAGCCAGTAGCTTAGATGTCTGTGTTCTCTTAAAAGGGGGTACCATAAAGATAACTCTACATTTTGTCTGCTCCTCCCCCCATTCTTATACTTCTCCATAAGGATCCATATTTTATCTTTCTCTACTTCTGCTTCCAGACTAATAGGGGCACTGATACCCATCACAGACATTCTGGTGGCATTCAGAGTCAAAAATACTTCTGACTTCTACATATGAACTTGTACCATATTTTTCTGAATGAAAAATTTGCTTACATTTTTAGTTAGGGAATTTTTTTTTTTTATGATTTTGTTTTTATGAAGTTATAAAATTCAACAGTAACCAAACGTGTCCCTTCTTTTGAAGACCCTAGGGTTACTATCTACAAACTACATTACAATTTCTAAGAGAGAATGAGATCATTAGTAAATACATAAATCAAAAGTCACTGTCTACACAGTAACCCAATTCTAGCTGTGCCATCTTCTAGCTAAAATCTAGCAGCTTGCAAAAAAAATAGTACAAGAGCACATGATGTAGAACATATAAAGAGGAATATGTAAATGCTAACCATGTTTTTATCTTGTTTGGTAGAATTCTATCTTTGATAGAGTTTTTAATCCTTTACTTATATTCTGTTGAATCGGCCAGAGAAGACCCAAGTAGATACAATCCAATGATTTGTGAAAATTTTTCTTCTACCAAGTTGTAAAATTATTCTCTTTTTTCACCCTCTGCCACAATTAAAGCTAATAATTGACAAACAGCTGCCACATCCTAAATATAGACTAACCATTTCCTTATACTAAAGAAGCAGTTCTTTCCGGTGTTGATCTTTAGCGGTATCAGGCAATTTGACCTGAGAAAACTCACCACAGAAGAGGAGAAACAGAGGAGAAGGGGACTAAATCACGATGGCAATTGACAAAAATCATGGCTGAACCAAAGTTATAAAAAATTCAATCACATATTAAAATTAGATTTTTTCTTATAAGATTCTGGGACTACCACTATTTTTCAGTTTATTATGTTATCTTAAGAAAAAGACAACTAATGAATCAAAGGAAATTATTAGCCTATAATTCATAATTTCAAAAGTTTGATTTTACCTCAACATCTTTGTCACTGATGAACCAGTTCACATCATCTTCTCCTACAAAACAAATAAAATGTTACTTAATTTTGATACCTTTCAAGCACTTATAGATTGGCAATAAATTAGTACTGATATTAGACCCTAAAAATATGAGAAATGTAAATACCCAAAACTCTTATCATAGCTTATTACTCATGTGAACAAATACTTAACCTCAGTTTCTTTACCTATAAAATGGGAATAATATTATTTGCCCTGTCTACAAAAATCACTATGAGCATCAAATGAGACATGGGAAAAGATTTGAAACTATCAAACTAAAAACAAAAAAAATTTGTGAAGGCACCAAAACCCTGACAGTAGATAAAGGAAGAAATCTTATCTGATGGCTAAAAACCCCCTTACTCCCCAACACCCCAGGTCTCCAGTCAGGAGAGTGACTGAATTTGGGTATTAGGACATTTGAAAAAAGAAGCTGTTTAACTGAGCATTCATCAGAAACTTCCATTCTTGAAATCCTAAATCCTCTCTTTTAAGTTGGTATATAAACTTTTACCTTTGGCCAGTTAGTGAGTTACTCATTACAGACTATTCCTACACTTTGGCTTTTCTCCTGTCCATCTCTACTGTCAATTAATTCACAAGCACCCATTTTAGGACGTAAGTAGGTAGAGAAAAGGTTTTCCCTTTCACTAATAAAACTGTGTCCACTAGCTTCACATTATAGTTGATTTTCATTGTAACATGAAAAGAATTGGACTCCAGGGCCTCCCCTGGTGGCACCAGGGTTGAGTGCTGGGTTGCGAAGATGCCCGCAGCCTCTGCAGCACCGGTTCGATCCCCGGCCACTAGCGAGGATCCCACATGGCACGCAGGCCTCTCCTGCCGCAGGCCTCTCCTGCTGCAGGCCTCTCCTGCCGCGCCCGCTGCTCCCCTCAACAGTGTATTTTGTCAGTCTGCCTGTTCTGTTCCCCACTCACCTGTGCTTCTGACTGTACCCAGTGCTTGTATAAATAAATAAATAAATTTAAAAAAATAACTGGACTCTGAATACTGTTTCATTATTAAGGCTAGGAATACAGCACTGTGTTTTGTAACATCAAAAATAGTGAAATAGCAAAAAAGGAGGTCAAATATGTAAAAGCCATTGATTCAGCTAAAAATACAACTGTAAAGACATGGGGGAGGGGAAATTATATATTTTTTTACCAGCTGTTTATTTCTCTTTGTACTGTCCCTTTACAAACTTGCAAATGGTTGCCATTCCCTCAGTCCACCACGACCAAGAAGGAAGGGACATATATGGCTAATGCAGAAGCTAAGGTGTCAACAAAGGACTGAAAGATTTTTTTTTTCCTCCCCCAAAGCAAAGTTCAGATTTCCTCCTTCCTCCTATCTACTCCTCTTCTCTATCTCAAAAACACAAATCAAGCTTGCCTCTTTTCTTTGAAAGGAATTTTGAAGAGACATGAAGTAATCTACATTTTCCCAGGCCTACCAGGAGTGTCTAGAGATATATTTTAAAATAAAATAGTTTTACTAAGAAAATCAAAAGGCTGCTTCATAAAAAGACCGATCCATAGGAAAGCAGAGATGCTGTGCTGATGATTATTTCCTTTGTAAAATTTGGAGGCTGCATCCATATATTAAGAGTGGAGAATACATTAAATAGCAGCAGCTTCTATTCCTTCATCATCACCAACCACGCTATTCTTCTTTCATTCAAAGGATTCCTCTAAGAAGCATGCTTTGCTTTAACTTTCAAAGCTGCCTTTTCTATCTCAATGTCCATTAATATTAAAAATGACCACTTAAAATCACTTTAATTATAAAATTGACTCAAATACTATCCTTAAAAATAAAAAGAAACCCAAAACCAGTAAAATGCAGAATAGCAACTATTCCCACCCCCAGTCCCCAACAAATTTATCCAACAGAGAACAGTTAAAAAACAGGGAAGATTTGACAGGGGCAAAGTGATTTAACATTTCTGTAGAATTAAAAAATATTCTAGGTTATGGACAAACTCCTCTTCCACAAACTACATTCTTAGTATACAGAATTTATCAACAGGTTTCAATTACAGAAGAAAATCAGACTTCTCAAGTGGTAAATGAAGCCAAGACATCAACCAGGTACACATTAAGTCCATTCTTGGACTTTCCTTGGTTCCAATTTGGACTCAACCCTAGTCAGGGCAGCTGACTCCTTACCTTTGTTCTTTTACCTATTGTGTTTGCTTCTTACTTCTGAATCCTAACCCAATGGTAGTTTTGTCTAAAGACAACTTATTAGAACATTTATAGGGAGCTAATCTACCACTTTGCACTGGGTATGAAACTTATACACACTTGTGTTCTGTCTTAACCTTGTCTTAATTTGCAGTGTGGTGTAGGGCAGTTAATTACCCTCCCTGGGTCTATATAATAATAGGTTAGATTATTGGTATCCACGAATCTTTCAAGCACTAAATTTCTGGGGTTCTCTCAATTTTTTTCATTACTGGAATCAGATATATTGTCACTTCAGTCTAGGTTACCCAATCCTCCACTTTTTAAAAAAGATTTATTTATTTATGTATACAAGAACTGGGGTACAGGCCATAGGAATTCACCAGAGACAGAGTGGGGAACAGAATAGGCAGATTGACTGAAATACACTGCTGAGGGGAGCAGTGGGCGAGTCAGGAGAGGTCTGCTGCACCATGTGGGTAGCTCCCTGGCCGGGGATCGAACTCATGCTGCAGTGGCTGCAGACAGCTTCATAGGTTGCATCTTAACCCCTTGCACCACCAGGGTGGCCCATTACTTCTTTGCAACTAGCACAGGTTGTCCTGCCTTGAAGACAACTTCTCATAGGGCCCAGGAGAACTCATCTTCCATATGGTCACTACCCAATGCCATGCAATAGAAAATGGGGTTACCATTAACATTAGGACTTCCCTAAAGATGCCTACTATCAACTCTTAGCTGATTATGGATTTGTCTTCCTGATATCCAGGACTATGATTCTTTTCAGACTTCAGAATTTTAATCAAAGCAAAAGCAAACATAATTCCTTTTGTATTAACTCAGCTTAACAAACATGACTTGAGAGGTCATAATAAGCAAGGTACTGTAGGGTAAACAAAGATAGGAGCTTATGACCTAGTTAATATGAGGAGGTAAATGAAAAAAGGAGAGTAAGAGAAGACCAAAAAAAAAAAATGCTATGCTAAATTTAAAGGAAGAACAGATAATGTCTGAATTTAAGGGAGAAAGGGGAGACACAAGATTGTGCCATAAAGGAAATGTTGTTGAAGTATAATTTATATATTATACAATACACCCCTGTGGAAAATACAATAGGATGCATGTTGACAAATGTACTCATCACACCTGTGTAACTACCACAAAAATCAAATGTAGAATGTTTCCATCAACCCAAAATGTTACCTTGTGTACATTTACAATCATTCTTGATGCTAAGAAACCACTGATTTGCTTTCTGTCACAATAGATTGATTTTGCATGTTCTAGGACTGCACATAAATAGAACCATACTTATGTACCATTTTGTGTCTGGCTTCTTTCACTCTGAATATTTATAATATTCATTCATTTTACTGTGTAGAAGTAATTTGTTCCTTTCTTATTGCTAAATAGTATTCCGTTTAATATAACAAGCAACTTGTCATTTTGCTACTTGTTTCCTGATGAACATTTTTTAGGTAGTTTCCAGTTTTGGACAATTATAAGTAAAGAAGCAACAAACATTCTTGTGAAAGTCTCTCTTTTTAAGTTTTCCTTTCCCCTGGGAAGACACCTAGGAATAGAACTACTGTATATAGTAAGTATACTGTTATCTTTACCATTACATGAAACGAGCAAATTTTTCCAAAGTGGTTCCCATCAGTAATGTATGAGAGTTTCAGTGTCTTCACAATCCCAACACTGAATTGACAGTCTTTGAAATTTCAGCCTCACCTGGCTGTGAAGCAGTATTGTGTCAGGACTGATTACATGACTCTGATAACTAACGATGCTGAGCATCTGCTCACGCATTTATTTACCATTCATATATCTTTCCAAAACTGCAAATTTTTGGCCTATTTTTAAATTGGGTTGTTCTTTCTTTTTTGGGGGGAGGGGCAAAAAGAAACATATCTATCATGTTTTTACTGAATTGTAAGAGGTTCTTCATATATTCTAGATAAAAGTCTTTTATTGTACAAGTGATGGCAAATATTTTGGGGTTTTTTTGTGTCCTTTTTTTTCATGTATTTTTTAACAGCGTTGTCAGAGAGCAGAATTTTAAATACATTTAATAACTTTTCCTTCCATAGTTAATGCTTTCTGTTCCCAAAGAAATTTGCCTATGCAAGGGCCTCCCTGGTGGCACAGCGGGTTGAGCGCTGCTTGGTGAAGCTGTCCGCAACCTCTGCAGTATGGGTTCAATTCCCGGCAGACCATGGAGATTCCCTCATGGTGCGGCAGACCTCTCCTGCTTCACCTGCTGCTCCCCTCAGCAGTGGGCGCAGTAGACCTCTCCTGCCTCACCCGGTGCTCCTCTCAGCAGTGTCTTCTCTGCTCTGCTCCCTGCTCTCTGTGGTGAATTCTCTCACCCTCCCGTGCCTCTGACTTGTACTCCAGTTCTTGTATAAATAAGTCAATCTTTTTTTTAAAAAAAAAAAAAGAAAGAAATTTGCCTATGCAAGATTACAAATATTTTCTACTAAAATTTGTTAGTTTTAGCTTTGTAAGGGTACGTCCAGAGATGCTGGTTTCATGTAATGGTAAAGATAACAGTCTACTTACTATATACAGTAGTTCTATTCCTAGGTGTCTTCCCAGGGGAAAGGAAAACTTAAAAAGAGACTTTCACAAGAATGTTTGTTGCTTCTTTACTTATAATTGTCCGAAACTGGAAACAACCTAAATGTTCATCAGGAAACAAGTAGTGAAACAACGAGTTGTTTGTTATATTAAATGGAATACTATTTAGCAATGAGAAAGGAACAAATTACTTCTCTAGGACTCCAGTAATATGAATGAATCTTATAAATATTTAGAGTGAAAGAAGCCAGACACAAAATGGTACATAAGTATGATTCTATTTATGTGCAGTCTTAGAACATGCAAAATCAATCTACTGGACCTGATTTAGCCCTATGACCAAGATGTACCTTATGGACCTTACAGGACACCTCAGGTCTTTCCTTTCAGGCTAGCAAGAACTCATTTAAGTTCTAGTGATTATTCAGCTTATAGCCAGTAGGTTTTTGAACAGGTGTATGCATGTGCATGTGACGATAGGCATTCAGGATCCTTACTATTTATTCATGGGTACTCCAACTCTTCCTTTCTAGTATCTTGTCCCACAAATAGTCTACATCCCATTATTTTTGGCCAAGAGACACTTTCTCACCTAGATTACTTTTTTTTTTTTTTTAGAGGCATGCTTTATTTATTTGTTTGCTGGTTTGTTTGTTTGTTTTGTTTATACATGCACTGGGTACAGTCAGAAGCGCGGGAGGGAGGGTGAGAGAATTCACCAGAGCCAGAGCGGGGAGCAGAGCAGGCAGAAGAACCGAAGTACACTGCTGAGGGGAGCAGCGGGCGGCAGGAGAGGTCTGCGCGCCATGTGGGACCCTCCTCCGGTGGCCGGGGAGCAGCCGGGGATTGAACCGGCGCCGCAGAGGCCGCGCGCAGTTTCGCAACCCAGCGCTCAACCGCTGCGCCACCGGGGAGGCCCTCACCTAGATTACTTTTGACTATCTCTTGGCTACAGTGTATTTTCCATTCCACTGTTACTAGAATAATGCTTCTACATTAATGTAAACAATGTGAATATATTCGCTCTGAATGGTCCTTCTTTGCCAACAGGGTAAATGTAAAACTCCTTTGTAGGTCACATGATACCTTTCATAACTTGGCCCTTACCTATTTCTCTGGCTTCATCTTCCTGATTCCAAAGTTCTGGCTAAGGTCAAATAACTTCCCAATGTGTCCTGCTGTTCTCTGTAACTATGCCTACCCATGCATTCCATGGAACACAAATCACCCTGTTTCATCCACTGGGAACTGGGAGTTGGTCTTAAGGCCCTAATCATGTTTTACTTCACTGAAGACTTCACTGAAGTCTTCTCTGATCACCCACAAAAGCAGAGATGATCCTCTCGACTCTATAACATCCTGGCTCTTACCCATATCATTTCTATCATAGTATCTTGCAAACACCAAAGCATGATTGCTTAGTTACCACAGTACTAATGTTTTCTGAATAACTGACTTAAATTACATTTTGTCTTTAAATGTCTCTGGTAAAACTGTTTTCTTCCTTCTTTGTAGTCTGAAAGCAAACTATTTTTATCTCTCAGGCTATTAGTACTTCTAAATCTTGTTTTAAGAACTATATTAATACATTATTTCCCTCACACTATTATTCTCTATGGACTAAGACCACATTGTTTTATCTACCTATCTAGTTCTCATTACAATGTCTTGCACACTTTGATTTGCTTTGAAAAAAATTAAAAAGGAAACATTCACTTGCACTTTTGTGTGAGTGGAGACTGGGCTACATACATCAATAGATAATTCCAAGGCATGTCACTGTAAATATGGAAGTTCAAAAAGACAATTCTCTACAACTAGGAAATTCAGAATTTCTGTAGTAAACAACTGTAGAAACAAAATTTTTTTTTTCAAATAACCGTTACTGAATAATTCACCTGGAAGACACATGAAATATAAGATAACTGGACATTTACAGATAGTCATGCTTGTACCTGGCCAGTGTTTATGGATTAAAGATCACCAGGATAAAGCCACCAGATATTTATGTTATATCCTTCCTTGGGTCTACCTCCATCATACCAGATTTCCCCCTGGGATATTCTCATTTCTAATAAGCAACCGAACCAGCCACAAATGAAGTTACTATTCCCAACTTCATCAGCAGCATCTGTTATTTCAACGGAAACTTTTGAAGTACACACAATGCCACATGTAAATCCCCAGAGGGTTTAGCCACCGTATTCACTTGCATTCTTTTCAAAATGTTCTTTATGTCTGCCATGGTTTCCTCTTGCTGATACTTTTCCATTTAACACTGGCCACAAAACCATTTTAGTCATTACCAATTTTACACAGTATAACTGACAATAAAATCAATCTTAACAAAAGAATTTGCAATTTAGGCATCAAAATTTTCATCTTATTTTAAATCACATTCAATTTACCAGAGACAATTTACATTTTGAAATGTGTGTAAAAGATAAATGGGGATTTAGCTTTTCTTTTTTTAGAGTCAGAGGAGGAAGAAGAAAGAGGAAATAAATACAGGTGCTAACAGAGGGTTATGCAGAACTTTAGTGAAGTTATCAGTCATATAAAATTTTATGTATTCCCAAAGAGACAGACACACAGATACAGTTATTTCTCATTCCCCATTCCCTCTGCTCCAAGGATTTAGTCAGTGAACCACTTCTATATAAAGAAATATTTATACAGAAACAAAAGACTCCTCAGATTAAGTAACAAGAACAAAAAAAGGAGAAAATCATCAATAGAAATAGTTGACACAGTGAGATCATGGGAGTTGTTTTTTCTTCTTCTAGAGATACCTACTATGATGCCAGTTCCCTATCGCTACCCCTCCAAAAAAAAAAAAAAAAGACAAAAAGGAAAATATACCACAAGACATTTAAATATTTGTAAAATGAGAAGCACATATGAACCACTAAAATTTACTCAAGAGGCTACTTAAAAAATATATTGTAAGTTTCTAGATAAGATTTAAAGGCTATATAAAAGGCGGTATCTACCTGCTGGGAAAATACAATACCAATCTGGAAATTGATTGGAATTCTTTCAGTCTTCCTTCTATTTTAATACTTCCTTGTCTCCTTCCTGAATCTTTTTTCTTTTTCTATACGTATCATTAGCCATGTGTGAGCACATGGAACCAAATTGAAAAGAAAAAAAGAAACATGGTTTTCTGCTCAGTCTCATGGTGAAACATGTCATTTTCATTATCTTTCTATTTTGGGGGGGTCATATTTTCTTCAAACCTCTCTCCAGAGGACACATGTCTGGGTTTACACCTCTCTCCAGATCTTAAGGACACATGTCCGGGTTTACATCCTAAATGTCTACACTACCAGTCATTGTACACATAACATAACCAATGTAAAACTCATCTTTACAGAGCAAACATTTTCTTTTCTGTTGTTGACAATGGTTCAAAATGTAGATCTATTTTCATCTTAGCAAATGTTTCACACCAATATCCAATCACGCCAGATCTTACAAACCTACAGCATATTCCTTGAAATGTCTTCCCAAGGCACTATTTTAGGTTTCTTCCAGTCATCATTTGTTCATCACCTCACATCTTGGATTGTGGTAGCATCTCTGTGCCTTCGACTTCATTTGAGGCACACCAGAAAACATTTTCTCTGCAAATTTGTGATTTCATATTTTATTAATTTTTATTCGAGTAATACATGCATGTAGTTTAAAACACCCTAATAACACCAAGAAATTGTATGACAAAATGTTATGTAACACTTTTGTGTAACAAAAACAAGCAGTTCTCGCCTCCTCACTCCAGTTCCCACTCCCCAGAAGCAACTACTTTCAACTTTGTAGCTATTTCTTTAGGTATTTATCTGCAAACTTCTAAATAAATGTTCATTTTGTTCCTAATGGCTTTCTCTATTTTAAACATTAAAATCTAAATCCCAAATAAGGTAAAAGAAGATTTAGTTATTTCATATCCTTCCTGAATTTCTTGTCCTTCAATCATCCGAAGGTTAAATTAATATTCAATTTATGATGATGTAATAGTCATTGCTTCCTTTCTCATACAACTCTAATTTCTCTGTATTTAATACCAGTATAGTTGGCCTGAAAAGTCTATTTACTGCCATGCCAGCTACTAGCACTTCATCTCTCTAAAAGGCCAAGTTTCAGTCATCCATATCTCCCATTTTAGGGCAACAGCTCTTCTTTATATGCCTGTTGATTAATTTTTCTTAGGATGATGAAACAGTATTTAAAGATGTGGCAAAAATAACATCACTAGGATCCCATCATGTATCTTAGATTTATGAAAGGATCTAATGATTCCACATAACAATTCTGAGAGAGAGATGAATTTTTTTCTATCAAAAAAGGTTAATTTTCTCTTTGTTCTTTGGAAGATCTCTAAGAAGGAATGAAAGTCATAACATAGTAATTCTCAGAAACTGTTGAAAATGCTCAAAAAGAAACTCAAACTAACATTGGACTAATGAACCTCATAGTATAACTAAATACCATGATTATTTTCAACTCTCACCATTCATTCATCCATCAAATACTTACTGAGCTACTGTAACATTGGGATATATCAGTGAACAAAACAGAGATGGCTGCCCTCATAGAACTTACAGTCTAATGGGGGAAAGATACAAAAAATAACAAACATAATAAATAGATAAATGATATGTTATATGGTGGGAAGTGTTTTGTTTAAAAGAAAAAGTAGAGAATTGTGTTAGATGTTAGCGATAACTTTACATGACATGGACAGAGTAAACTACATTGACATTAAGTAAAAAAACTCAAAGA
Organism: Talpa europaea; assembly: GCF_964194135.1. NCBI lineage: Eukaryota > Metazoa > Chordata > Mammalia > Eulipotyphla > Talpidae > Talpa > Talpa europaea. Next base: position 51,723,205 of record NC_140074.1, on the reverse strand, counting down.
TCAAGGAATTAGCCATGCAGTTCTAGAGGAAAGGTATCCCAGGCAGAGGAAGAGCCAAAGCAAAGTCCTTAAGGGAAGACTATTCCAGGGATGGTTTATAAACAGCAGGGGGCCAGTGTGATTAAGTAGAGTGAATGAAGTCACATCAAAAAAGTACAGGAGTACCAGTTTATGTAGGGCCTTGTAGACCTTATAAGGATTCTTACTTTTATTCTGAATAAAATGGGGAGTCAATGGTGGTTGGGGGTAGGATTCTGAGCAAAGGTGTGGTACAAAATGAAAGGGGGCAAGTAGAGAGACAGGGAAATCAGTTAGGTGACTGTGCATTAATAACAAAAGATGGCATATCTCTTGCCAGGATGCTATTAGAGGATATGCTGAGAAGTGGGAAAATTCTGAGTATATTCTGAAGATAGAGACAACAGGGTTTCCTGTTAAATTGGATGAATGTAAGAGAGAACAGAATCCAGGATGACTCCCAGGTTTTTGAGTTGAGCAATTAAAAGGATAAAAGGATAAAGTTATTGCAACAAAAAGCTACAGGCAAACATGCTTTAAGAGAAAGATGAGTTTAGTTTTGAACAGACTGTGATATCTATTATACATCCCAATAAAGCTGTTGAGAAGGCTACTGGATACACTAATCTTAAGTTGAAGAAATATCTGAACTGGAAATAAAAACTAACCCACTGTGGCACGGAGAGGGTATTTATTTAGAGCAGCACTGGGAGAAAGCACTGAAGGACTGAGTGTGGAGAGAAAAGAGAAGAGGACTTGGAAAGAGTGTGCACTGAAGTAGGAGGAACCTGGAAGGGCAAGTGCCTGCTAGAGAAAATGTATCAAAGACATGTTATTGGTGATGAGAAATGCCACTGTTAGGTCAGGGTAAGACCAAGGCTGAGAATGGACCCTTAGATGCACTGACAAAGCTACATGCGATCCTGATGAGAAGCTCAGATGAGGTGGAAAAGCAAAGATGTGATTGAATTAAAAAGAAGCAGAGGGCCTCCCCGGTGGCGCAGCGGTTGAGCGCTGGGTTGCGAAGCTGCCCGCAGACTCTGCAGTGCCGGTTCGATCCCCGGCTGCTCCCCGGCCACCGGAGGAGGGTCCCACATGGCGCGCAGACCTCTCCTGCCGCCCGCTGCTCCCCTCAGCAGTGTACTTCAGTCCTTCTGCCTGCTCTGCTCCCCGCTCTGGCTCTGGTGAATTCTCTCACCCTCCCGCGCGCGCGCTTCTGACTGTACCCAGTGCTTGTATAAATAAATAAATCTTAAAAAAAAAAAAATAAATAAATAAAAAGAAGCAGAGAGAATTTGGAGCCAGTAAGTATCAACAACCGAGTACTCTGACCACAAAGAAATATACATTGTCAATATTACTCAGCAATCAAAAAAGATAAACACATGCAGTTTGCAGCAACATGGATGGAGCTGGAAGGGATCGTGCTCAGCGAAATAAGTCAGAAAGAAAAATACTGGATGGTCTCACTCATAGCAGTAATTTAGAAAACCTCTATAAGAGACCAGGAAAAAGACTAATCAATACAAAGTAAAAATCAAAATCAACTAGCAACTATAAACCAGAGACACACTTGGGGGGGGGGTTGGGAGGGGAGAGGAAGGGGCGGGAAAAGGAAGGACTAGAGTCAAAATAAGGGGAGAGGTGCAACTGTATGGGGAATATAACCAAAATGAAAATGCATACATTGTGCAAAATGAAAAAAGATGTAAGAATTATAGAAAATAAAATATTAAAAAAAAGAAATATCCATTGTCTATAACTTTGTGCCCGATTACCTTAAAACTTCTACCTTCTAATATGGCACCAGAGGAGAATTTGGACACCATGTGAAAAACAGTTCCTATAAGCCATTCAGGTTCAGTTTAGCTCTAGAAAGATGACTGACAGAATTATCTTTAAATCTAAAACACATTTACCAGTATAACTATAGTACAGTGTACCTATAGTAATTATTATTCAAAGTTGATGTTGTCCAACAGCAAGCAAGAGATTATGGGGGATTAGAAATTATTATATAATCTTTAGTGTTTGAAGGAAAACAAAATTATAAAAACCCATCCTAGTTGATAAATACACCTTTGTACATGTGTTCTTGATTTATGAGTAACTTAATTTTAATGTGTAATACCTTCAGACAAAGAAAATGGGTATAATAAAGACTGCTTCTTTTCAAATCCCCACTAACAGATCCTCTCAGAGGAAGAAAATCAAGATTGCTTTTGATGAATACGGAACTTAAGAACAATTATATATAAAGAGCTGATACTGTGCTGGATACTATGTTAAACACTTCACATACTTTTCTAATGTAATCCTCACAGTTCTATAGAGGCAGGTAATTATTTGCTTTTATTTCATAGATGAAACAAGATGAGGTTTATGTGGATTTTTAAACAATTTTTTAAAGCCACAAAGTTTGTAAGTAGCAGACTAGAGGCTTACTTTCAAACCATGCTCTTAGTCAATCTATTACCTCCTTAAATTATTTTTATCAATAATCCTATTTTTAAAGATTTATTTATTTATGTCTACAAGATCTGGGGTACAGGCCAGAGATGCGGGGGGAGAGAGGATTCACCAGAGACAGAGTGGGAAACAGGACAGGCAGATTGACCGAAGTACACTGCTGAGGGGAGCAGCAGGCGAGTCTGGAGAGGTCTGCTGTGCCATGCGGGTTGCTCCCTGGCCGGTCAGGGATCGAACTTGTGCTGCAGAGGCTGTGGATTGCTTCATAGTGTGGTGCTTAACCCCTTACATCACCAGGGAGGCCCCAATAATCCTATTTTTCTAAAATAAAACTGCTTTTCCTTTCTACAATATTATTTTATTATGTAACACATGACAATTACTAATGTGAAAATTATTGAGTTTCAAATTATATTTTACTTTTAATACTATATTCTGATATGGATACAAATAATGGCATTATCTGAGGAGCAATGTTGATCATCTACTCAGAAATAATCTTGAGTGAAAGTTCATAAAAATAATTTCCACACTTTCTAGTTGTAGTTAACTCTAGTCTATAAGGTAGCAGGAACTATTTTCAACTCATTCTTCATTGTATTTCTATCATTTGGCATGGTGTCTATCTCATAGTAGGTGCTCAATAAATATTATACTGAATTAACCATGGCAGTGGTTAATTCTTCTATTTACATAAACAGCAACTAATGAGTACTTGTTAGATTCATAGCTTCCTCAACTAGCAGGGTAAATATAATTTCGATTTTTAAAAATTTACAAAAAAGAAAAAGTGGAGGCTTCCTTTAAAGGCTGTATGTACTCTTTGGACAGATCTACATTCTCAAATCCTGCCTTTAACTTACAATGCCATGAAATATCTGCAGTAGGACCAATATAGAAAAATAAGGAGAAAAAGCAAGGGACAAAAAAAAATGACAGAGGTAAGAAAGAGTCAAAATATGAGAAGAAAAACAATATTTCTCCAGCTGTTGAGGTATGATTGACTAATGAGAGAAAAGTGATTTTAAAACAGCATCCTAAGCATTTTAAAATAGATAGTTTACAAGTAGTACAAGTAAACACTGGATATGAATTAGACTTAGGTTCTTCCAAACATACTAAGTTTGGATTAGTCATTTTATTTCTCTAGACTTCATTTCTCATTTGTGAGATGGTTCTAGTCTCCACATGATCTTTAAGATAAATTCCCATTTTATCCCTCAGGAACCAACTCAAACGGTACTTGCTTCAGACCAGTATTTTCTGTCAGTCCACAAAAAGAAACCAGTCAGCCTAGTTTCAACAGTCTTACAAAATCTCTGACACTCCCATCCACACCGCAAAGTATACACTCCAGAAACTTTTGAAAACAAAAGCTTCAAATAACAAAGGAAGGTTTTTTTTTCCAAAAAAAATCCTAAACTTGTAAATTGAAATATTAATTAGCAACATATATGAAATATTTGTTAGAAATAGAAACAGTTCATGCCCCTGGGAATACACACTAACTTCCACTTCAGTAAAAGGCTATGACTCTACAATCCCCTGCAGGATGAACTATTGGGGCCTACTGGGCAGGGTTAAAGCTGCATTTTCAACAAGGCTCACAAGTCCTGAGGTTAACTACACATGAATTAAGGATGTTTAATCCAACCCAAGATACCATCTTTTCATATTTAAAGCAGCTTCCCTTAAACAGGAAAAATACAAAATACATGAGCTGCCCCCTGACAGTAAAGCTCCTACAGAGGTAATATAAAGTTATAAAGGTCTATTTAAAAAAAAAAATCATTTCAACTCATACTGTGCTTACTCTGATTTCAAGTATATAAAATATTTCCTGCTAAAATTGGAATATTTTATGGAGCAAAAAAAGCTGTAAAAACCAAACAAAAACAAAAACAAAAAAGCCCACCAAACCCCCAAAACTAACAAACTGAAAATTTGAACAAGCATCACTGTTTAAATATAGGATTAGCTACAAAAAATGTGAAAGGTAGAGGGTTTTTATGGTGTGTTCATCAACACCCATAAACCTGTATATACACTGAGAAAGAAAACAGTTAAACAGTTTCTACCTGTTTTTGTGTTCTCCCTTTCAGATATTGTTCCCCTAGAGTCTTGGCCTCTGTTGCTGTCTAACTTGAATTCACAAAACTCAATGGCTCATGGTTTTCAAAGCTAGGGCTATGTGTGCAGAACAAAGTCGCTTTCTCTCTCTCTCTTTTTTTTGGTGGGTACAAGTATGGGGACCACAGGAACAGTTAAATTCATGGCATGGCTGGTCTACCACACAGTCGGGGGAATTCTTTAAATAGAGCCTGTCACTCTCTTGGCCCATCAATGGGATTTCCTTCTCAAACTGCTGATTCGTTCAGGTACACAACAGAGGAAATTTCAGTTAACCTTTGTTTCACCCCAGGGAAAAATCTGTCTTAAAGTATAAAATGAATAGATTAAAAAAAAAATAAGCAGCTCAGCCACAGGGCCATTCTCCTAGTGTTCACTGCAGCTTAAGTTAAACAGTAAAAAGGGACAGTGGAATGTTTTCTTCCCAATGGAAAATTCAAACACAATATAGAACTTGGGACTCCAGTAGGCCACAGTTTATTTTGATGACTAAACCAAATCCACTGTTCCTTCTGTTTAGTAAACTTGAAAATTCCCCTTCTGATAATTTTATAAGAGTCAGAATTATAATCTCATTACTACTACAATCTGACTGAGGTGTTTATATCAAAACTGCATCCTCAATTGTCTTATAAAAAGTACTCTCAGGAATCTTTTCAAATAAAAGTAAAACATGAAGTTAGAGTAATATGTCAGAGGGGACAAGAAGGGACAGGATATATCAGAGTCCTGTTAAATTCTCCCTGTTATTCATTTTAAAATAAAAATTCAACCGGAAAGGGACAAAACAAAGGATTCCACTTTTCTGTTGTAAAGTTCTCAAAAAATGGGTGTATTGGAGAGGACAGTTACACCTAACCTAGTGGTGAGGAATAAAAACACCTCTGGAACAGAAAAAGCACTGTTATCAATATTATATATATAATTATATTAGAATTTCTACATATTGACTGTAAAGCAGCCTTAAAATCACAAGAGGCATTTTGCCCATGGAACCAATGTCATTTTCATGAAAGAAAAAGGTTAATACCTTTTTGCTTAAATTTTCTTGCCAACTTAAAAATTTTTTGTCAAAATACACGTAACATAATCTTTAGCCTCATAACCATTTTTAAGTGCACAATTCAGAGGCATTAAGTGCATTCATATTTTGTGGAACTATCACCATTATCTAGCAGAACTTTTTCATCTTGCAAAACGAAAGCTCTACACATATTAAACAATATTTCACCAACTGCAGAAATTGGAAGGTATGATGCTTCTAAGAACAGATAATGCTCACATTATCTGATGCTGATGCTGACAGAACCACATTTTATTATGAAGAGAGTGGAAGTAAGATGCTTATCATGCAGCTTGTTCAAAAGGGTTAAAGAGAGGCTTGAAAGTTGGAGGAAGCTAGAATCCCAGACCAAAGGAAGATGCATACACTGGAATATGGACAAAGTGCATGTCTTCATTAAAAAGCAAGACTTAAAGTGCAGAGAATCAAAGAACATTCACCTATATTTGCATAGTTTAACAAATCAAGGAAGGTCATAATTCAACTCTTATGACAAAATTCTCTGGGCATCCTTAGTCTAGGAACTGGAACCTGTCAGGTAAGTAAGCAGGTTATCAAGACATTATGTATATATAATGAATAGGTGAAACAGAAGCTATTTGAGTTAAATAATTCATTAATAAATTTATTCCTCAAAAGCATTTCTATACTGCAAAACACCATATCAAACAATGTAAAATGAAGTATGCATTTTAAAATGAGAATGATTAGATACAACTACATGTGATAAAAGATGTACGTAAAAGTTTGGGCAATGTTTTCTTCACCCACCCCCAATATATATTTAACTGATGCTAGTTATTGTCTACAGAAACAAGAATACATGTCTCTCTGCTCCTTGTTTTTAGGCCAGGATTTCTATTGAACAATCTTTTGAAATGAACTGCTCAAAAACATTGAAAACAAAGATAAAATATAAAATATTATGTGAAACATCAAGAAAATAAGCATGTGGATTAAAATTGGCAGGAACCCATAAAAGAAAGTTACAATGAGAGATGATTCCAAGTCATCCATAGAGAAAAGTAATAGAAAGACATACAGAGTGAGGCATAGATGAATAACAGAACAACGTGCAGAAGTGACAACACTGAACATTCTGGGTCTTAAAGTCCAAATAAACAGATGATAAAACTCAAGTGAATACTCAAAACAGACTACTAAACCCGGGTGGGGTAGGACTGAAGGTAGATGAAATGGAGTCAGTTGATGGTGGTGATGGGGAAAGGTGGTGGTATAGAAAGAGGGCTCAGCAAAAGGAAGAACCTTAAAGGCTTTTAAGAAAGATTCCAAAAAGACTACAGATACTATGCTAAGTTCTTAGGTAAAAAAGGAATACTAAATGCTGGCAGCATCCCCTTAACAGGAAAGGGATCATTTAAGAGATCACAAGTAAAATGTTTTATCTTATGTATGACAGAAGAGAAAGCAATTTCACCTTTTATTCTTCCTTTATTCTTCCTAATAAATTGGTAAAAACCAAGGAATACTAATTAACCAATTGCAGCAATTTGCTAAACAAGCAGTAATAAGACAAAACTTAAAAATCTTCAATTTAACTTAATGTTACTTAAGTTCCAAATACTGGAGGGTTTTCCAGATATCTTTATTTTTTCTATTTAATTCTATTGTGATCAGAGAATATATTTTGTAAGGTTTCAATAACAAAATTCAACAAAGTTTATTCTGTAATCCAGAACATGGTCTATCTTGTTGAATGTTCCATTTATGCTAGAAAAGAACATATATTCTACAATTATGGGGTTTTGTATTCAAAATGTACATTAAGTCAAAGTAGGTAATAGTATTATTCTCTTCCTCTGGTACTTTCATGACACTAGGATCTTTTAATATTGGTTCAATGGGTAACTGAGTCTCTGTTCTTTTAAACTTAATTTTAGAATATTTTTTCTCTCTGCTTTTCAGATTTGGTCTTCAAATTCACCACCAATTTCAATATACTATATTTTTTAAAGATTTATTTATTTATTTATTAATACAAGCACCGGGTACAGTCAGAAGCGTGGGAGGGTGAGAAAATTCACCAGCGCCAGAGCAGGGAACAGAACAGACAGAGTGACGAAATACACTGCTGAGGGGAGCAGCGGGCGTGGCAGGAGAGGTCTGTCATGCCATGTGGGCCCCTCGCCAGCGACCGGAGATAGAATCGGCGTTGCAGAGGCTGCGGGCAGCTTCACAGCCCAGCGGTCAACCGCTGCACCAGCAGGGTTGGCCCTCAATATACTATTAAGTTTATTCAGTTAGCTTTTATTTCAGATACTATATCTTTCAGTTCTAGAAATTCTATCTAGTTCTCTTTTAAGCTTTAATTCTCCATTGAGTTTTCATGTCTGTTATTTTATTATAGGTATGAGCACAGGTCAAAATAACTGCTTTAAAACCCTCATCTGCTAATTCCAACATCTGGGTCATCCCAGATTCAGTGTCCATTTATTGCCCTTTATTGAGTATTATTCAAAATTTCCAGTTTCTTCATTTGTCTGGTAACATTGGATGGCATCCTGTGAATGATACTTTGTAGACTATGGATTCTGTTATGTTCCTTTAAAGAGTGCTGATGTCTTGTTCGAGGATAAAAATTTCATAAATATATATATATATATATATATATATAAAATTTGAGGTTCCTCCTCTTTGAATTTCCATTCACTTTCTAGAAGCTGTAGTAGCCTCTCTTTTCTAATTCCCAAAGCCAGTAAGACTAGAAACTTCTGATTTCTAGCCATTCCCTTATGCTGTACCAATCAGTGACTGCCCTCAGGTGAAAAATTATTAAAAAACTGGGAAACTCATCTAATCATGTTCCTTCATCCCAAATGCTGACTCCCTATCAGTTTCTGTCTGCTTTTGGTTGATCTCTTATACCTTCAGTTATTTCATGTTTTGCAGTATTAAAGTATGCTTTAAAGTGATATAAGTATATGTAAACTTATATGTTAAAATATTTACAGTATAGTATTTTGTCCAGCATGTAGTTGCCTGTAGGAAGTTTGGTCCATTATGAATAATTCTGCCATTAGCAGATGCAGAAGTCTGAGACTGCACTTTTTGCATGGTATTAAAATCTTTAAAAAAAAAAAAAAAACCCACTCTTCTTTCTTACCTCCATTCATGCAAAAGATTATTATACATTTCACTGCTTTGTCCCTTACACCTATCATAGGATTTGATACATAATAAGTGTTTTGTAATATTTGCTGAGTGAATGAAAGATGGAATAGAGTAAAATGAAAATCAATAAACACTGGAAAGTTCCAAGGAGGAGGAAGTTACTTTGAGCTGGTGTAATTTGCAATTTCACATCATTTAAGAAACCTTGTTTTCTTCTTAGAGTCAAAAAGATTTACCCTTAGTTTTAAAACATGATGCATTATGTACAGGGTTTAGATTGTTTTTAACTATAGCATCTCATTTTCTGGATAAGATACTCCAGTCATGAGTTTTATTATTCAAGGGTCCCATATTGAGTATAAATCCTTTTCATCAGAGAAAATGTTACATTTTACTTCTCTGGGCAAATTAATTATGATTTACTATTTTAGGCTACCTTCTAAATTCCTGGGATAATTATATGAGATTCTAATTTCCAAAACATTCATTTGCAAATAGCTCATGAATACTACCCAATTTCCCAAAAGACAGTATGAAAATGAGCACCCTAAATGATGGGGAAGGCAATTAACATCTATTGAGGGACTGCTAGGTAAAAAAGCTCTGTAATAAGTGCTTTATCTCATTTAATCTTCTCAATTACCCTATGACATGGATATTATTACCAACTATTTACAGATAAGTAAACTAAAGCTCTAAGGGGGCCAAGGTCATGCAGTAGGTAAGTGGTAGAGCATGAATTCAAATTTGATAACTTTTGACTACAATGAAATCAAGCCCTTCTGTTCATCAAAAAACAAAACCAAAACCAAAATAAAATGCCCTATTAAGTGATTGAAAATACAAGCCACAGAGTGAGAGGAGATAATTGTCCAATGTATAAAGAATTCACATCCAGAAGATATACTGTGAAAGACAAATAAATAGAAAAACTAGCAAAAGACTTAAAATAACCTTCATGAAAGATGACATCTAAATCACCAATGAACATGAAATATATTTGACTTCATTCAGTCATCAAATAAATACTTCTTTAAACCACAATAAACTACTACTCACCTACCAAAAAAGAATTAAGAACATTAGCAGTATTAAGTGTTAGGAAGGATGTACATAGTGGGAACTCCTATACACTGCTTGTTAAGAATATAAATTGGTGGGCCTCCCCGGTGGCGCAGCGGTTGAGTGCTGGGTTGCGAAGCTGCCCGCGGCCTCTGCGGCGCCGGTTCGATCCCCGGCTGCTCCCCGGCCACCGGAGGAGGATCCCACATGGTGCGCAGACCTCTCCTGCCACCCGCTGCTCCCCTCAGCAGTGTACTTCAGTCCTTCTGCCTGCTCTGCTCCCCACTCTGGCTCTGGTGAATTCTCTCACCCTCCCGCGCTTCTGACTGTACCTAGTGCATGTATAAACAAAACAAACAAACAAATATAATAAATAAATAAATAAAAGCATGCCTCTATAAAAAAAAAAAAAGATTAAAAAAAAAAAGAATATAAATTGGTACTACCACTTCGGAAAAAAAAGTTTGTTATTACCTACTAAAGTGAAGGATATGAATACTTAGGACAAAGGCAATTCCAGTCTACCCCCATGAAAAACAGTGTTAGCAATAGCCAAAATGTCCATTTAGAGTAAAGTAGATAAATTCTGATAGGGGCATAAAGTGAAATATCCTATATCATTTAAAAAACAAACAATATGAACCACAGCTAAATAATCTTACATAAAGAAAGCAATCACACACAAAAATATGAATTTCTATACATGTCCATGAATATAAATCTCAAAAATAGGCAAATTTAGATAACAGTTTAGGGCATATGCTGACAATAAAACTATAAAGGAAATCAAGGAAAGTATTACCACAAAAGTCAGTCTACCTTTTGGAAGATGGTGAAAGTTACAACCAGGGAAGGGCACATCCAAGGTCTTCATTGTGTAGTAATATCCTGTATTTTGACTAGGAAATGATTATATGAGTTGTTTTCTGCATAACCATTCCTCAAAGTACTTTTTAAACTTGAGAAAAACATGCTTGAGACATTTTACCCAGCCAGATAACAATAATTATCAATAGTATAAAGCTCTAATGCTTAAGACAGTGTGGTCCAGGTACATAAAGAGACAAAAATCCAAAGAGAGATTTGCATTCACAAGCTGATATTTAACATAGGTGTATACCATAGGGAACATATGATTTATTCAAAAAACACTGGAACTTCCTACATACTGTATACACAATTCCAAGTGAATTAAAGCCCTAAATATGTAAAGTAAAATCTTAAACTGTATAAGAAAATATATACAGTATTTAAAAAATCTCAGAAATGGCAAGGACTGTTAAAGAAAATATTGATAAAACAACTACACTGGAATTGAGAGGGTTTACACATCAAAGCACATCATGAAAAAAATCAGAATAGTCTGTAGTTTTGATAAAATTGTACCCCCCAAATTTTTTGACACAAAGAGGTGCAATATGCCCATTATAATAAATTAATATTTCTTTTAGGTCTCTGAATCTGTAGGTTCTCCCTCCCCATTTTCTATTTTAATTTAATCTCTCCCCCTTTCCTTGCAGTTATTATTACAGAAATGAGGCAATTTACACTGTACAGTTTTCCACATTCTGGATTTTGTTGATTGCCTCTTCATGATATCATATTCTTTGTATTTCCTATAAACTGGTAGTTAGGTTTATAAGCTTGATCAGAATCTTGATCTTTATTTATATACTTTTTTTCAGAAATAATACTTTTAAGGATTATTAAGCATGTGTTCTTTCCTGAAGAGGTGCATAAAATCTGTTTGTCATTGATAATTCTTTATTTTTTTAAAGATTTATTTTTTATTTATATAATAGCTGGGGTACAGGCTAGAGGCGCGGGAGGGTGAGAGGATTCACTAGAGACAGAGTAGGGAGGAGAACAGGCAGACGGTGAAAGCACTGCTGAGGGGAGCAGTGGGCGCAACAGGAGAGGTCTGCTGCACCATGTGGGAATCTCCCTGGCCAGCTGGGAATCAAACCCACGCTGCAGAGGTTGTGGACAGCTTCACAGCACTGTGCTCAACCTGCTGTGCCACCGGAGAGGCCCAATTCTTTAAATTCATTATTTTCTTAGGATTCTGAAAAAACGGTAGTGTTTGAACTAGTCCATCACTTTCATTTGTTAGTTTCAATGCTTGAAAAGAAAGTTCCTCTCTTTGAGGTAACCAAACATTCCCTCTTTGGATATAAAGAGGTACCACATGACTGACACTACATGTTGAATGTTTCTTTAAAAATTCAAGTGATACAGAAAGAATCATATCTGTTTCTTCAGATGGACCAAATTAAATCAATGGCTTTTCTCACCCCTCCCCCCCACTTTTTGGTTATTGGGAACTATTTTCAGTGGTGGTTTCTTCAAAAAAGTAGGTAGGGAAAATAAAATTCTTATACTTTGAAGCATGTAAAATTCCCTAGGAGGTGTTTTCAGTGCTGTGATTTTATGTGTATGTAGCACATCTGAATCTTTCTAATGAAAATGTTAAGAATCTGACCATTCTGATAACAGAGATATTAAATGTTTCAAGTTCCAATCCTAAACCTGCTTTTCTATATCAGCACTGTTCAATAAAAAGTCTCAATTATAATCCAAGTCACAACTGTGAGATAGGTAATTTTAAATTTTCTAATAGCCATGGAAAGGAGTAAAAACAGGTTAAATTAATTTTAGTTATTAAATATATTTTATTTATTATTAAATATATTTTATTTAGCCTAACATCTCTACAATATCATTTCAACATGCAATCAATATTTAAAAAAAGCTACTAAATGGGGCCTTCTGGGTGGTGCAAGGGGTTAAATCTCAGCACTATGATGCTATCGGCAGCCACTGAAGCACGAGTTCGATCCCCAGCCAGGGAGCTGACCCACATGGTGCAGCAGACCTCCTATTTTGCTCACTGCTCTCCTCAGCAGTATATTTCAGTCAAACCTCCTGTTCTGCTCTTCACTCTGTCTCTGGTGAATCCTCTCACCTCCCACACCTCTGGTCTACACCCTAGCTCTTGTATGCATAAATAAATCTTAAAAAAAAAAAAAACCCAACTACTAAATAACATGCTTTGCAATCTTTTTCCATGCTGTAACTATAGCAAACATCACTTTAGATCAAGGACATTCCACGTGCTCAATGAGCTAAAATTTCATTCCTGGAGCTGCTAGAATAGCCTCTTAACGAGTCTTTCTGCCTCTACCAGAGATACGAGGACCATATCCCTTGTTGCTGATTCCGTGACTCCTACTTCGTACACTTCAATAGTGTAAAAAGCAAGACCAACAATCTTAACATTGCCTGTGACACCTGCAATTTCTGATCTTTACTTATTTTTCCAGTTTTATCTCACTCCACAGGGTCTCCCACCTACTCTGTCTTCAAGCCACACCAGTCTTCCCTCAGGATAGCAAAAAGTCATTATCCCTTCCATCAGAGAACCTATGACATGTTATTCCCTAGATCAAAACACTCTTCTTTCCACCATTTTAACTAGTTAGTTTTCACTCATCTTTTGGATTTGTTTGAATATATCACCTATAAAACCATTCCTTGGCCTTCAAACTGGGTTAGGATCTCCATTACACATTCTCATAGCACTATTTTGTCTTTCTTTCATAGCAGTTTGGTTCATTTTGTATTCTCAGCCTAGCACATAGTCATACTGACTATATTTGTTGAAAGACCAAATGAACAGGGTTTTGAAGGTGATGCAAGAATTGACATCTGTAGTACTCCATGGTTAACAGAACAGGCTTAGTCCTTTGAGACATCAGACATTTTTTTATGTTGGCAGGACAGGGTTTAGGAGAGTATTTATGACTTTTGAAGTTTACGAATTTGTTTCTTTGCCAATAAGCACTTAATAGGTCTGGAACTAATGTATTTTATTGACCTGCAGAGAAATATGGTTAGTCAATGAACTCTCACTATCATATAATAGTAGTCTGTTTTGAGAGCACTTTAGAGATACCAAGGGCTTTTGCAAACATTCACAATGAGTCTGCTTTTTATTAAGCTCTGTGCTGATAAGCACAGCAGGGAACAAAAATTATAAAACATAGTTCCTGCTCTAAGGAACTTACATCAAGTTGTGATACAAAGTACCACACAGGAAAAGATAAGGACAAAACCAGTACATGAAAAAAGTAAAGCAAATGGCAACATCTTATCCTAAATGCCAAGGAGGCTCAGAAAAGTAAAGGGGTTGATGTGATCAGGAAGGAAATCTCCACCATCAAGAAGAAGAATGCAATTTGATGAACAGGAATCATAAGGACAAAAAAGGGAAGAAAATTTCTAGTAGGAGGAAATGCTAGAGACAAGAAATCGAGGACTAAAGAGCAAGCCTGGTTGGAAGACTGAGCATACTGATTAGGTGAGTAACATGTGAATGACCATAAACCTTAGTCACAGTTCTGTCTCTAAGGATCAAAATAGATCATCAAAATATATAATCACAAACTTCTCTGGCATTATACTAATGACCTTAGCCATAGGTTGATGACTAATCAACCTATTACCAATTTCCCACAGCCTTTCCAAACTGTCTGAATGGATAAATGAAATGTACAGACAATATCCCATTAAGTTTTCTGCATAGAATACCTCTATCTCTTAATAGAATATTTTTGACCAATGTTTATATAGATAATTTTGAACTTATTTCCCAAAATTTTAGTATGTAAAGGAAAAGTCTCAAGTTACTTTCCAAATACAAGTGGTAGAACATGGAGAACACCATAAAGAGATTCATAAATGTGAGTGTACTGTTCTGTTTTGCATTTTTGGCTCTAAAGCATTACCTTTGTTCCCTGATGACTTATAAAAACCTCCTGTTCAGAAGTCAATTGTACTATTAATTTGTCTATGTTTCAGTTAGCCTGAGAGTTTTCCCTTTCTTTGCATTTTTTGGCTTTTCCCTCCTTCCCTCCATCTATCTCTTTCTCTCTAGTGAGGTGACATTAGCTTATAACACTGTATAGGTTTCAGGTGTACAGTGTCTCACCTCAGCAACTATGTATATTACATCATACCCATCACCAAATGTCCAGCCACCATTCACCACCAACGAACTGGTTTCCTCTACCTAGTCCACCCCCATGCCTCCTCTCTATCACTATCATTCTGTTGTCAGAGACCAAGGGTTTATTTTTGTTTTGCTTATTTGCTTTGTCTCTATACTCCACAAATGAGTACAGGTATATGAAATTTGTCTTTCTCCTTAGAGTTCTTTTACTTGGCATAATCCCTTCAAGGTTCATCATGTCACAATGGCAAGATTTCATTTCATTTAAAGTAGTTGTATAAAAGTATTCCATTGTGGATATATATACCATATTTTCTTTAAAATCGTCTGTTCTCAGGCACTGGGTTTGTTGCCATATCTAATTTTACACTATCATCCTGCAATGAGTGAAAATGGCTAATGCAACACTCCTTTCCTTAACTTTCTTCAAATTTCACCTCACTCCTGGTGTGTGACAATTCGCTATGAAATGGTGCCTTACTTTTTTTTTTATAGTAAACTGTTTTAACTGGTATAATTGTAAAAGGTTTAAGTGCATTCCAACATTATATTAGTTTCAGGTGCACAGTATAATGATTTGCTATTTATTATATTACTAAATGATCACCATATCACAGTAAACTTTTATCCCCATCTTTCTAACAAATTTATTACTATATGTTGTTGGTTGTGCATATTGTAAGGATAATGTCTACATATGGCATGTAAATTACACCTCCTTGTATATAAAAAGAAACAACTGCTAACAAGTCTACTACTTGCTTTATGGTGAAGATGTTAGTTTTGCATTTTACTTCTTAATATGATAATGTGTTTCAAAGATTTAGGCATTTTACTGTGTTTTAGTTACATTTTAGGAAATTGTCTGAGGACCTTGAGTGGTATGTGGTGCATAAAACACTTTTCATTTAAAATAACACCACCACCACCCCCTCCACCACCACCCCCATCTAATGTTCTCTGGCCTTCAGACTGGTATTTACATCATGAGTTCCCCTGGTTCTCAGGTTTTCACACTAACTGAATTACACCATTGGCTTCCCTGGGTCTGCAGCTTACAGATCATAAGGCTTTTCAGCCTTGGAAATTGTGCACATAGTGAATTTGCATTTCATAATCTCCTTTGCAATTGGGTAAGAACAAATAGCTAAATTGTAGCAAATGGAATGTGAACAGAATTGGTAACTTGTCTCATAAAAACCACCTTCATGTGTTCCCCTATGTTCTTTTCTTTTTTGGGCTGAGATGGCCACCACCAAGGCTATCTCGAATCTCTTGAAGATAGCAAAGTCATCTTTGATGGTCTGAGCTTCCAAAGACATTGCCCAGGGACCAACCCACCAGTCAGAAAAAGAAAATTTGAGTTGAGTTGTTATATAAGCACAAATCAACTTATACTGTACTTGAACTAATGTAAACTTTTAGGACAAATTTGTTATAGCAGCTTCTATTATTCTACTAATTGCATTATCAACAAGAAAAAAATTATTATGATTTTGTAAAAGATACAAAACTAAAATAAATTACTATACCTGGAACCTAAACATTGACTTGAACATTCATAAACTGTCCCTTAAAGAGAAAATATGATTAAACATTATGATTGAACTTTATTAATTGTAAATGTACTGTTTTTATTTTTGTCTGCCTTTCAGTTTCGGTAAATATACATCATAGTGATTTTAACTTTTTGTATTCTGGATTTCCCACTTATCAGAAACATTACTAATATTCATATTTATCATTTTAATAAGTGTATAATATTTTATTTATTTATTTTTAAAGATTTATTTATTTAGTTATACAAGCACTGGGTACATTCAGAAGCGCGGGAGGGTGAGAGAATTCACCAGAGCCAGAGCAGGGAGCAGAACAGGCAGACTGACGAAGTACACTGCTGAGGGGAGCAGTGGGCAGCAGGAGAGGTCTGCGCGCCATGTGGGACCCTCGCCTGGTAGCCAGGGATCAAACCAGCGCTGCAGAGGCTGTGGGCAGCTTCGCAACCCAGCGCTCAACTGCTGCGCCACTGGGGAGGCCCTATAATATTTTATTTAGATGATATAGAACAATTATCTTAACCATTCACCAACTTTTGCATTATTAGGTACTTTCGAGGTTTTAAAAATCAATACGATGTTACAATAAAAAAACATAAGATACACACTCTCAGTTGTTTTGAAGCAAAACACCTAATTTTTCAGAAAGGGCCAGAAGTGCTTACTATTAGTAGAAATTAGACAAACTCCTAGAAAATTAAGCTCCTCCTCTAAAGAAGCTAGTCGAAATAAGGGTGTTTTTCTTTGAACATGGTATAATTCCTTTTTAAAATATGTGACCTGCAAATTAAAATATGATGTCCATCCTTTTCACAATAGGGAAGAGACACAATGAACAGTCATCTTCTGAAAACAGAGCATTTGCTCTTTTTTTAAAGCCACATATTTCTAGAGAAACTATCAACAACTGACTTGCCAGTTCACACAACTTCCAAAGTCAATGGAACCATTTCTTTTAAAGAGATGAGGTCCCTTTTGTATCAAGAGTTTATCTCTTATTGATTAAATATAAATCTTATTTTCTAGTATATTCCTATCACACTTTCTGGATAATAAATTGGGAAAATTCCCATTACCTTTGCTATGAAAAATACAGAAAACAGTAAAGTAAAAAATACTTTCTGTGTTGTAATTCAATCTCTCAGAAATACAGTTATATATTCCTAGAATTTTCAGGATATAGTTTTAATCTATTTAAGACTTGTTTACTTTTAAGCTTCTTCAGTTCCTTGATATTAAAAAAATGTTTTCTGTAATAGGACTATAAATATCTTATACCTCTAAGGTCACAACAAATCCTTTGAGGTTCCTGCCAAAATAGCATAGCTGGAATTTGAATTTGAAGAAACAGACAAACCCGAAAGAAAATATTCTACAAAGTAATTGGCTAGTATTCTCTAATACCTATTAAAGACAAAGTCCAAGATTAAGAGAGACTATGAAGTTACACTAAATATAATGTATGATCCTAATAGTTCCTGATCCAGAAAAAGAACGTTAGTTGGAGAATTGATAAAGTGAATCAATTCTGATAGATTAGTTAATAATCTTATATTATCATTAATTTCCTGATAATGAGAACTGTACTATGGATGTACTAGAAACTAACAGAAATCAGATTTTTTAATTCCATTTAAATAAAAATACAAAATATTTAAGAATAAACATGACAACAAAAGAGCAAGACATGAAACCTGAAAATTAAAAACTATGTTGAGAGAGTATAAACACATTAATAGAAAATTTTATTTATGGATCAGATAATTAAACATTAAGAAGAATCTAAAGATTCAAGCAATATCAAACTGTGAACTGGCATGTACTTGGAATTTCCCAAATATATATATGGAAGCACAAAAGATTATGTTCTTCAAAAAGAATAAAGGTAAAGAATTTACAAAATAAAATAGTAAAGGTGACACTGTGGCAAGATCTTGGGGAAGAGTTAGGACTTCAAGATGCAGGATTTTGGGGAAGGCATGAAATTATGAGAAAGGACCCCCAGAGAGAGACTGACTTGAGTACAGGCAAAGTGGCAATGAAGTATGGAAGACTGAATCACTCAGTTTGGCTCATAGTCTAGAGTACTATGGCATACAGCTAGAAAGATCAACCAAGGGCAGATCATTGAGGTATTTAAATTCTACACTGAACAGGTTATGTTTAATTTCATACTAAATGGAGAGCCACTGAAGGTCTTTGAAAAAGAAAAAGTTATGATGAGCTCTAGATTTTAGAATCAACAGTTCTAACAGCAAAGGGAAAGGA
Organism: Talpa europaea; assembly: GCF_964194135.1. Lineage (NCBI taxonomy): Eukaryota > Metazoa > Chordata > Mammalia > Eulipotyphla > Talpidae > Talpa > Talpa europaea. Next base: position 51,704,496 of record NC_140074.1, on the reverse strand, counting down.
ACTGAAGGGAAGAGAGGAAAAGTGGCAAAGTAACAAATTATTTTAATAGTCTAGGTAAAGAGATAAAGGTTGATATAGGTTTTAACCACAGTGGTAGCAGGGAGGGAAAAAGAAGCAGGGTATTACATATGTAGAATAGAAGTTGGTCTTTTTTAGAAAAACACGACTTGGATAATTCCATTTCAATTAAAACAACTCAAAATCAGAAAATGGTACATAAAAACATCCAGAAACAACTAGACTGAGTTAGATTGGGGATTGGGAGAACTTTTACAATCTTTGTCAATGTCTCCTACTCACTGATCCTAGAAGATTTTATTCTGTATAGTAGTTATGTGATTCAAATTGGATTCTCTACCATCCTTTTAGAATTGAAGACATGAAAAGAAGAGGGCAAATGTAAGAAGATTCAGTCCTATACAGTTAAAAAAAAAAAAAAAAAGAGTCATGTGCTTCTTGACCTGCCTGCTGAAAGATTCCTTCCTCAAGGGTATTATCTAGGGAAGAGATTCATAATTGCTAAATGGATAGCTGCAGTTCCTTACCAGGAGGAAGAACATCTGTTTTCTCTCCTGATGGGATACAGGTTTCCTAGGCTACCAAATTTATCCTATACCCTACACTGCCACACACATCCATAAATACGGAGATAGAAACTCAGATGCAGGAATATTCAGATCAGAGCTTGTTCAGTTAGAGGTTACTGCCTAAACATTAGAAGGGCTTGGTCTTGTACCTCAAACACAGGGGTTTTACATTCACAGGCAATTTCTTCTTCTCTAATGAGAGTTCAAATATAACTGCCATAGAGAGGTCTAGAGAAAACAGCATATTGAAGGAAGGTTCCTAAGCAACAGAAAGTCACACAAAGATCTAGTTTCTGCTTAAAATTTATGATGCTAGTTCTGTATTTTATGAGGAAACACTTTTGTACAAAAACCATTATTTGATTGTTAGGTAAGAAAACTGGCAGGAGAGAGTAATACATGAAATGTTTACTTTTCAAGTCCTTTGTAGTGTAGAGGTAATATTTAATTAGGAAAAAGTATTTAAATATTTAAATTCTATTTTGGTTTGCATGTAATGCACAACAGAAAATGTAGTAGGTTGCATAAAACTTAACCTCTGGTGGCGCAGAGGTTGAGCGCTGGGTTGCGAGGCTGCCCGCAGCCTCTGCAGCGCCAGTTCGATCCCCGGCTGCTCCCCGGTCCCACAAGGCGGCGACCTCTCCTGCCACCCACTGCTCCCCCCAGCAGTGTACTTCGGTCCTTCTGCCTGCTCTGCTCCCCACTCTGGCTCTGGTGAATTCTCTCACCCTCCCGCACTTCTGACTGTACCCAGTGCTTGTATAAATAAATAAATAAATCTTAAAAAAACAAACAAACATATAATTCACTGGTCTCTACAAAAAAAAAATACATTGAAATTTTTTAACAGTAAACAAGACTGACCAAAAAATGTAATTAGGTGATTATGGGAAGAAAAATTAAGTCTTTCATTAAGTCTAGTTTGGCATGGGCTATAACACTTTTTTCCTTCTGGTAATGTCATGGGTCAAAATATTTTGAAGTGCAGTTTTATTTTACAAATAATACCATTTTACATTTGTGTGCCATTTAACAGCTTACAAAATGCTTTTAACACTCTTAATTTAATCTTCACAATAATTCATTATGGGAATTATTATTTCTATTTTATAATGGAGGGAAGTATGTACATTTGTCATATAGCTAGAAAGTGGCATAGGAGTTCAACATTAAGTGTTAGAATGTTTAGGTAATTTCATCAATGACAAACAGAAATTTCATAACTTTTGATGTTCTATAAATGTAAGGTAAATTCAAATTAAAGAAACCTGGGTTCTTGTTTATCCATGGTTCCCCAGTTCAAGTGAGGTCTTAATTACCTATAAATCTTTATTATATTAGACAAAAACAGAGTGGTTGGGAGATGGAGTGGCATACAATCTACTCCTGTTGTGATTAATTCCCATTATTTTGACCTGATTCTCAAGTTTTCTAAATATAAAACCTGCTCTTTCAATATTTTGCCTCATAAATGATTTTTAGGTACTAATTAGGGTCTTAAATTTTCTCAAATCTGAACTAATTGACTGGGTTTTTTGCTCTTACTTGAAAATGGAAAGGAATTCTAGCTAATTAAAAATTTTTTTTCAAATATCCAAATTAGTATTTCTACCTTTATTCTTCTCCAACTGTATAACACATAATGAAATTGTTCAAGTAATATATAAATACATAAAATTTTCTTAAAGGTAAAATGACTAACAAATAAAAAGATTTAAAAACTTCCATCTAGAGTCTTTTGATCTCAACTGTAGGGTTTTAGGAGGATATATTTTAGTATGTGTGTGAATGAGATATACTTAGTTACTAAAATATATATGAATGTTAAGAAACAGCCTCATTAAAAGTCTTGTATGAATCCTCAAACAGAAATAATTAGTATCAAGTTCCAAACTTAACTGGGAACTACAATAAATACCAGGGTTGTTTTTTACCCTTTTCATATTTTTTAATACATAATATAGAGTATATAGAAAGACCTCCTGGTAAATGAAGGAAAAGGTCAAGATAAATTATTACTTTTCAACAAGGAAGTGAAATTCCTAAAATCTATTGTTTTCAATATTCTGGTATTACAGTTTTGGTGAGTACTGAAGTTGATGCTAATCCTATAGGTCAGCAAGTCCAGGGTAGAAAGTAAAGATAGGCTTGTAAGTAATAAGACACAAAGACTCAGGAATTAAAAACTAAACACAGAAGCATTGGTTTTAATGAGATTCACTACAACAACTACAACTCAACTACAACATGACATTATTTGGAAAAAGGGCAAATTTGATGCCTATCTTTAAGAAATCTGTAAGAAATATCTTCCATGAAAAGAACATGTTGGAGTGACTCTGAAAATATTTTTTTCCAAGGAGGGGTAAACATAGTAAGGAACGACTTCAAGGTAAATCTTTAAGAATTTAATAAACAAAGGAATAGCACTGGTTGTCCCATTAAGACTGAAATAATGAGCCAAAATCTCAGGTGGGAGCACTGCCTCGGAGAAAATGCAGGAAAGAGAAGACGGCTCCATCTTTTCTGTCAACAATGTTCTCTTCCTAAGAGATGAAAAGTGAGGAGCTACAGTAGAACTTTGCATTGCAGAGTCACAGAATAGGATAATTAAAACACAATTACAAATCAAATAGGACACGATTAAACCATCTATTTTTTGGCAAAAAGTGATTTTCCATAGGACCCAGTGGGAGTTCTAGATGGCTCAGATGACCAGGAGAGGGCAGCTCACCACTGCAGCTGTGAGTAAAGATGTGAATCCCAATATTTGCTATTAAGGGCACACCCTACACATTACTTACTTCTACTTTCCATATTCAAATAATGAAGTAAGGAACTGCCACTGAAAATTCTAAACAGATAAGTATAATAGCACTGTTATTATAACAAAGAGCAAGTCAGAAAAATCTGAGAAGCAAAAAATAAGATGAGGCTAAAGTGCCTACACAGAATACAGTCATATAATTTATTATGTATTATTATGACTTCTGTAGATTTACATTCTTTTTGTACTCCAGTGTACTTTTGCTTACAATTTCTAATTTTGATTATCTGAACTTGTGACCAAAATAAATTCGCAAAACTGTAACGAATGCAATTAAATGTAGTAGCTTATACATCAAAGGATTTTTAAAAAAACATTACCTCCTATATCAATCTATTTCAAAATCTAGCACTTCCTTTTGGATTACACATATCTTTGAAACATGTTCTGTTTATAATCTATGTGCTCCTAGTGTAAGTAAAATTTCTATTGCAAAAAAATGGGCCTTGATGATCAAATAGACCTGCCTTGTTTTTATCAAAGCATAATAAACAGTTGAAACTTTGCTAATATTAGAAAGACTATAGTCTGGCACAATTTCTTCCTTTTAGGTTGAACCTTTCCACTCAAGAAGTGTGAGGTGAAATAATCCAAATACCTAGAGCTTGGTAATTTCTTCAAGTCATAGCCCTCATTTACCAAAAAAAAACTCTGGTTCCTATTAACCAATAACTAGGTGAAAAGTAATTAGACTGTAAGTCTCTTAATTCGTCTTATTTTCATCAGTATATCACTGCTGCTTAGATGTCTACCTTTAATAAAATTAGGAAGAAAACAAAGAAAAAGGAACAAAGACAACACTGATCACATAAATGGTTAAAAGCAATTACTTAAATATGGGATTTCATTTCACTGTGAATTTCTGATTTGAGGCTTAAAGGTAGCACTTCCATGCTTTTTTAAGTCATGGTGTCCAAAGAAAATGGCATCTGCATGTTAGGCTAACTGCAGGAAGGCACTTTCAGCCAGAGACAGCCAGCCCATCAACTCTGAGTGTCCCAAGTCCTTCCAGAGCACCTGGAGGAAGAGGAAATCAATATCTTGCTCATCTGTACTTTATTCCTGTCCCAGCTATAGCAGTGGCACATCAGCTAAGAAATTCTGATATTTAAGTATATTGGGCCAAATTCAAGATACTAAAGGGAGGATGAAACAGTAGCTGCAATCCTAGTTCATGGAAGCTATCATTTTATAATATGGAAAGCACACTGTGGGAAGCAGCTGAGTGTAAATTAGGGTCTGTGAGTTGACTGTCGCTTCTTTATCTTTCATACACACTGATTCCTTCAATCCTGTCCATTTTAATAAGGACAAAAGGCATTTAATTAAGAGAAACTTGCAAAAAAAAGCATAGTTTTAAAGAAGAAAAAAATGATAAATGGGACTATGAGACATTTTTGTCTTTGATTTTCTTTTTAAAAAATCTGGGTTCAAGACTACATGGGTGGCAAGATAAAACTATGGAGTACTAGAATTGAGGACCAACACGCTATGTATGAATTCATAATCAAGGAAGTCACCAGGGACTGGAAATAAGTAATAATCCGTTGTCCCTTCTTTTAACAACAAAAGAAAGGAAATCAAAAAAATAATAAAATTCAAATGCTCATTAAAAGAAAGGTTAAGGAAAAACATAACAAACTAAATGAACAAAGTAATCTGTTTGAATTCCAATGCAAAGAAACCAGCCTTTTAAAACCTCTGCATGGTTCAATAGACGTCATGGCGGCTGCTAGGGAGTTCTGCTTCCATTAGGTCTCTTAGTCGGAACAGCAAGTCCCCACTAAGAACTCTTTAACATTTAAAAACAAAATTAGGGAAAACCTGCATGAAAACTATTATGTGTCTGTCTCTGATGACTGCAAAAGCCCCATTAGGGACAAACAGTTCATCTTAGGGAAGTCTTCAACAGTTCAATTTAAAGGCAGTTTTGGCATCCAAGTTTTCAGAATAACTGAGCACAGACTTTATTAGGGGTGCAACTGATAGTTGCCCAGGGTCCTGTTCTCAGGAGGTTGTGCTTGGTTTAATGCTTTGTTGCTGCTATCTTGAAATCTAAAGATTTTTACTTTGAACTTGGGACAATGGAACACGAGAGGAAATATGTCAAGTGTCAGCATAGGTACCAAGCAGTTGACCTTGGCTGCCCAGCTCTAATGTGCAGTACAGAGTACCATAAGGCACCAAAAGTTAGGTAAGATGAGCCCAGATTGGAGGTGGTAATGGTGGTAGCAGCCCCAGGTAGGAGTAACTCTGCATGGCAATATGCCTGGGAAAGCCAGTATACCCATCTGTTCCTGGAACCTATCCCAGTGGCATATACACCAGTATTAACTCTTCAGCCTGAGTGCCAGGATAGGACATGCCAGCTCTCAGTGAACTCTGTCAATAAAATATTGCAAAGTAAAAGCATATGCATGGATATTAGCATGTTAAGGAGCAGTTAGAATTTTTCAAAGAATTTAGAATCTCTAATTTTGAAAACTGTTAACATTTAAGAGCAAATACTTGTCAGCTTAAAAAGAGAAATTAAATTTAAAGATTGTTGCATTTGATGGAAAAGAACATTATTTTCAAATGAAGCTTTGGATGAACCAATTATTAACAAGGAAGACAATTTTAAAATTAATTTTTCCTTATAATTGAAGATATAGTGATAGAATGTATAACCAGGCTTTTTGAATTATGTCCAAGTTATGAAGCCATTTTTGGTTTCTTGTACAATCTCCACAAGCTATAAGAAACGGCAGAGGAAACACTAAAATGCAATTGTATAAATTTGCATTTAAAAATTAAATTCACACAAAACTGATTCATAAAAAGTTCATATAAAGTTAAGTATTTTTAGAAAAGATATTCTCAAGTTTGTATTTTGAAATAATTTATCAGAAATTTATTCCAAAGTTGTCAAAGCCTAAAAAATGGAGTTGTCAAAGTTGTAGTAATAATTACATTAGCAGAAAGACTTTTCTCAAGATAAAAAATGATCCAAAGCTATTTGCAATCTGGCATTTGTTAAGGCAACTGACATTACCTTCAATTATATCAATTAAAAATGTTTACAGTATAACTTCTGATGAACTAAGAAATGAATTTGCAGAAAAGTGAGCCAGAAAAATCATGATTAATCAAGATCACACTGATAAAGAATGTTATTTGTAGCAGCATATAAATCTATAGCCCCTTATTTCTTTGTTATTTGTAAGTCCATGTTTCCTATGCATTGTTACCCGATGTATTGTTACCCTTCTGTTATGTTTCGTAAGTAATAATATACTTTTTAAAGGAAAGGGCATTAGATTTAGGCAGCTTTAACTACAGTATTTTCTTGCTTTTTGAACAAAGGCCCTGGCATTTTCATTTTGCATTGAGTGCTACAAAATACAACCAGTTCTGCCCTTGGAGGCTAATTCAATAGTTAAGTTCTTCTCAACACTTGACCTTTGTCTGGCACACCTCACTTTGTTGAGGGCTAACCTTAAAGAGACCATCCATGCCTTTCCATATCTGTTTTGTCCTGACTTATCTGGCTACCTTTTTCTATTCTAACTCCTATGCGCTAATTCTCAAGCCTTTAATTCTATTATTGAAGGCCCAGATTTTCAAGCACCCATTTCACACTTAGTCCTCCATTTTGGTACAAAATATGAGCATATCTTCAGAATAATCTTGAACAAATTTCTCTTTATTCCCTAAATTCAACCAGTCACTACGTCTTAGATGTCCTTTGATGTGCCCCTTGAATCTGTAACTTAACCCCGTATTTAACACTGTGAGTATATTTCACCTCACACATATATCTTTACCTCATCTCACCTGATCCTCATAAAACCTTTGTAAGACAGATAAAACAGGGGGCCTCCCCGGTGGCGCAGCGGTTGAGCGCTGGGTTGGGAAGCTGCCCGCGGCCTCTGCGGCGCCGGTTCGATCCCCGGCTGCTCCCCGGCCACCGGAGAGGGTCCCACATGGCGCGCAGACCTCTCCTGCCGCCCGCTGCTCCCCTCAGCAGTGTACCTCGGTCCTTCTGCCTGCTCTGCTCCCTGCTCTGGCTCTGGTGAATTCTCTCACCCTCCCGCTGCTCCCCTCAGCAGTGTACCTCGGTCCTTCTGCCTGCTCTGCTCCCTGCTCTGGCTCTGGTGAATTCTCTCACCCTCCCGCGCTTCTGACTGTACCCAGTGCTTGTATAAACAAAACAAACAAATAAAACATGACTCTATTTAAAAAAAAAAAAAAAAAAGACAGATAAAACAGGTTAATGATGTAAAAAATCATCCTATTTTTACAATGGAGGAAGAAAGAAGTAAAGCATGCTGCTCAGAGACCTAAAGAGGCGGCTGATCAGGTCTCTTCCTCATAGCTGGTCTCTTGCATTCTGCAATTTGCAATAAAACTTTCATCAGATCAATTTCTTATCTAAAATCTTTTATACATAACTACTGCCCACATGCCACACACATAAAGTTCCTAAGCTTCAAAATTTAGGATCAGTTACCCAACCCCACTTCAAATTAGGTTTTTTTATGCAGTTTAAACACACAGCTCCTACCACTTCTACACTACTCTACATTTCAGGCTCCTTTATCTACTTTGCTAACTTATTTCTGAACACGTCTTAAGGCTCAACTCAAATGATACCTTCCCTCAAGATCCTTTCCTTGATTTTTCTCATCAAGGAATTTACCTTTGTTTTTCTAAATGTATGAAGCTTAATGTATGCTTGTAGAGCAAATGTTATATTTTTACCTTGAAGGGAGGTTCCATAAAGACTCATTTCTATAGTACTAGAAGACTTAGCAAGAAACTAGTATTTAGCCTTCAGATACAACTGATCTCACCACACATTCAAACATTTATTATCTACTATGTGCTGGCGCCATACTAAATGTTCTACGGGTACACAGATGAAGCTCTGGGACTCCAGATAAAGATGCAGAACTAACACATGCATATACAGCTGTTCTTTACCCAAGCCCCACTAAAATGGCAGTAAAGAGGCAGTTAAATGTCCTCTACATTCCTCTCCCCTTTTCATGTAACTGAGCAACTACCTTTATCCCACCTCAGGAAATGGGTGGACTTTTATTTTTTGGAGAAAATATGTAAAACAGGTCTCCAGATAGGGAGTGACCCTGAAACTTCAGGAAGATAATCTAAATAAATAGTACTCTTTTTCTCATTTCCAAAAACTTGCATCAGTCTAGAAGAAAATCCTACAGATGCTTACCATAAGGAGTTTCCCCAGAAAAATGACTCAGCTAAGTTTCCTGAGATGAAGGTTATGTTTTAAGGCTCCTGATCCCTGATTTAGTTCAGGACATTTAATCAATTCTTAAGTTTCCCCACTTTTAATCATGAGCAAACAACTTAGGATTACTGAATATCTAATAAACACTCAAAATGAAAGTGAGAGACCAAGAGAAACAAAATACAGAAAAGGCAATTTGGAGGAAACAGACTATTCAGAAATAAGAAAAATAAAAGTAAAAGCATCATGAATAGTCTTGGAGATATGAAATATTGTATTAAAAAATTACAAATCCCCCAAAAGTGTTTCTTAACTTTTCTATATACTTATAACTAAACCATCCTGAATTTTTTTTCCATTATCTAAATTTTCTCAGGACACACACACAAGTTTTAAAGTACATTCAGATAATAGAGAAATATACTGGCAGACATGCAAACATAACCAATTTTCCTTGGAAAATAAAAAAAACATTAACAGAAAAAGTAAAAGCCTAAATAGACACATGGTGAAATAAATCCACAAAACAGAACAAGAATACAGATAAACAATAGGACTAAAAGGGTAAGAAAATTAGAGCACCAATTCAGGAGGTACTCTAAACAGGTGTTCTAGAAAAAGAGAACATGAAAAATGAGAGGAGGAAATTATCAAAGAAATTATTTAAGACCATTTCTCATAAAGGAAGGACATGTATTTCCAGATTGAAAGGGTCTACTCAATTCCTTGCAGAGTAAATAAAAAAGAAGCCCAAACCAAGGTAAAGTGAATCTTACATACTTTCAAAGAACTAAAAAGAAAAAGTCACATTCAGTGGAGCAGAAATCAGAATAGCTTTAGACATTTCAACAATACTGGAAATTAACAAGCAATGGAGCAACGCCATCAAAATGAAGGAATATAAATTTCAACCTAAGAGTTCTGTTTCTAGATACTACTGGAGATGGACTTTCAAAGGAGGTAAAGTAAACCAAGAAAGAAGAAGAAGTGGGAGGTAGGAAATGGAAGTACCACCATAGGAGAAAAGCAAAAGGAATCCCTAAGATGACAGTGTGAAGGGAGATTCCAGCATGATACTGTATACCAATCAATATAGAAGAAAACCAGATCAGGATGAAACAGTCAAAACTTCTCCAAAAGACAAAATTGATGGAAATCTCAAAAAATCAGAGTATATAAGGAGATTTAGATAATTAAAAAAGAATTTCCAGTTGATATAAAGATTAGTACGTAGGAAACTAAGTAAATAGACAAAAATCCAAGGGGGTGGGGGGAGGGAGGAACAGCTCAAGAAAGGAAAATTCATTATTTTATCTGTTTTATTCATCTATGCATTAACACTTGTATAGTCATAACAATGTAAACATTGACCACTGATCTAACCAGAAGGACAGGGGAAGAATTGTATAGAGGAAGAGCACATGAGATCAGAAGCCAGAGAAAGACAAATCTTTTATAAAGAGAAGTCCACAGAAAATTTTGAAACTGAAAAATTGAAAGTAATGATATTAGAATGTAACTAAGAGCAACAGAGATAAACACAAAAAAGCAGCTAAATAACTGATCATATTGACTTTGGGCATGACGACAGAAGGTTGTTTTTCATCACCAGAAACTACTGACTCCTTAAAGCTATGTGCAAGTAAAACTAGATAAACATTAAAAATAATTAAGCCGGGGCCTCCCTGGTGGTGCAGGCGGTTGAGTGCAGCACTGTGAAGCTGTTCACAGCCTCTGAGGCGCGGGTTCGATCCCGGCTGGCCGGGGAGATACCCACATGGCGCAGACCTCTCCTGTCTGGCCCACTGCTCCCCTCAGTAGTGTAATTTGGTCGTCTGCCTGTTCTGCTCCCTACTTTGTCTCTGGTGAATCCTCTCACCCTCCCGCACATCTGGCCTGTACCCCCGTTCTTGTATGAATAAATAAATCTTAAAAAAAAATAATTAAGCTGGGTCTCCCTGGTGGCACAAGGGGTTAAGACATCACCTATGAGGCTGTCCACAGCCACTGCAGCACAAGTTCGATCCCCAACCAGAAAGCTATCCACATGGCGCAGCCTGCTTCTCCTGACTCGCCTGTTGCTCCCCTCAGCAGTGTGTTTCAGTCAGTCTGCCTGTTCTGTTTCTCACTCTGTCTCTAGTGAGTGTTCTCACCCACCCCCTGGCCTGTACCCCAGCTCTTATATGTATAAATAAACCTTTAAAAAATTAAAAAAATTAAAATAAAAATAATTAAGCCATTGAGGGTTTATATTCTAGTGGGAGAGAGAAACATATTAAATGACAATTATAATGTAGGGTAGTTAAGTGTTCTGACAGTAATTGTTTATCTACAGTGGTAGTAGTTCCAGTCGGCCTATATTCTGGTCATTTGGTACAGGTTATTTCCCCTACGAGGCAATGAACTACAAGGACATTTATCCTGTCTAATTTGCCTCTGATAACAGATCTTGGCACAACACTTTATACATAGCAGTTATTACATAAATAATTTCTAAATTAATAATATAGAGATGAGATTTCCTTTATAAGTCCACAAATAAATTTGGGGGGTTATTTGGGAGGTCTGAGTTCACAGAAAGTGAATCTTCCACCTATGCTGGGAGGCATAGTTGGTCTCCCATTAGAGGAGAAAATGTCAGGTACTTCTGTTTTCTTCCCTTGCACACCTCCACCATTAAGATACAGTTGCCACCTCTTTGAACAGAAGCTGGCAAGATAACACAGCAGAGACCATGTAAAGTCCCTCCTGGTGATGGGTGCCAGCAGCTACATCCATGTCCAGGTTCTAGCAGTAGCCTCAGGTATACAGCATAGGTGGTGGCGGTCACACCAACAACAAAAGCCAGTTATGGGCTTAGACACAGCAGTGTCTTCACTGGACCAGCTTTGTACTCTGATTTGCATTATTCTTGGAGAAGTATTCTTCAAGTCTGTTTATTCAACCCTATCAGAAATTCCATAAGAATAAATATCCCTCTTCTGCTTAAATCAATCAGAATTGGTTTCAATTGCTTGACAACTATGAACCCATGAAGAGCACAGCACCCAGTCCATTTCATATGTCATTGCCAGTAGTTTGCAAACCTTCCAGTCATTTTTGTTTTATAATCCTCTTCCCAACAAACTTATATATAGCAAGTGAAATAGTAAGATAATTATCATTGACCTAAATATTTCTATAAAATATTTTGCAAAGATCAAACACTACCTGAAGATACTAGCTGATTAGCAAGAAATAGAAAAGGTATTCATAATTATCTCCAGTTTGCTGTAGTTAGTTGATTAAATCACACTTAGTGCAGAATGGCAGTTTCAATTTTTTTAGTATCAAGACACCTTTAAACTCTTATTAAGAACTCTTAAAAACTGTTTAAGAAGCACAAAGAGTTTTGCCTTTGTTTATGTGGGTATTAGCTATTCACACATCCCATATTAGATATAAAACTGAAAAAATTAAGGTTTTTGACTTATATAAGTAACATTTTAATGAAAAACTACAGTTTCCAAAATAAAAATAAGTGAGGTGACTAGTACTATTTTGTATTTCTGAAACACTTTTAATGTCTGGCTTAATACAAAACATCTGGGTTCTCAAATCTAGTTCTGTATTCAGTCTGGTGTGATACATTGTTTTGCTTCAAGTACATGAAGAGAATCTGACCTCACATAGATATGTAATTGGGAAAGGGAACTGCACTTCAACAACCTTGTAAGATTACTATTTTTTTTTGTAAGTGCACCAAATTCAATAAATGGTAATTTATATAGAAGAAAATATAGGCAAAACACTACATGACATACATCTCAGCAACATCTTTAAAGACACATGACCTGAAGCAAAGGAAGCGATGGTAAAGATAAACAGCTGGGACTGCTTCAAAATAAAGAGCTTCTGTACAGCAAAAGAGACATTGACCAAAACAGATACCCTACTGACTGAGAGAAAGTTTTTGCACACAACACTAATGATAAGGGACTGATCACAAAGATCTACAAAGAGCTAACGAGACTCAACAAAAATGAAGTAAAAAACCCAATCAAAAAATGGGTGGAAGAGCTAAAAAGACACTTCCAAAGAAGAAATGCAAATGGCCAACAGGCATATGAAATAATGTTCATCATCACTTGTAATCAGGGAAATGCAACTCAAAATCACAATGAGGTACCACCTTACACCAGTGAGAATGGCACATATTAAAAAAAATAGCAACAATAAATGTTGGCGAGGATGTGGAGAATAAGGAACTCTCCTACACTATTGCTGGGAGTGCAAACTGGTCCAACTACTATGGAAAGCTGTGTGGAGGTTCCTCAAATTACTAAAAATGGAACTCCCATATGACCCAGCAATTCCACTCCTAGGTATCTACCCAAAGGACACAAAAAAATTAATTCAAAAGGATACCTGCACACTCCTATGTTTACTGTAGCACTATTTACAATAGGTAAGTTATGGACACAACCCAAATGCCCCAAAATAGATGTCTGGATCAAGAAGATGTGGTATACACATTGCAATTGTGGAATACACAATGGACAATATAATGCTGAACTACCATTGGGTTAAATACATTATGGCAATGTGTATTAATTTAGGATTTTACAAAGACCTTAGGGTCTTTCTCTCAACACTGTGAAGAATATTGGGCTGGGTCAAGAAACACACTTATTTATTCTTCCATTGCTTGCATTTTGGACCCTATCATGAGACACCTAGTCTCATTTTGATGAAGTGAAACAAAACAAAGAGCAAAAACCTCATGATATATGAACAATAAAGATCCATTAATATTTATTCAATTATTTATAATCTTGTTTTCCCAAACATGCTGAATTCAAGTCCAAGTAAATGTCAAAATATACCCATACCAGTAGGTTCTTGTATGAGTATTAAGAGAACCATCATTTATACATACACCATTCTTCAAAAATAGGACTTTCGGGCCTCCCTGGTGGCACAATAATGGGTTAAGCACAGCACTGTGAAGCTATCCGCAGCCTCTGCAGCACAAGTTTGATCCCCAGCCAGCCAGGGAGCTACCCACATGGTGCAGCAGACCTCTCCTGTCTCACCCGCTGCTCCCCTCAGTAGTGTATTTCAGTCAGTCTGCCTGTTCTATTCCCCACTCTGTCTCTGGTGATTCCTCTCACCCCCCGCATCTCTAGCCTGTACCCCAGTTCTTGTATGCATAAACAAATAAACCTTTAAAAAAATAGGACTTTCACACCCTATATCTAATTTCAAGTATGTAACAGTTCTTGAAGCAGGTGAAGACATCACTTTTTTATAGGTAATCCTATAGTCGTGGGTTTAAACCCAAGCCTTTCTGGATTCCTTCACTTTAAGCTCTCTAGTCATGATCATTCCTACTTCTCATTTTCTTTAAAAAATAATTGATATTTATAATGAACTTGGGGTCCTTCAAATACCAAAGGGCCTTCCACATTTTCTCAGGTGACATTTGAACTACTAATAAAAGGTTAACAGCACCTAAAAAGTTCACAATTCTTTGTAACTTTGCAACAAAAACAGTAATTTCCCATTAGAGATAACCCATTTTTCTGAACATGCCAGTCAATTTTCTAAATTATTGTCCTAAACCAAATCTATTTACGCATCAAGCTTTTGAGTATGAACAATATATGGTAGTTGGTATGAATATTGTTCAGACTGAACAAACATAACTGTTTTTGACACAATGGCATTCATTATAATGATATTCCTGTTCTACTTATTCATCATAACTCCTATCCACATAAAACATAGGGGTAGACCTTACTCTGATACCGCCATTGCTAATGGATACTGCTATACAATCAAGTCATTAATGCTTTAATAACATTCATGTAATACTATTACTAACATAATAAAAAAAAAACCAATAGAAGAGATTTTGACACCTTAGCAAAATTTAAACAATCAGCAAAATCCTTCTGGCTCTAATTTCCAGTCTAAAGATATAAGTGGACATACAATTTATACTTTTTAAAATTACATGTTGAACAGATGTTCATTTCATAGACTACCTACTTTAAGCTTTATCAAGGAAGTAAGATATTTGTATTTGTACCTGTGAATTTAAAAGGCAATTTTATTTTTAATCTTTGCTAAGATTACTAACATAATTATTTTGTATGTTCTTTCATATTCATGTCACCCACAATAATTAAAAGCCCAAGATAAAAGTGATAAGAAATCTCTGCTGGAGTTTAATGTAAATCTTTATGTCCACTCTGCTGGTCCCACTATATAGAGATGTTCGTGTCACACTGTCAATGTAAATGAAAATACATGTACTGTAAATTTTAAATTCATTCTCTTCTTTGCCAAACTAGTTTAGTTTACCAGGTGTTCAAACAAACCTGAATTAGGTAGATAGATAAAAAGAAGAAAAACTGGTTTAATAGAATGAAAATGATGAAGGACCATAAACTGCAATAACATTAATGTCTTTGACTCACCAAGGTTCATTAAAGAAACAATGTAGTTAATATTTGCTTCTCACTGCTGTCTTCATTCATAAATCCTAGAAAGTCAACCTACATCACAAGTGATAGAAACTAATTGACATTTTTTCCCACTAGATTTATGAAGAGTCATGCCAATGATTCCTTTGAAAAAGAACTATGATAGTAAAAGGAGAGCACAATCTAGTTACTGTACTCATTTGATTATCAGGAAAAAAGGAAATCACATTCTCTGTTGATTTTTAGTGACATCAAAACTGAACTTTCCAATGAAGTGCTCTGTAATGGTATCTGTATATCTCCTGGAATCCTTTACTTTATGACTATGGGCATCAACATACCTGTTCTAATTTTCACTAAATTCACTCATTGGTGACACATGCTCCAACTTACAAAAAAAGACCTCAAGTTGTCTAAAATAAAAATGACTCTACAAAAGGAAACAAGTAGCTCATTTAATATCAATTTGAGATTTTTCTTTTTCTATGAAGGTCTAAAATTAGAGTCTCATTGTTTAAATAGGGGTATTAAAGGCTTAGAGAAAATCTTACTCAACTTTTCATAGACTAACAAATACAATGTTACCTATCACACAAAATAATTCTACTAGTGATTATTAGCTCTCAAACACCAGTGTGCATATTAAATGTGGAACCCGTTTAATACCGGGGTTGCTCTATTAACAGTATTAGGTATGTCTTCACTCATTGTTATACCAACAGGTGTGTATAAAGTATTAGCCGAAAATAAGTTCTGACTTGCATGAAAAAGCTAATTTAAATTAAGTTGACTAGCAGTGTAAGTTAGAACAATTAATTACAGAGCTATTATTATTTTATTTTGTATTTTAGTCACACTTCAAATTTCACTTCAACACTTAATAGAAATCTGTATGCATTTTCCTCTACGGAGAGCAGAAGACTACTGTATTTATATTTTGTGTATGACTAGAAGGAATTTCTTTAAAATATCCAGATGAAAAGAAAGGGGGAAATTAAAGAATTCCAAAATTGGCTATTAAAATTATATTCACAGAATATTAGATTAAGACCAATGATTGTTATGCTACTTGGTTCTGGCTCATTTGGGATGCATATTTTTTCTGTTGCCTTTGGCAAAAAAATAAAGACAAATTTCGTACATATTTGGGAGTGCTTGGTCACAACTTTGCATTCACAATTATCTACTCTTTCAGATAAATACCTTACCATATTTTTTTTTTAAGTTACTTAAAATCAGGTTAAAAAAAAAATTCACCCTGAGGTATCCTGGGGCTTTTCAGAGCAATGGAAAATCAACTTCCAGCTCTTCAAATGAGAAATTTTAGATCCTAGTTTCTATAAATCCAATTTATTTGCAAAAATTAAACTATGTGGTATAATTCATCCCAAATTATAATAGACCTGCTATTAAATAACTGTATGCTTTTAGAAGTATATTTTTAAACTCACAAAAATGTACTAAAAAAGGGAAGAAAGAACAAAGGGAAGAAAACAGAAAAATTAAATTAAAAAACACTAATGTAAGCTAATACTGCTTACATCTGAACATCAAGATGCCAAGGGACCCAATACAATCCTCAGTCTAACATTTTCAATGGCACAGACTAGTGATCACACGATACTGGTGATACTCTCTAGTTACCCCTGGCAACCTTTCTCAACTGTAACGATGCTACCCCACAATAGCTTTCACTGGGCAGCTTTCTCTTCACTTAGCTGAATGCTCTGGGACCATCTGCGTCGGCAAGCATAAAAGGCCAGCCTGCCTGTGGGCCCGTCACTCTGAACACCACCTCTCTGACCCTGATTAAATACAACTTTCAATCCTTTTTGTCCTCCCTGTTGACTTCTCCTATTAAGGGAGCCCTTTGACAAAGAAAGCGGAAGAGTGGACTAACTGCCCCCAAGAAAGGTGATGTCTGATACTGCTCAACACAAGGATTAGCAAGCCAATACATAACAAAAGCAAGTTTGGGGGGAGGGGAGAGGTAAAGAAAAAAATGGTTTTAGCTAGAGCTTTGACTAATTCAGTAGGTACACAATTCACAAATAGCTATACAAGAGGCCTTCTTTCATAGAAATAACTATAGCAGAACAATAATTTGGAGAGATACCTTTCAACATCTTGACATAAGGCCATGACATTGACAAAAACACCAGAGATTCGTTTTCTATTTGATTTTTTTTAATTAAAAAAAGAAAACTTTAGAGTTGAAGACAAGAAAGATGGAGCAGAAATGAAAAACAAAGAAACGATACAACTCATAATTGTAACCTATTATCTCATTAGAAAACAAGGTAGCTCCGCTTGTTAAACACACTAAAGTGATATTAAAATACTTATTCAAATATTTAAGTAAGTATTTAAATAAAGGTGGGAAATTTGCAACAGTCTACAAAGAATCATTTATAACTTATCACGTCTAGATTGAGAGAACTTCAATTTGAAATGATAGAAACTAGATTTTAGGTAGTGATCACCACATAGTGTATATATAGACATTGAACATATACCTGAAACAGTGTTATAAATCCATGCTATCTATCTCAATAAAAATTTAGTTGGAAAAAAAAATAAAAAGAACTGGTTTCACAGGAACAAGTTCTTTAATATCAAGAATTCACTCCAAAGTTTCAAGGTATATAAAGACTTGTGAATATGACCTGCAGATCCTTAAGGTGGTAGAAATCACTCAATAAGGCAGCAAATCGAAAATCACCACTTTGAACAAAACCACCAACTTTACTCATAAACTGCCCTGCCCCAAATCAGATCAACAAATAAATGAAGAGTTTGGATGATTCAATCAACAAAGTCAATTGAATCATGCAACTCATAGCATAACCTTGAAATGTATAAATATGTATGAGCCACCTAAGGAACCTTATTCCAGTCTATTTAGAAGTCTAACCTATAAAGTAAAACTTAACCACACTTATTCAAAGAATGACCAGTAAACCAAGAGAAGTCAAATCTGGTGGAAGGGGGTAAAGAGGAAGATTCTGAAAACAGGTGTGACTTTCAGTGCTAAAACTGGGAAAGTCCTGGACACACTGGGACAAACAGATAACCAGAAGGAATGAAGCCACATATATGGGGAAATTAATATGTACTATTATACAATGTGTCAGATTCTGTCAGAGAACTTAACTCATTTATTTTCACAATAACTCTATGAGTAAAGAATTTTTAAAAAGAAGAATAATCTCAACAAGGACGCACTGCTGGAATAGAAATTTGAAACTGTCTCCTTATCCCCAACACCCATGATTCTTAGGTAATATCATGCCAAGACTCCAGGAGTTAAGTCGAAGGGAAGTAGAAACATCATTTTTCCTTTAGAAGGCACAGGACATGGTAACTCACCAACTTCAAATTCTACACATCTTTACTATACTTCAGTGTAAGAAAGCTATAATATTTGATTACCCTTATGAATAAAAAAGGGCATTGGAGTTGATAAAATGTTGAACACTTCAACTTTCTAGCTTATGGGATTAGGAATTGTTTCCTATACGGAACTAGGTCAATTGTATGTTCGGTAAAGAGGCTCGAGTTAGGGGCCCAGAATAACCAGACATGTGCTCCAGAGCAAGATTCAGATACAATATGGACAGAGGATATTTTCCTCTAAGGTTCTTTGATGTCTCCAATAGTTCTTACTAAGACACTCCCACTGTCAATCACAACCAATGGGATCTTAGTACTGACTTGGCTGAAAAGTCTAGAAATTGCTTACCTCTACAAGTGGTCATCCTCTTAGTCATATATGTCAGGGCAATTTTTCAGTAATGAGTGGAAGTGATCCAAGCTACAGGCTTCCATTATCTGGATCAAATTTTAACTATTTAGATAGGCAACAAAGACAAACCCACAATCCTATTGCTCCTCCTCATTGCTATTATTTTTTTAATGATCACATGATGTCTATGTGCCATGTAACATTCCCCTGGAGAGAGTAAAGTATGCTTCATCTCTGAGTTTTATATTGGAGGGAGGAACAGCAGATATCAGGAACAAAAAAATCAGAGACAACAAAGAAAAGTGTGTACTATGACAAAACGAAGTTATGTGTACTTGTTGAACTGAAAAACTGGGTATGGGGCTGTCCAATAGAACTTGAAAGGACAGAACTCATTTAATCACAGAAGAAATAGTGAAAACAATCTAGATTGGTGGGAACTAGTGAGTAATCTAATTAGAGTACAAGGCAGTATTAAGGGGTTAAACAAAGTGGAGCTAAAATTTATTATTTAGGCAACAGTGAGACACAGGCGGTTTTCAGAGTAGGGAAAAATGTATAAGGCAATGTTTTAACAGATTTGGATGTGATAAAAGTAGAACAGAATAGTAGTACAGGCTATGTACTCACAAACTTATTTCTCAAAAATGTTTATTATAAATTGCTTTTTGAATATGATTCTCATATAATTACATAAATAAAATAAAATGGCTTCACTATTATATGAGTTATTATAAGTTCAGAAGTTTGTTTAAGCTCAAATGATAACAGCTTTACCACAATTCCAATACAAATCTGACTATAAAAATAAAAGAAAGAAGCCATGTTATGCAAGATTCACATTAACAAAGGCTCATTACAAGTAGCAGAAATTTTGTTGGTATAACAATCTCCATGCTTCCCCTTCCCTCCCCTTCACACCTCCAATCCAAAAAAGTATATGCACAAGTGATTGGCAGTAGGGATTTTTTTTTTTGGAAGGAATGAAAAGACACCTAAGGGGGAAAAAATATCCAAGGTTATGGCAGACTATGTTCTATAACAAAGAACCCACAGAAGGTATTATTAGTATATAATACATAGCACATAAAAAGCATTCATGTTTCCAATAAACTGGAATATATAATAATGGTTCAATTCCTACCCAGGTACACTTATATCACCCATCCGTCATTGAAAGTTATGTGGAACCATTAGTTTTCTTAATTGAAAAATCAGCAATACCTACCTACCTTTTATAATATAAGGTAGTGAAGTGATGTGTGAAGGATTAAGTGAACTAAAAAAGATAACATACATAAAGTACATGTAAAATACATAAAAATATATAAAATACAGTGCCTGGCACAGGATGGGTCTCTTTTCTTCCTTACATCCTTAAACCAATGGAATTAGGTCAAATTTTATATAAAAAAATACCATTACAGCAAAAGATTAACTGCAACAAATTATTTTCCTGCCTCAAATGAGGTTTTATATACTGGTCTATAATTTACTGCACCAGTTTTACAACATTATAGCAATGGTTTCAGTAAATGTGCTCTTAATTATAATGCAAATGTCCTATATTTGTATAGTATAGTAAATATTTCATAATATATTCACATCTCTCTTCTACATGGCCACAGAAATATAATTAATTGGGGAACAAAACTTTATCCTATGTTGATGTCAAAGATGAAGAAAGTAGGGGTACTGAGAGAATAAATGATCTGGCTCATCAGCAATTGTGCCTGAGTGACATTTCACATCTCCTGATTCTATATAAGACACAATTTCTACTTGTACTCTCCCTTTTCTTGAACTTGATACTTTTCTAGTGTTCACTCTCTAGAATAATCTATCATGACATCATCTATTCTCAAGAGCAAACTGTCTCTTTTACATTTGTTCTTATTCTCACCTACACAACCCTGTTTTTCTCTACTCTTCTGCCAAAACAACTTACCTAAATGGCAAGTCTGATCATTTCACTATCTTACTAAAATTCCCTTCTAGAAATCCTCGAGTTTTCTGACTATACTTAAAAGGCCCTTCATAATCTGGTTCTAATTTCCCACTCTAGACTAACCTCTCACTACTTTCTATTACCGTCACAACCTCTGATCCAGCCACAGCTAATTATACCTAAATCATTAAACAAATGAATACTACATACTTGCTATTTCCTGGACCTGCAATTCTTTCTCTCCCATCTATGCTTACCTCTGTTTAGTTTACTTTCATTTATCTGTCAGGTCTTGCATAACTTTTTCCTCAGGGAGTCTTATTTCATCTTCCAAAACCGAATTAGAAATTCTTCTTATGTGCCCCTTTATGTCCTGTATCTACATCTATGAAGACATTTACCTTTGACTTGTGAATACCCACTTATGTGTTTAACTGCTTGCCAAGTTACCTTAGCTTGCTACTTGAAGGCAACATCAGAGCATAAAAGGGCCCACCACATTGGTAGATGGTCAATAGCAATTTATTGAATTGAACTTGTATTGATGTCTCCCAAGAATATGTTCATTTAATAATTTACTACTATGTTTCAAATTATAGTCTCAATTGCTTACAGGTCAGATTTTCTCTTCTGCTTATTTCAACATAATAATTTCTAAAAATAGCTATTTCTCCAAAATACTAGACTGCAGAATATTGAACACTGAAGAAGAGGGATTCTTTTGGAGTATTTCAAAGTGTGGATGAGAATATGAAAACCACTGTTTATTTAACTGTGCTGTTTATATTTGTTACTGTGCAAATACAAAACTTATCTACCTTGTATCCATAATCTGACTTATGTATCGCTGTGTCTGATACTGATTCTTCTAAAAAGAGATCTTTAATTTTTTATCTTAAAAGCCAATTTTTCCTTAAAATGCATCTCCAATTTTATGCTGTAAAATAACTGAGAAAATAAGGTTTGATATACCTATCTAATAGGGTTTGATTCACCTTTAGACAACTTTTTTCCCTGAATGAGATATATCTATCATGTTTTGGAGAGTTTCTTACAGGGAAATTAGCTTTTATAAATTATTCAATGGAACAAATGCTTTCTTTCCATTCCACACTACTCACTAAAAGAAAAACAGAAAAATCCAGCACTGAGTTCTATTCCACAGTGAAAATATATTAAAAAACAGTGGACCTCACTGATTAATCATGGACCTCATGGAACCGTCACAGCTAACAAGCAGAGCAAAACATCCACTACACCCTTTTATTAAAGAAAAAAATGACAATGATAAGATTAGTTAGGTTTTAGAAGGAAAAGGACCTTGGCAAAAATAACTCCCTATCGTTCACTACCTCTTAATATATAAAAGACAAAGGTCTTCCTCACTTTTCAAGTTTATTATAAATCAAATCAGGCTTACAGACATTAAGAACTGACTTTTAAAGAACTCATATGAAAAAGCTATTTAATAAGTAATTCTTTACTAAATATTCACTTATCAACTGAATACTAAAAAAATACTCCAAAAGAAAATGCAACTGTAATTACAGTATAGTGTGTTTTGTAGAAAATCCACGTTATTCTAAATAAGAGATATTCCTACTGAAAACCATGGGCTGGTGCAGATTTTTTTAAAAGAAGACTTTCTAGCACAGTGAGTTTGTTTCCTTATAGTACATGACCTGTACCACAAAGAAGCTCAGTTTATCTTTGCAAAATGATTGGTAATAAGAAGCAAAAAAACCTAAAATTTAAAGTCAAGCTGAGAACAGCCATATGACACTATAAAACATTACTGGAGACAACAGGCATATCTATAAATGCTTAATTGAAGGTACATTCTTACTGGTCAGTGGATTGCAAAATAAATACAATGATAGTCAACATGTTCAGGACAGAAAGTTTGGAGACAAAGCCAATAAACTCTAGTCACATTCTCATATCACGAAAATTTATGGCAAACTGTTACTACATGAAAATCCAGTCTATTGTGTGATTCTTCTGAATTAACCAGTGAAAACATTGGAAGCCTAGCTTGATGAGAAAAATTAACTAATAACTTCTTGAATTTTGTCAACACTTCACACACACAGTTTTACAGGCAAAGAAAGAAAAGCTTTTCAGGAGCCAGTCTAAACAAATGTTTTGTTGCTGTTTTCAAATCAACCATGTCTGCAAGAAAAGCATGCCAACTCCTTTAACACAGTCCACAGTGCAGCCTGAGTAATTGTTCCACGGCTTACAGTATGTGTACATAAACTCAGTTTTTACCCTGAAAGCATGGACCTTAAACAATATGCAATGCTTTCTGTGGCACTTATAATTAATGAATAAACTGGCACAGGTTTAACAAAATGGTATAGTCTGACAAACTGAGCAAAGGATGCAGCGTTGCCATCTCTTCTAAAACCCTTTTAAAAAGCAAACAATATTTTGTCAAAAAAGAATGGTTAGACTAATGAATTTCCAAAGCATTTATATGGCTTGCAATATACAACGCTGAAATAATTTCATAGGGTTAGACAGGTCAGATGATCTGCCAATTTTACACAAAGGTATAGAATTTTCCAAAGAAGGCCTTAACTAAAATCTTAAAATCTCTTTTCTTAACATGCTTAAATTTTATAAGGCAGATCTATGACATCAAGATGAAAACAAATAAATATAAATTTCAAATAGATTGCTCATCAATTACTTTAAAAGCTGTACTGTTGTACGTAATGAACTTTACTCAGAAACTATTCTTATTTCCCACCATAATTCTTCCCTGTTTTAGCTAAACAGCTTAAACGTTAATTTTAATAATTTGACCATTTTAGTTCTCTAAAATAAAACAAATCACCTTTTTTGGGGTACATAACAGGTAAATCTACATGTAGGTAATATACGACTCCCCTGATTGCTTTTCCTTCATGGTATTTTCAAGTGTGAGGGCCAAACTTGTCATTAAATGTGGTTTTCCTTAATGCAAACCCATTTAGTGTGCTGATACAATGAATTGGTTTCTGGAATTCAAATCTAATTTCATGCTTTTGTTTAAGCATATGTAAATCTTTTAATTTGAAAGCAATTCTTAATAGATAAAATTAATATGTAAATGTAAACTGTAAATATAAAATACGCAATTTGAAATAACTCGAGGCAGCAAGCTCTAGATTTCCATTAATAACTCTGCAACAATTAGAACATGTTTTTAATAAGAGCTTCACTGTGTCATTCTGTCACCTTGCTTTATTGCATTAATACAAGAAAATGTGCTACCAAGAAGAAGTTTAAAAGCACTATCTACATAGAAAACAAAATTTTATATAAATAGTTTTGTATCACACAGCATTAACAGGAGAAATACATATTGTGTCCAGGCCTGCATAAGCATACATTTGCTCCTTTGAGAGCACTGTCAAGTACTGTGGGAAGCAAGGAAGTACTCCCAGACATACATCACAGAAATTATACACCTGAAACACAATGGATGTATTTACAACTCTCTAGTTAAAGCAAAACAACACATATACATTTCCATTTACCACAGCTCTAAAGAAAAACAATCTGCTTTTAGCATTTTTTGGCAGAAATCCAATCAATAAAGAATTTGACTTTTGGAAATTTTAATGAATTACATACAGATTACACCAGAATAGATTTTTAAAAGTCTCATTTTGTTTAATACTAACTTAAACTAATAAGCAGTTTACGCTTCTTTATTTTAGCAGCCATATCTGGAATGCAGTTGGTTATCCTATGCACTAACCCTGTAACAAAAGCAAGTTCATTATTATTCATTCAGCTTATAAGCATATCTTGATACATGGGAGAAAAAAATACTAATGGAAAATCTCAGAAAATATTAGAAGAAGATAATAACCCAATACCTATTTTAAGAGGAAAAAAAGCAGTGCAATGATTTAAGAACTAGAATTATGTATTCTGAATGATCCTAGGCTGATGAGCCACTAGCTTAGGGGAGTGTTCTATTGATATTAACCACCTTCATTAGGTAGTCAGCATCTTATTTATCTAACCCTGGGGTTAAACATTTTATTGCAGTAGTCAATTTGGAAGTTATAAAATTCTTCTGTTGGGGGTAGTAGCTATTTGGGGGTTGGGGGTAGGGATGCATCCAAGAAAATCAGTGAAATCTCTAGAATGAACAGCCTGGCACTTTAGTATCTCACTGGGCACCCAGGAAAGCAATACTATAGAAAGCAGGTTACCGTTTATGATAGTTGTATTTTCTGTGTTATCTAGAGAAAAACAGGTTCATCCATGCAAAATGGACTGTTTTAGAAGATATTGCTGCTAAAATGAAAGACTTTTCAAAAGGAAAAAGTGATTATTCCAGATGAAATGAGAAGCTCCAATGTCAACCTTACTTACTGAATCAGCAAAAATCAAAGCTTTACTCAGAATAGGAAATTGGAGATTTTCTTTTAATTTACATATCTTTTTTGCTGAGTATGTTTTAGCTGAAATATGAGAGAACTTCTAAGAGACAGCACTTCTCATTTCCAACCATGTTTTGCTATAGCAATAAAAAATACCACTACTTGGAACTAAGAATACATCAATTTTACTAGCACTAATGTAGAAGAATCAAGAGTTTTAAGTCAGAAATAGCTTTCCTTTTATAGCATTTTGTTATATACTCATTAGCCAGGCCAGCAGCACACCAAACCATCAGCTATAAGGTAAAAATTTTCGTTAGCATTGGGACATATTTAAATAGCTAAAGCCTTGGCATATTAGAAGCAAAATTCCCAAATGAGCCTTAAAGTCAAAAACAAGAAAAATACCTCTAATCTAGTCACCTTATTGTCATGTATACAGAATTGTTATATGTGCGGACCCTTTAATAAAATGAATGAGAAGTTCAAGTGTGTTAAGAAGCTTACATAAATTCTGGAAATTACCCTATTAAATGAATTGGTTGTTTTTAAAACACAGGATTTTATTCCACATTTTATAATGCTGCAGTATTTCCTTAATAGTATCAATATTTAAAAATCTGAATATGTATCAAAGTTTGTTGACAAACATATTTCTTGGCTATGTTCTGTGCATTAACATTGCATTTTATATTAAATGTTTTTAATCTTAGTTGGCTTGCTTTTTCTTAGTAAAAGTAAAGGAAAAAGAATGACGGCCTATTAGCAAGAAAAACAAATTTGTTCAATTCCATTCATTTTGGAAGAAATTATGCTGTCTGTCTATCCCAATCCTTACCCTTCTCAGTTTTACAGCTTCTTTTCCTTTATCTTGGGAGTTGTAAAGTATAAAATGTTTTTTCTCCTATGTAAAGATTGTTTTAAATAAATTTATCCAGAGAGCATAAAAAAATTATCCTCTGGCTGATTCCTACAGGACATGAAAACAATTTAAAAGATTTCTTATCCATATACTTTTTAAAAATCAAAATTTTGTCTGGTCTTTATGAACCACAGTTTGTAAGCATAAATGAAAATTTACTAATCTGCCTTCTTACACAACTAATTAAACGTAACAACCAGGTTAACATAGTTAGAATTTAGGTAATTGTTTTTAATCTGCACAAAACAAATGCTCTAAGGTACAGAAACCTTTAAAAAATTTTAACAATCATAAACAAAAAAATACTGAATTATTTCACTATTGGAAAACAAGAACTGAGCTAGCCCTCAAAAAAAAAAAAAAAAAAACCACCCAAATCATAAAAAAAGATAGGTGAGAAGAGTTTTAAAAGATTTTCTGCATTTGTTCTTGTCACATAATGAGTCACTTATATAAAACAAGTAGCATTTGCTGACTCACATGTATACTGCAAGACATACTAATGATCTTCAGGCCCCAACCCTCACCAACAACTCACTGTCTTCAAATAATGTGGAAATTAAAACCTAGAGCTTATGTTGACCCTTATTGTAAGAATTGGCTTTTAATATATCATTTCACTGTATAACTATCTGGACAGCTTATATTTTTAAGTAATTATTTGACTAAGCCTTTTAAGTTCTTAAAACAGAACTGGAAAACACTACTGTCATTCCATAGGGCTGGTAACGTACTGAAATATGGTGTATGCCTCTTTTTACTTTGATACCCAGGGAAATTATAAAGTGCTTTCCTCTTTATTTAATATCTAAATGTTCCTACATGTTTTCTTTCAATATAGGTATCAGAAGAAAAAACAGTAAAAATAAGAAATCTTGGTTTAAAAGTTTTATAAATAAATCTCACATGAAACTGAATGTACAGATGAGGCATTTAAAAGGCAGGCTACCCACATGATGGCTGTAAGATATAGAAAACCAACTTCCCCCAACTTTAAAGGGTTGGAACAAGCCAATTTTGTCAAGTCTTTCTGTGATGAAATATAACTTTTCAACAGCGTACAGAGGCTTAAGGATGACCAATAATAAAAATGACAGTGCAGTGGCCTGGCTTTACAGACCTGGTGGTCACAGACTGAGCTAAAATATATTTGCTGTTTTCTATGGCAGTATTCCTTGCTTAAAACCCTCCCTTCCTGCCTTTGTTCAGCCCTTTTGCTAGCAACCAAGTGCTTTCTTTTGCTTCAGCCTAGTAAAAAGCCAAAGGACTAGAACATGAGGGTCATCAAGGTCTACAAGGTAGATGAACAAACCAACAAAGCAACATCACAGGGCAAAGAGCAAAGGCATTACAATAAGAATGAAATCAAACAAAAAGTAAAGTCTATATA
Source organism: Talpa europaea (assembly GCF_964194135.1). NCBI lineage: Eukaryota > Metazoa > Chordata > Mammalia > Eulipotyphla > Talpidae > Talpa > Talpa europaea. Next base: position 51,676,977 of record NC_140074.1, on the reverse strand, counting down.
AAATGATCATAATTTAAAAAATAGTAAACACTGAGGATTGCCAAAATGGCTACTTTCCTTTATTAAAATACTTAGATAATGTTCTTTCTAAATAAGAATTGAAAACCAGGACCTTAAACAATTATTTTCAAATTCAAGTGAAATAGGTCCTACAGCACACAATGATTTACTAACCAGGAAATATTAAGCCTAAATCTGTGATGTGTGAGGATGTACTATAAGTCCTTTGGCTTTTTCTAATTAATAGTGGATTTCTTTTCATCTATGTTGAACACTCACTTCTCCAGTTTGCTGTGTTGTAAAGTTTAAAAGCAAAATTACCTACAACTATAAGGAATCCTGAGAATCTTATGAGAGAAAATGAAAATAATTTCACAATTATTTCTAGAAGCAGCTTTTCCTGCTCTTGTTTCCCCAACTACCAATTCATATTAAGGATATAATTGTAGACAAAAAGATGCTAGATATTAATGAAGCGGCTATTTCCTTTTAAAGTCTTCATTGTGATCATAATGTTAATTGCTCCCTTCACATTCATTCTTATGCCAATCCTGCAGTGGGGCAAATGGGATTTTGATGATTTGAAGCACAGAGTGAAATAGTTGGAATGATCAATCAGGTGAGACACAGTTCTGAATAATAGTGAAAGAATAAAATTTTATTTTGGAAAAATCAAAACCAAGTTTTTCCTCTAATAAGGGCAATTTTAAAAACAGGTGGATGAAGAAAAGTTTATTACTAAGCATTTTTCTGGTTATACAAAAAAAAAAAAAAAAACACCTTATTCCTTCACTAAGCTAACGGTTTCCTTCTTCCATTTCCCTTCTCTTTAAAGAACACCTGAACACAAAAAAAAATAAATAAAAGGAACCAAAGAGTTAAAATATACTTTCTTATATAGGAGAGAAAAATTATCTAGTAAGACAGAGCACAATTTAAAGTTTTACATTGTCTTAGCAGGTGTATTGCTCAGAATAATCTCAGAGCTACATTATGAACAATAGGAGATAAAAGGAAAATACATGAATACTCCAAAGTAACAAAAAAAGTGTCTACTTCACTTTTCTTTCTTTTTTTAAGCAAAAGCAACATAACAATAGTATTATAAAAAGGTCACTGACAAATCTGGTCAAATAGGATAGGATCAGTACTGACTTTTCACAACAGATGCTAGAAGCAAGAAATCTCCTTTTTTCTAGAGTGCTAATCTCAACAACAAAAGACCACGGTAGAAGTAGTCAAGACTGATAATGTTATTTTCTGATGATCAAGGACAATTGGGAAACAAAATAAACTCTGAAAGCAAAACAGGTGAGACTTTTTAATATGCCAATTCTAAATATAGTCTCTACAGACTCCTAAGGTTATGACGTACAAGTGAGCAATAAATATGAAAGAGCTCTGCTAACCAAAAATTATATATGTTCGGGGTGATAAGAAGTATTGTTTCCTCTTTAAATGTCTTCTATAAAGATATAATTTAGGAAAGTGACAATTGAATTAATACATCCCAATAATCTAATGATGTTTCAAATATTATCTCCTTAATGAAGCCTGCCCTGATTTTCTAAGGAGAAATGGATTGCTCACTTCTTCATGATCCTTTAATATTAAGCCTGTGTGTACATCATATCTCTTCTATAAGGTTAAAAGCTCCTTGAAGGCCAGGACTATATGTCTTATTTTATCTTTGTGTCTACCATGATACCTAGATCTTAAAAAATGTATGGCTCATTTGATTAAGTCCCCAATTACCCACAAATGAACAAGACATAGCACAATCGAAAGACTATATTATTTTAAAAGGCATATTTACTTGACCTTTCAATGAAAATACAAAAAATATGCAGGGTATAGGGATTCTCTGAGAGATTTACAGTATGGTTAAGATGGTGGAACGCATAAATAAGAAATAATAATAATTTTAAAGAATAGTTTTTTAAGTAATATAGTCAAGAGGGCAGGGGAAAGGAAGACTATAGCAGGAAAACAGAACCCTAAATGTGTAGACAGGTTCTACCTTGTCATGAAAACTTATATCTTACTAGAAAAACAGCACAGAAAGTTAATTCTAACTAAGCCTGGTGAATTTGAAAGGAATATGGCTAAATGACACACTTCTCACAGAATTATTATCATATAAAGCCAAAACTATAATCTTGATTTCAGTGGGGAACATCCACTCAAAGCATGAAATGGACACTCAAGTACATTCTGAAAAGCAATAAGTATCTTGGGCCTTCTCAATAAGTTTTGTTGTTATGTCTTCTTTTTAAGGAATTCCAGGTTGGATGCTCAATCTTCAAAAAATTGCTGTATGGCTTGATCTGTACTGGTTTCCTATTAGAAATATTTGTCAAGAGAACCTTCTACAACAAGCTAGGTGGGAGACGCTGAAATAACAGCTGTAAAATAGTCCCTGGAGGCAACTTCTGGGAGATAGGCACCCCTCTTGAAGAAGTTGAAATTGAAGGCGTTTGAGTGAAAGCATGTCTATGAAACAACCTCAAAAGCAAGAGATTATGAGACTCAGGAGATGAAGGATGTTTCTGAAGCAAAAATGTAACAACTCAAGTGGAACTGATAAATGATTTTTCAACTTAGCCTTTCATCGTTCCAAGGTAGATAAATTGAGTAGCTTGCACTGTGCTATGCATGGGTCTTCCAGATGAGGCTTACTGTATGTTTTGCGTAGGCATTAAAAATCCCATAGCATTTCAGATAAATAAAAGGTAAGGAGATAGCTCTGTGAGCCTTGGTTAAAATGTTTTAAAAAATAACTAGGTGTTTCTTGGCTTGCATAAATCTTTCAAGCCTGGTTAGTTAATATTCTGAGATAAAATATGAAAAAATCACTTTAAAAATGTTTTGAAATCTAGTCCTATATACATAAATCTTTTTTAAAAATTATATGTAACCTTTGAAAAGATTAAATGATATTGCAGGTTAAATAGTAAAGCGCATTGAACAAATAACTGTTGAAAAAAAAGCTGAAATATTTTTATCTAGTTACCCTAAGAAAGTTGAATGTCAAATACAAGAGCCCTGAAAAAACTTCCCAAGTTTTCAAAAAGGCTATTTTAAGAATATTTTTAAAATGGTTGCACAATGTATACAGGATTCTGGATCAGATGCCACGTGTGCTAGACTTTGGCCTTGAAATAGATTATTATTTTACCTTCTTGGCAACCATTCCTATTCTTAGAGTAACAAAACAGTGTTTCTTACTGGAAAATCATTTCATATGGTTTGGATGGTGATGAGTGATGATTCACTCCTCCTCACTTCACCCCTTTTCTTGCCCCCATTAAAGGAGTAAGAACACAATTCAAACTGTACCAATCCAAGTAGCAGATTTCCACTGAATAACTCAAACTCAGCCAATGAAAGGAATTCCCAGAGATTTTACCAGAACTATCAGTAAAGAGGTACTGCCTCCATCGGAGATGTAGGTAAGACCTAAGTAAGTCTGAAGCTGCCAAAAGCCATTTCCTAGCTGGAGCCAGTCTGACAACAAAGCCAAACAGAGGAAAGGAGAATTGAGAAGTGGGGAGAGTTAGTGTTAATGCCTGAGTCCCTAGAACAGATCTTAGCTAAGGCCAAATAAATCCCTCCATTTCCTAATTACAATGACACAAATAATTCTCCCTTCCTCCCCCTCTTCTTTCCTTAGCTAGTTCAGGCAAAAAAATCATCACTGGATGTTAAAACCACTGGGTTTTTTAAGTTAGTCAGAAAACAGAATAGTCCCACCATTTCAAACTACCTTTCTATAGACTTTTTATATAAAGAGAAAAAAAAGTACCTTTATTGTGAAGAAATCTGGGGGAACCACCTGACTCAAATGATGAAAAGTTAACACCAATAACAGGACAAAATGAAACAAACCTTCTGTGAAACAATGAAGACTCCACATATCACTTCTCCCTGCCAAATATATATATATGCTGAATATAATCATGACAAGCCCAAATTAAAAGTCAAGGCCCAAGTAGCTATAAAAATATAGTGAATTCATCAATTTGGTCAATAAGTATTTTTGGAACAGTATTCTAGGTTCTGGAAATACAGCAACAGGGGGAAAATAAAAACATAAAAGTCCCTGTTCTCATCGTACTTACATTCTACTAGAGAGAAACCAAAAAATTAATTAGAAAATCAGAACATAAATTTTTAACTAAAGGGAACAAAAGTTGCTACCATCTTAATGGAAATAATTACTGTTGACATCTGATGTGATTTTTAATTATTGAATAATATTCTATTGTTTGGATGTGCCTAAATTACAACTGTCCCATTATCAGTTATTTAGGCTATTTATATAAAGGAGTTTTGAGTCATTAATCAATATTCTATCAACATAAAATTTCTATTTTTTCATTTATGATCAAACTCATGAAAGTGGGTTTAAGTATGCATAAATATATTTTCTAATATGAAAATATCACCTGTGGTTTTTGAAATAAGCTTTGTAACTATACATAATAAAATTCATAATTTATAATTTTAAAAGTTTTTAAAAATCAATTAAGATATAGAACATTTTCATGCTGACCAAAAGTAGCTTCATATTTCTTCACCAAGAATACCATTTATACCTTGACAACCACTGATCTATGTCACTAGTTTTGTCTTTCACAGATTGTCATAGGAGTGGAGATATATATATATATATATATATATATATATATACATATATACAGTCCACTGTCTCTGACTTCTAATTTAGCATAAGCTTTAGAAACTTCCATGCTGTGGAAGGTTTTAGCAATTTGCTCCTCTGAATGGATATTCCACAATTTGCTTATCAATCACCACATGGTAAGACATTTGTGTTATTTCAATTTTTTGGACCATGATGATTACAGGTGCTAGGAGCATCTAAATACATGTGTCTTGATTCTAGTTTCATCTGAACTGCCAGGTCAGATGGTGTGGTGTGTAACTTGACAAGACTCTTCTAAACCAAATTCATCCAAATAAGGCTGAGCCATTTTCCTTTCTGATGAGCAGTACATGTGAGTTCTCATCATTTCTCATCTTCCATATATTGGGAATTGTCAATTTTTTCATTTACAGCTTATTCTAATGGATGGCAGCACTATCTCATTGTAATTCTAAGGACTTTCATTTTCTTAATAAATAATTTTTCATGAGCATAATTACCAGCTATATATCTCTATTAGTAAATATTTTATAGGTCTTTTGACCATTTTACCTTGGGTTGTCTATCTTCTTTTTATTGAGTAGTAAAAGTTCATTACATATTCTGGATACATGTTTCTTTTTCAACTATTTTCTCCAGGTCTCTGCTTTTCAATTTCAGTTCCTAAAAGTATCTTTTGAAGAGCAAAAAATTTTAAATTTTGATGAAGTCTAATTTCTTTATTTTTAATAATTTAAATAATTTAATTTTTGCTGATTTTAAAATATTTGATTAACCTCACACTATTCAAATCTTAGACCTTTTACAGCTTTAGTTCTTACAGTTAAATCTATGATGTGTTACAAGTTAACTGTTATATGTTGTGTGACATAAGAATCATAGCTCATTTTTGGCATATGAAATCCAGTTGGTACAGCACTGATTTGCTAAAGTCTATCTCTTGCTCCAGATAAATGTGTGGCACCTTTATGTGTGAGTCTATTTCTAAATTCTATTCTGTTCTCTATAGATACATATATGCCTCTCTTTATAACAGTATTTTGATCACTATATTCTAGACCCTTTGTATTTCTACACACATTCTATACTCCTTTAGAAATTTTCCCTTAAGAGGAAAAGTCCATTGAGACTTTGATTGAATCTGTAGATATTTGGAAAGAACTGACAATTTAAAAAATTAAAATCTTCTGATTTATAAACATGGTGTAGGTTCTCTATTTAGGCCTTTAATTTTCCTCTCTATCACTTTATAGTTTTCAGTGTAAAGTCCTTATAAATTTCTCTTACAGTTATCACAAAGCATAGGAAAAATGTGTTTCATATTTTTGATACTACTGTAAAATATTTAAAAAATTTTCAAGTTCCAGTTGTTTGTTGATAGTTGAAAAACAACTGTTTTCTGCAACTTTGCTAAGCTAAATAGTTGCAGTAACTTTTGCATAGTTCCCTTATTATTTGCTGACTAAATTCTCTTGACAGTTGCAATTAATAGCATTTTTATCTTTCCTTCCAATCTTTAGTTTATTTTTCTTGCCTACGGCACAACTTCTAATACAATGTTAAACAGAAGTACTGAGAGGGGAGTCTTGTATAGTTCCCAATTATTGGTGAAAGAAAGGATTCAGTTTTTAGTTGTAGGTTTTTTAAGAGGCCCTGTATGAGGCTGAGAAAGCTCCCTTTTCATTCCCAGTTGCCAAGTTTTTCTTTTAATATATCAATGCACGTTGAATTTTGTAAAATGCTTTTTTACCTACATTTACTGAGATGATCAAATGAATTTTCTCCATTAGTCTCTTAATATACTGGATATAGGGGCCTCCCGGGTGGTGCAAAGGGCTAAGCACCACACTATGAAGCGACCCGCAGCCTCTGCAGCACGAGTTTGATCCCTGACCTGCCAGAGAGAAACCCACATGGCAAAGCAGACCTCTCCTGTCTCGCCCGCTGCTCCCCTCAGCAGTGTATTTCAGTCAGTCTGCTTGTTCTGTTCCCCAGTCTGTCTTGGTGTATCCTCTCACCCCCCACACCTCTAGCCTGTACCCCAGTTCTTGTATGCATAAATAAGTAAATCTTTTGAGGAAAAAATAAATATACTGAATAGATAACACTGATTACTTTTCTTTTTTTTTTTAAGATTTATTTATTTATACAAGAACTGGGGTACAGGCCAGAGGCGCGGTAGGGTGAGAAAATTCACCAGAGACAGAGCAGGGAGCAGAACAGGCAGATGGACTAAAGACACTGCTGAGGGGTGCAGCAGGCGAGGCAGGAGAGGTCTACAGCACCATGTGGGCTTCTCCCTGGCTGGCCGGGAATAGAACCTGTGCTGCAGAGGCTGTGGACAGCTTCACGGCATGGCGCTCAACCATCTGCGCCACTGGGGTGGCACTGATTAATTTTCTTATGTTAAATAACCTTATTTTCCTAAAATAAATCTCATTTGGTCATGATGTACTAAACTTTTTGTATTACAAGATTTATTTCCTAATGTTTTGTTAAGGATTTTTGTGTCTATGTTGGTGAAAGATATTGTGTCTTGTCACTTTTTGTGTAGTGGTAGTATAAGCCTTACAAAATGTGTCGGGAAGTATTATGCCTTTTGTATTTTGGAAAAGCTTGCATAGAATTGGTATTTTTTCCTCCATTAAAGTCTGGTATAATCTACCATCTGAAGGCCAACTGAACCCTGAAGCTTGTCTGTGGGAAGGTTTTTTACTAGGTAGTTAAAAATTCAACTTTCGTGATAGGGTTATTCAGGCTATGTATTTCTCTATTTTATTTTACTTTATTTTATTTTTACATCATTTTCCTTAACTAAACTCTAACTTTGCCCTTCAAAAATTTTGTCTTTTCAATCTAATTTATTGAATTTATTGATTTAAGATTGTTCGTAATATTCCCTTAACCTTTTGACATCTGTAGGATCCATGTGATGTCCTTTCTTTCTTTACAGATAATGGTAATTTATGTCTCATTTGTCTGACTAGGTATTTTTCCATTTTATTGACATTTTGAAAAAGGATTAACTTTTGCTTTCACTAATTTTCCTTACGGCTTTTCTATCTTCCTGTTCATAAATTTTTGCTCCCTTATTTATTTCAGGTTGTTTATTCTGGGTTTAACTTACTTTTCTCATTCTTGTTTCTTAATATGGAAGCTTTGATCACTCATTTGTGATCTTTCTCCTTCCCTCCTTCTACAATTAGTATGTTATATAAATTTCTCACTTAAGATTACAAGTGATTATGTTAGCAAATGACAGAGGAGGAAACTCCAAAAGTGCATGTCTCCATTAAAGAAACAAACAAAAAACCTGGCAAGACTGTCAGAATTAGTCACGTTTTTGAAACTATGGAATCAAATCCAAAGTTTACAACCACCAGGGGAATGCATAATGAAAAAAACATCTGTATTTTTGGCAATAGCACTTTGTGTTATTTTAACTTACTGAGATACCATCCCCTTCCCCAGCTCAGGAATAGTCCTTCAAGACAACAGCCCACGTCCTTGATATGGTTATAAGCACCAGAAACAGCAATGTGACTCCTTTCTCAAAGAACGGTAGCTTTTTAATTTTGACTCATCTGGTCCACTATCTTTACTTCACTCGACTCAGAACTTTCCCATATCTGAATTGGTGGTGAGGGTGGGGAGGTAAGTTATTTGCATAAATTATTTAAAGACAAATGTATTTGCTTTGCCAGAATGGGCAAGGGATAACAGGGCAAACATACAAATCAAAATGCCTAGAATGAAAGGCTAATGAAGGAGATTCTTTGGGGAATAAGGGCTTTGAAAACTGCAGATTCCAAGGAATCAAGAAGGCGCCTGTATATACCCAGTGCAAGCATGGACCCCCCAAAAGAGCTGAGAAAGCCCTAAATTCTAACCTCTGGTTGACCTTCAGACTCCAGGCATTGGTCATGTATATGAACGTCAAATTCATCATAGTTTGCGAAGTTAACAGGTTAAAATGATGCTTAAGGTTTTATCCATACTAATAGGAAACATTTCTTATGTTTCTTCTTTTAGGAACCATTAACTCATATGCTTGACCTACTTTTCTACTAGAGTGTTTTCTTTCCTTATTGATTGCTAAAGACAATATAATAGACCATAAGGCTTTTTTTTAATCACAGAATTTTTTTTTTTCAGTTTGCTCTCAATTTTTTTGCGTGTGATGTTTATTCATACACAAAAGCAGTTCATGATTATGTAGTAAACCCTACCAGTTTCCTGCAGTCTGGTCACATTAGTAACTATGTTTTTAACTTTTATAGCATTTTAGAAAGTCAACCTTACAATGCTCTAATTGACTCTTATTTATACTTGGATATATACATAGGTATAATCTGCTTTACTGGTCTCTCTGTTTATTACTGGATCTAAAGGGCTAAAGGGTTATAATAAAGCTTAATATCTGGTGGAATGTCACCAGTCTTTCTATTTTTTTCCCCAACACCTTCTATATTAATCTTCCATTTACTTTTCCAGACAAACATTAAAATCATTTTATCAAGTTCCCAAACAATCCTTCTAGGTCATTATAACTATAGATGAATTGTGGAAAGCAGGCTTAATAGACATATCTAAAAAGACTAACTTAATAATAGTATTTTAATCATGCCTTATTCTCCATTTGTTCAACTCAGTAATATCTCTTAGTCAATTTTATAGTATACTTCATAAACTCTATACATTTCCTGTTCACTTTAGCCTGAGGTTCTGTTTGTTTAGTTGCTTTGGTATTGAAAATGCTATGTATTTTAAGGATATTCACATCAGATTCACTCTTGAATCTGTCATAGAAATTAGTAAAAACTGACACAGAGCAAATTTAACATTTGTTAATGGTTAAATTAATGACAAACTCTGGGTTCACATTTATATATTATATAGCTTTTAAGTTTTTAGTTTACAATAAAACAAAAATTTATTTTAAAAAACCTATAAAATAATTTTTAGGAGTCATGTTTTACTCTCTTCCCATTCATTTCCTACATTCAATTAATCAATAGATCATCATTTTTTTTTTGTGAGTTAACTCTGTTCCACTCCCATTCACATTATGTTTTTAGTCATTACTATCATGCTCTCTAGTCACAGAAACCATATATTCGTATTTTTAAAAACTTACTAACCAATGATTCACATCAAAGTTAGTTTACATGTTCTCGGTTCAACCCAATTTGACTACCCCTGCCTTAGGGTACCCTATACTTTGTTTCCGCATGTCCTTGCCTGCTTATATATTCTTTCCTATCTGATCCTGTATATCTCATTTATAATCAGAACCACCACACTATGGAGACATATCCACCCTTAAAGATCTCATTCCTATTCTCTCCCAGTCTTGTCTCATTACCACTACACTTGCTCAGATTCTTATCTCTAGTACTATAATCATTTCCTTATCTCAAGATTCTCCCACTTCACCTTGTATACCAGTGGATTAATCACACTGTCCACACTTTACTAGGTATACCCCCAAACGTTTAACAACTTCGTAAGGCTTAGTACAATAATTTTTAAACTATGTTCCACAAAGCAGTGTGTGTGTGGGTTGTGTTGGGGGTTGGGGGTGGGGTGGGGGGGAGACTTGATTAGTAAGGCTCTATGTTCCCCAACCTCTGAATCAATCAAGGCAACTCTGCTGTTATCTTTTTTACACATTGAGGTTGTTAGCAACATTTTGCTTGAAGAAACAGTTCCATTACTTAGTGGGGGAGAAAAGCTTGAAAACATTTCAGAGAAATAAAGATCTAACTGCATTCTCAATCTCCAGCATACTGCCTTTTACCAACTTTATCACTATCTTACATTCAGTTTCCACTCAACTCAGACTTCACTCACTGTTTTCATACAAAATTTAATGCTTTATCTCTACATCTCTGTTCACTTCTTTTTCCCTACCAACAACATTCTTCCCTAAACAAGTCCTCCAACCCCTCAAAGCTTGGCAGAAATACTAGTTTCTAAAAGAAAAACTTTTTAGGACTACAGTAATGATCAGTAATTCCTCCCTCCTTTAAGTTCCCATACTGCCATGGTACTATCAGTAACTCACACTGGACATGGCCATAAAACATCCTTCCATCTTATGGTAATATATAATAACAGTCTATCCAAAATATAAACTTCCCAAAAATATGTGATCATATTGTTAATCCCACATAATTGAAGCACTTAACATAGTACTAGTCATTACTTCCTTACTCTGGAACCTAACATGATTTACAAGAGTCTATCATATCAACGTCTACCACCTAGTAATGTACTCTGATTAACCCTTTCATATTAATATAGTTCAATGAGGGTCCTCCCTGGTGGTGCAAGGGGTTAAGCACCACACTATGAAGCAATCCTCAGCCTCTGCAGCATGGGTTCGATCCCCGGCCGGCCAGGGAGCTACCCACATGGCGCAGCAGACCTCTCCTGACTCGCCCACTGCCCCCCTCAGCAGTGTAATTTCAGTTAGTCTGCCTGTTCTGTTCCCCGATCTGTCTCTGGTGAATCCTCTCACGCCTCCACCCCTCAAATCTCTCGCCTATACCCCAGTTCTTGTATGCATAAATAAATAAATCTTTAAAAAAATATAGTTCAATGAGTTGCACTGCCACAGGTCCATTCCCTTCTCTGCAGCTTCCTCACTCAAAGAATTTCTTTTTGACTTCCCTGATATCTAGCCCATTCTATTCAGCCTCTAGAGATCAGTTCAAGTCACAACTGAGCCAACAAAAAACCTTAACAGATTATTTCTGTCACAGTGACTTTCTTCAAACTCCTACTGAACTTTTTAGATTGTCATGTTCTAAAAATTTACCAGATTATGTCTTAAATGTCCTAGAATTGTTTTGAATTTATTAATATTGCCTATCTATTATCTTGGGCAATGAAGCATTTTCTATATTATTTCCTTTTATATCATTTAGGACAAATAAGGACAAAATAACTAAGTGGTATTAAAAGAGTGTTAAGAAATACAAAGGGTGAATAAGTAGGTATAGTTTCATCAAGATTATGCTTTAAGGGCCTCCCCGGTGGCGCAGCGGTTGAGCGCTGGGTTGTGAAGCTGCCCGCAGCCTCTGCGGCGCCGGTTCGATCCCCGGCTGCTCCCCAGCCACCGGAGGAGGGTCCCACATGGCGCGCAGACCTCTCCTGCCGCCCGCTGCTCCCCTCAGCAGTGTACTTCGGTCCTTCTGCCTGCTCTGCTCCCCGCTCTGGCTCTGGTGAATTCTCTCACCCTCCCGCGCTTCTGACTGTACCCAGTGCATGTATAAACAAACAAACAAATAAATAAACATGCCTCTATAAAATTAAAAAAAAAAAAGATTATGCTTTAAAGCATATGGAATTGGGCCTCCCTAGTGGAGCAGGCAGTTGAGTGCAGCACTGTGAAGCTGTCCTCAGCCTCCGCAGTGCCATTTCAATCCCTGCTGGCCGCGGAGTTGCCCACATAGAGAGGCAGACCTCTCCTGTCTTGCCCGCTGCTCCCCTCAGCAGTGTATTTTAGTCAGTCTGCCTGTTCTATTCCCCACTCTGTCTCTGGTGAATCCTTTCACCCTCCCGCGCATCTAGCCTGTACCCTGGTTCTTGCATAAATAAAATAAATCTTTAAAAAAAAAAAGCATATAGGCATGTGGAATTACCTTAAAATTGGTGTGAGTCTGGGAAGGAAACCATACAACAGAATTTAAGTCATCTCAAGGGACTAATTTTTAGGTACAAGGTTGTTGAGTAACTAGTTCAGGAGTCAAACTTTTTTTTTTATGAAGTAACAGATAATAAATACTTTAAGCCTTGCGTGATATATAGTTTCTCTTTCAAGTACTCAATTATGCAGCAAAAGCAGTCATAGACAACATGTAAAAGCACCAGTGTGACTTTATTCCAATAAAACTTTCTTTAAAAAACAGGTGTGTAGACAGATTTGAACTATATGGCTCTTAATTTGCCAATCCTGACCTACTCTAATGCTTATTTTAAAACTTTTGTTTTCTTTTTTAAAAAGAACTCTCTTTTTCTCAATCAAACCTCAACCAAAGTTCCAATCTAAAAAACAAATAGGAAGAATAACTATAAGAAAAAATCAAAATCAACAAACAACTATGAACCAGAGACACACTATCGTGGGGGGGGGAGAGTAGGGAAAGGAGGGGTTGGGTAAAAATAAGGGGGTTGCAATTGTATGGGGAATATAAAAATAAAATTTAAAAAAGTAGACAAGAGCTGCTCTGGTTAAGCAAAAAAGGGAAAATGGGGATGTGGAATATAAAGAGGCCCACTAGATCTTTCCTTCTCTAACAGCCACTCTTCCTCCCTCTATTGCTTTGTACAATACAATCCATGTGTCAAAACCTCTTATTTAAATAAACAAGAAAACATACACTGATGGAGAGGGGTGTTTATGTATGACCACAAAGAAAACTCTGGCCAGTGCTAAAGTTAAAATCTAGATCTCAATTCCAGATTATATGTCCGAAACATGAAACTATGACAGCTAATTTAGGGAGTCACCTAGGAATAAAGAAACAAAGAGGAAAGGTAAAGCACTTTATTATTTATGACTTCTTATAGGGCCTTACTATGTAATTCTGATTGGATTTGAAGGTTTAAATTCATTGTGATTTCTCTTTTTGTCCTGTTAAGAGTCTTGATATTTATATCTGTTTGTTACCCAATGCAAACAGATTCAAGTCAAATTCCAGAATTTTACAATGAAAACCATGATTAGAAATTAAGTGGCCATAAATGTGTCCCTTTTGCACATGATTATTACAGGTCACTGCTAAACTATACTATCATAATCTGGCAGAAAGAACTAAAAGTGTGTTAAGTTGAAAGGATCAATGACCTGCTGCTTTGAGAAAATTTCAGGGTACACCCATAAGGAAAGATTTTTGAAATAGCATTTTCATCACTGGAAGCAAAAACTTGTGGAATTAAGAAAAATGACTTATTTTATTACCCATAGTAGGATTACTTTTGAGTCTAAAATATAATCCTGACAATTTCCTACATTCTCTCTGCTTAAGTTGCATGAAAATATCTTTAGAATGAATTCATCTTTACTGAAGAGGGTTGAGTTGGAAAAAATTTAAATAGCAATAATTGAGAACAATGAGACAGGAACATGCATAAAATATTAATGTTTAGAATACTTCAGTGCATATTATTTTAACTATTTACAAGATCATTTTTTGAGCTTATGGATAAAAACTCCATACAAATATAAACTAAAATATATTCTAAAAGTATCAACTTTCATTAAATTTTATTTTTAAAATGTGCCAAAATACTGTAGCTCCTATTTTTATGTTACTGTAATATGAGGTTATATGCTCAACTAAAGGTTGCTTGAATTCCTAAAATTTTTTATAATTTTTATATGATTGGTATAAAGAATGTATCAGGAAACTCCCAATCATTGTTACAAAATAGCCTTTAGCACGTAAGGCTTGCCTCACTGAAAATGGTTTTAGAGAAAATATGATAAAATACTGAAATTTCCCTCAGATGCAAGAAATATACTTATTTCTTTTCAATTCATAGATATTCCTCTTAAGAATCAAACCTAAGATCATTATATAAGCGATTATTTCAATGTTAAAAATATCATTTATTTTTGTTTCAACTGTAGGATTATGTCATCTACAAAATATAACTTTCAGAATTCTTATCAACCGGTCTCTCTAAGTCACTGTAAGATGGCTATATCTATAGCGAATCAAGAAAAGCTGATAGAGGCATATGATGGGAATTGTGAAACTGTGATAATACCAATATTAAGAATGGTGAGATAGAGGATTGAGGACAATGTACATTCAGTACTTTCGTTCTGATTTCAGATTCAGTAATTTAAAATTACTTTGTTAGAAATTACTCCTAACCTACAGGGTCAAAATGACTTAAAAAATTTTAAAAACAAAGAGGAGGTTCTTATAAGAGCTAACATAAGATTGTATCTATATTGCAATTGTAAAGAATTTCTTTATTGACTGTTACAAGAAATGTCTTGACAGAAAATTTCATGTCAAAATGATGCTATAGGTGATCAGTACATTTTGTCCCTGTAAGGTAAAATGTATCTTTTAACTACACAGAGGAAGCAAAATTGGAAAGGGACAAAGTAGTATCTTACAATAATATACTGAAATTCCTCATTTGTAAGAAACACATTTCATGACCATAAACATTTTTCTGTGGCTCAGAAAAATGATCACTATATTGGGAAATCAGGTGTTATCTATGGAATAGGAATAAAAATTACAGAAAAGCCTGTCTGAACTAGTTAAGAAAAAAAAAATAGTTACATTACCTAGAGTAAAAGACAGTTTAGGATGACAGGAATAGTTTAAAGTCTCTATGATCAAGTAATATTCTCTGAGTCACTACTTTGTTACTTGTGTGGGAGTGTAGCAAAAGGATTATTGCTAATCCTTTAACTGTGAATAATGATTTATTGAACAATTCCGACATAAATTCCAGCTGTGACCACAAAATCACTCCCTCACAAGCCAAGATATTTTCCTCTCACTTAGATAATAAAATCTAAATTTTTTTAAATATACACACAATATATACATACACATAATTAAATGAGATCACAAACCAATTCATATGTATTTAGTAAAGGCCTTTGAGCATTTACATCTTTCATTTTTATTTTAATCTTAAACAAGTCCAAGTGTGGACCCTCCACTTAGATATCAATTAAGAGTAGTAGCAAATTTCAAAATACTTTTTCAAATAGTCGAATTTCATTCAGTGAAATAAAAAAGGAAAATACTAGAATGAGGTTAAGTGCATCTTTTGTCAGTAACGGATGTTGCTCCCTCCGGCCTCATAAACAAGCTGCTCCTTTTGAATACAGCAGACCTTCAATTTAAATTTATGGAAAGACTAAAGCAGGAGAGCCTGCACTCAAACAATTTTAATAACCTATTAAGTTGCGACTTCAGATTCATTTTATAACCATGCTCCTCAGGGAGCTATGCTATCTGGATAAAGATAAAATTTTTTTCCTTTAAAGATAAATAGCATCATTAATCTGCAACATTTCTTTTCTATTATCTTTCGAAATGAGGAGTTATTTTGTTCTGATCTTGAGGTAATTAGCCTTCATTCACTAGCCTGAAAATGTCTGTGTTCTGAAAATTAAAAATGTGTCATTAAGTGGAATTTACCATAATGTCATTTATCTTTATATAGTTCATCAGTGACAGCAATGGGCCTGGGAATCCATCAGCTTTTACCAAGGAAGCATTAAAACAAATTGAAAAACAGAATAATCCCAGGCACTCTTTAACACAGTCAAAGCCATTTGGGTAATTAAATAGTGGTATTTAAAGTTTTAATTTAGATTTTCCCTCTGTTCATCAGTAGTCAAATGAGATGTTCATATTCATAACTGTTTGTAATAAAAGGTTTCACAAAGCAAGCTGAGTATCAATGTTATTAAAATTTAATATAACATAGGGAGTGCTTTAATCTACAAAATAAAGTTTTTATTTTCCTGTACCCTAATTTCAGAGATTACATCAGAAATAAACTCTTCCTTCAACTGCTCAGGTTGTGTTGTTAGTGTCACAAAGACTTGGATGATTCAAACCCTTAAATATCTACAATAGAGTGTATGACATGAAATTCAACTTCGTTATTGCTAATATTGGTGAAGAATATCTTCACCACCTTAAATTTGTTTTCACAAACTACATCCTTCCAGCAATTACCGTCCAGAATTATCAGACATGAAAATAAATGTTGGTTTGATAAGCTAACGCCAGAGCAAGAATCTTGGGGTGGAGGGGAGCATAGAGGCATTCTGTTACCAGACAGCTAATTCCATTCATAAATTATCTGGGCAATAGCATATGAATTAGGAATATAATTCAAAAATTACATTCTTTTAGTTAAGACATTAAAGATACTTTGAATTAAAGATACTTTGAAAAAGAGATACAATATAATGGAATCAGTTGAAAATGTTAAACTGTCATGAAAATGTTTCATTAAGTATAGCAGTTTGGAAATGTGTAGTTTATTCAACATAATAAAACATTCACTATTTCCTTTTCTATACAGTCAGTAACAATAGCATCTTTGAAAAAGTGTTCTGAATATAAGAACAATCCAACAACATAAAGATTAACTGCTCACTACTAGATAATTCAAATTTTGAACTTGGGTAGTATATTCAAATGTATTACATGTTTCAGTAAGAGTTTAGGATAAAATACCAGATAATTTTAAGTTGAGAACTTTGCTATTTAGGTATGAAAACAGAGGTAGAATAGTTTTCAGGGAGTAAAAATAAGAATAAATGATCCTTGATAAAATATCTGATATAATTTTTCTTGCTAATGATTCTAACACGTTAACACACACACACACACACACACACACAATAACACTGAGCATATCTCCTACCAAATATTGGTTAAGGACCTAAAAAACCTTAAAAAGTACACTTACGTAAAAGTGTTTATCATGATTATCTCCCAACTGGCTTGGCAATGCTGACAACTAACTCTGTACTGAATCAGGGAAGAAATCTGAAGATAGAATGTTATTTAAAAAAATGAACAATTGCATCATACACTATTTTTGAAGAATATACAAGATAATAAATTAGAATATTTAGAACTGAAAAACTTAGAAACAATTGTTTCCCATAGGGAAAGGAAAGATCTCGGAAGGTAAAAATCTGGCATATTTGTTTAATTGGTCATCAACATCAGGGCTAAAATCCATGCATCCAGCCTATTCTTACACCATTTTGCCCTGCAGATAAATGATTTAAAATATTTTCTTGGTATGTACAGCTGTATTGTCATCAGATAAATAAACCCACTTCCAACAATACAAGCACGTTCTAAATTTGTCGGTTTGTTAAACTTTCCAAGATTCTTTTATCAATACCAAAATTAACAAAAACTTTTTTTTCCTTACACAATCTGCTTTGGTGTTTTATTATTTTATTTCTTAAAATAATAACTAAAAGTGTTGTTTACCTCCCTTTATGCAAGTGAAAGCATTGGTCAGGCCAGCAGAAGAGTAATGGCGTTTATCTTCAAAATGGTGTAGTAGCAAGGTCTTTGTGGTTTAATTAAAGTCACCATACAGTTTAAAACTAAATATTACTCAAGTACAAATTCCCAAAACAGGTTCAAAGTCAAATAAACAATTTGTGATTACCTCATTATTCCTTTTCAGCACTAAACATTAGTAAGCCAATTTCATGAATAAAATAATCATCACAAAAGTATACATGTATGGGTCTCCCTGGTGGCACAGCGGTTGAACACTGGGTTGCTAAGCTGCCAGCAGCCTCTGCAGTGCCAGTTCGATTCCCCAGCAGCCAGCGAGGGTCCGCAATGGCACGCAGACCTCTCCTGCCGCACCCACTGCTCCCCTCAGCAGTGTACTTCGGTCCTTCTACCTGTTCTGTTCCCTGCTCTGATTCTGGTGAATTCTCTCACCCTCCCTCACTTCAAACTGTACCCAGTGCTTGTATAAATAAATAAATCTTTAAAAAAAAAAGTATACATATACTGGAATTATTAAAGTGGTTAAAGAAAAATAAACAAACCTGAAAACAACTAAATAGCTAAGAGAATAGTTCGATAAACCCTGACCTATCCAGAATATCATATACTGGGTTGTTGGAAAAGTCATCACATACCCATTTGAGCACCACTGCTTTAGCTACAAGTTTTCTGAAAGAAAGGATTCTGAATGTTTTACACTGGCAACAACTGTACTTTAAAGCTTGCTAGTCAACAATTATATATTAATATTCTACAGTGAAGAAAGATTAAATATAAAATACTATCACAGGGGCCTCCCTGGTGGCACAGCGGTTGAGCACTGGGTTGCAAAGCTGTCCGCAGCCTCTGCGGCACCGGTTCGATCCCCGGCTGCTCCCCGGCCACCGGAGGAGGGTCCCACATGGCGCGCAGACCTCTCCTGCTGCCCGCTGCTCT
Source organism: Talpa europaea (assembly GCF_964194135.1). Lineage (NCBI taxonomy): Eukaryota > Metazoa > Chordata > Mammalia > Eulipotyphla > Talpidae > Talpa > Talpa europaea. The sequence continues at coordinate 51,658,326 of NC_140074.1, read as the reverse complement.
CCTCAGCAGTGTACTTCGGTCCTTCTGCCTGCTCTGCTCCCCGCTCTGGCTCTGGTGAATTCTCTCACCCTCCCGCGCTTCTGACTGTACCCAGTGCTTGTACAAATAAATAAATAAATCTTAAAAAAAAAAGTTTAAAAAAAATAAAATAAAATAAAATACTATCACATTGTTAACATATTTCAAAGACATAAAAATTGAAGCAGACGTATATGGAAATGAAAGAACTCTCCTTATGAAATACATTTCTCACCTGTTAACACCTCTAGGTTAGTCAAACTAGGTTACAGAACTCAGTATCGTATAACTGAGAAGAAAAATAATAAGCATTTTGAAAAACTGTATTATAACACGAAAGGAAGTTCTCAGTTGCCATTCCATCAAGGAATTAAGGAACAAGGAGTAGGATTACAAAGCATTTGGATAAAAACAAAAAGCCAGAATCCTTCTCAGGAACCCAACAAAAACCCAACAAAAACCCTGCTCAGGAAAATTCAGAATAAACCAGAAAAAAATTGACAAAGGCAAAATGTAATCTATCTTGGCTTAATATACAGCATGCATTATTAAAACAACAATGAAACTTACAGGTAAAACAATCATACATATGCCAAATCACACTTCTACTAAAACTTCATCAATATTCCAGAAGAACACATTCATTGGGAAAATTCTGGCCCAAACCCAATATTTAATAGTTTTAACTTTCAGGAAAAGTATCGCTTTGTCTTTGTCTACCAGACACAGTGCTGTAAGTTAATAAAACATGTTATTCTTTAAGGATTTTGACTATATAGTTAATTCCCAGTTCACTGCAAGTTCTTTAGAAATAAAATGTTTAAGATTGTAATACTGCTCCAACTAACCAGCAAAACTCACAGTATAAATGATCGACTGAAGACATTAGCATGCCAAGAAAGTAGGATGACAGGGCTTTAAGAGAGTACGTGTGACTGGAAAGACAGAGACTCCAATACACACACTAATTATAGGATGAGACAAAGTAACTTTCAAACATACTATTAGCTGCAGAACCCAAGTCAAAAATGTAAAAGAAATGAAAGCCTTCTGGTCAAAGAAGGGAGATAGGATCCTGCCAACTTGACCTTCACTTCTCCCTCCAAGAGGAACTCTGATAGGCTGTGAAGAACGCTTTGGAAACCAGTGGTAATCTAGAGTATAGAGAATATAAGTGGGAGCTGAGAAACAAGCAAGGTAGGTTTCGGTAGCTACTATGAATTGCCTTAAATGATCATTTCAGGAGTTACAGTTAAAAAAAAATCTTAGCGTTTTTTTCTATTCTCTTATCCTATAAAAGGACCTACTGACATAAAACTAGCATGGACGGTATAAAGGAGAAGTGTATATTTATAGAAAGGGCATATTTTAATACCAGAAACACTAATTGTCCAGCAGTATAGTGATTTCAACTTGAAAAACTACAGTCTCTCCTTACATTGAGTCTCTTGAAGGCTCACGGCTGCAAACGCAGACTTTTAGGTGTCGTTCTCCATGTCAAGTGGCAACCAGTAGTCACCCCATCTGTCAGTTTGACAAGTACTCTCTCAGCATTCAGGGAAAAAGTGCACATATAAAATGGCCTCCCTGACAAAAAAGTCAGGAAGATGAGGGCCAGCCACTAGGGGGAAGACAATCAAGCTGGCAGGAAAGGACTAGAAATTGGCCACAATAAGAAACCAGAGAGCCAGTAAAGGATAAAAGCTTGCTCATGCTGGAAGGCAAAAAAAAAAAAAGGAAAGAAAGAAAGAAAAAGAAAGCTATCATACAGCATGGGGTCAAATGGGCAAATAGAGAGAAAAAAGGCATCCTTTGTGGTTAAAAAAGAGATCGATAATCTAGAAAAGCTCCTTCTGACATCAAGTATTACCATCTTTCAAGTAGTCAGCCAACAAAACCACCCTCAGCACCAACATGTTCATTCTATTACCTTCTCTCCTGAGTATATTCCCACCTAACCGCTCCTCACAACTCCATAGATTTTTCCTTATAAATACAACCATTTCTTGTCTTTTCCCACGCAATGTATGCAATCACACATTCAAGAAATAGTTATTGAGTGTCTAGACAGGTATAGTTTCTGGCCCTGGGGATATAGCAATGAACCAGTTTATGTTTTAGTGGGTGGGATAAACCATTAAACATATACATACATATAAATACATTCACATATATGCATATAAAACACATAAGGTGGCAATATATTTTAACAGAAAAAACAAAATAGGGAAAGGAGAGAATGATGGGATAGGAGAGATGTGATTATATATAGGACTCACAGAAATCCATCTCTAATGACACATGAGCAGATATTTGAAAGACGTGAGGGAGAGACAGCTATGAAAAAAATGGAGGAAAAGGCATACCCATGATAGTGTAAAAGCCCTAAGGTAGGAATGTACTTGGCACTTTCAAGAGATAGTAGTCTGTGTGGCTGAAACACAGTAATAATAGATAGTGATAGGAGAAAAGATCAGAACGTTAACAGAGAGCCAGATGACACACAGCCTTTCATACCAGGGAATAGACAGTGGTGGTATTCTAAGGGAAATGAAGTGTCAGTGAAGAGTTTTGTATAAAGGAATGTCATCATTTAATATATGTTTAAAAGCATCACTCCAGCTGCGAGGTGGAGAAAAGCAGAGGAAGAACACTTTTGGAAACTACTCTAATAGTTCAAGTATGATTTTGGTGGCTTAGGCCAAGGTGGCAATAGTGCGGATAGTAAAAAGTGATCAGGTTCTGATTCTATATCTCACAGGGTGAAGTTGACAGAATATGCTAATGACATGCATGTGGATGTAAGCACCAAAGAGAAGTTCAGGATGACTAAGGAGCCTTCCAATCTTACTTATCAATCAATATGATCTATTTTACATTTACTTACTCTCCCATTCTTTCTATTTTCATTCTGTCTCATTCCATATTGTCACTTCTTTTTTGCTCTTAACCCTCTTTTCTCCCAAGAAGCACCCATGCTTATTAAAGTTGCAAGTGATAAAGGGCTGGTAGATCATGTACAATGGAGAAATCAGGAGCATCAAATCATCTCTTTTTAAAAAATGATGTGAACAACATTGACACAGAAACACAAGTCTGGACCACAACATCCAAGAGTTTACTTAACAAAAATTTTAAACTTTACATTAAATCTCAACCAAAGAAATAGGTAGAATGAAGGACATACAAACACAGGAAAATATATAAAAATACAGACACACACACAGGTGTATATATATTTTTTTTTCTAAGACATGATGTTCACATTCTTTCTATTAGAAGTAAACCAAAGCTAATCCTCACAATATGGAGTTTTCACATCCTTGAAGGAAAATATTATCCTACTCAATGAAAATTCTAACCAAGGAGATTTTTTTTTAATCTTGATTTCATAATCTACTCCCATGAATTCGTTTGAAGGGAACAAACCCCATATTATACTTTTCTAATTAAAATAATAATTCCAGCTCCTAACTTTAAAATGCAATTTTAAAAAAGCATATACTTATGCTCACAGTCACATATTTAATGTAAATTTTTATTTTAGATATTACCTCTACAAATTCAATTATACAGTTTCTCTGTAGACAGCAAATTAGAAGTTACAAATAAGAAAAGAAAACCTATAGAAGAATAAACTGACAGTTATAAAAAAATGAAATGGATTCTCTCAAGGGGAACAAAAACTTCTTACAATAGAAGGAAAACACAGAAAAAGTTCCTCCTTAAGGAACACTTAATATAGGTCCCAAAAGCTGAAAATACCTCCTTTGTTTTGAAGGTACTATCAAATCTAACAGATACAATTATGCTCAGCAAACTGAATTAAAAATGCCACAACCACAGAGTAATACCACTTTTATAAAAATACATAATTCTCAATAATTCTACATATTCACTAGGATGCATGCATAGTTTTAAGTGCCTTAAACAGAAATACTCCCCAAATCCTACAACATTAATTTCATTACTCTCATTTTACAGATTTAGGAACAGAGAATGGGCGATGTAAAATAAGATGCCTGAAATCAGAAAAATTTCATTAATTATATAAATACACTTATATCATACTATACAGGTGAAAGAACAGAATTTCCAACACCAAAATGTTAATTGTAGTTACCTCCAGACAGTGATAGCAAAAGTGACGTTTATCTTCTTTGTGTTTTCCCTATACATTTACAGAATATTTTATAACTAAAAAAGGGAAAGGAGAACAGAGCTCTGTTAATAATGAAGTTCACTCTTAAAAGAGCAGTTATCCTCTAGAGTTTACAATTATAAACTCTGTACAAAAATATTAAAAATAACTACACTGAAGACTCGTTATGACATAAACACTGAATTAGTGAATATCAAACCATTGCTTCTAGGGGATATGTGCACAAATATATGCATACATAGCCCACATAAATTATAAACTTAGGTCCTAAACACAACTCATCTTAGTAGATTCTATTCTCTTTTACAAAACAAAAACAAAAACAAACAAAAAAAAACAAACCCAGATTTAGAGGTATTATATATCTTGACTGAAGTGTTCCATTAACAAGTATCAGAATTGGGTTTCAATTTCTATCTCTCTAGTCCCAAAGCTGGGGCTTGAATGTCACCCACCATCTCCATCCTCTGGTCACCAATGTATGAAGCCTGAAGCAAAAAGGCAGCGTGTTGTCTGTTTGACTTAAACTGGGAACATGTACATTAGACTCAACTTTTTGCTCCTCTGCACATCTTAAAAGTGTCTCCAATATTGATTTATACTACAAATAAAATGTAGCAAGTAGGTAAAATCCCAAACATAGAGTCATGACTGATAAGGATTGACTGTATATGAAGGCACTAGAGAACAATCAAAAGGAGACATAAAATGGAAGAAGAAAAACAGCCAGCACTGGATTAGTCTTCAGTTTTCTTCATTTGAAACTCCCCAAATCAATAGTGCTGGTGGTATAGATGGAAGAAGGGAGAACAGCTAGTGTTTTTATGGAAAACTTCAGTCTTACTGGTTAAAGAACCAAGAGGACAGAAACTGGGGTTACAGCAATAACTAGAAAGTAGGAGAGGAAATCTGGAAACTAGAGTCAGGAAGACTTTACTTTGACTAAAGTTTGCCCAAATATACGGCTGACACTGGATTACGTACATATGGGACATGCTCTAAACAGCCCGACGAAGGCAAAAAGGACTGGAGAGATACCACCTATGGCCAACTGTAAGGACAAAGACAACTACCAAATGGATCCACTCAAATATGGAATACAGAGAAATAAAACAAAGTCAGATAATGAAAAACCAAACAAATTCTAAAAGTCTGACTGTAAAACTGAGGTGGGGGCTCACCCTTCCACGGAGGGAGGGTGCACAATGGATTATGGTGGAGGTCTTTGGGTGCCTTGATGGTGGGTGTGTTGTGGAAACATACACGTGAACAGGTGAGATCCTATATTTGTGAATCATTTACAGTGTTGTAAACCAATGTTACATGTTACCTTAATTTTAAAAAATTATGTAAGAAAAAAAGGTAAAGTGTGAAGTTTAAATACAGTCAAGGTTGCTGTCAGTTTTGGGAAATTAGAAAAAAATAGGAAACAACACTTCAGAAAAACGTAACAGAGTTCAAGGTCTCTACATTGTTTCATTTGCAATGTCTAACAAAACAGCCCCAAGTTACTAGATAGATGTGGCAACAGAAATTATTCCTACCCTCAAAAGGAAGGGAAATTAATGGAGCCTGGTCCTGGATGACCAAGACATCAGAATTTGTAGATAATGATTCCAAAGCAGCTATTATCACTAAACCCAAAGTAAATAAAAACATATTTGTAGGTTTTTAGTTAAAAGTCATCAACTCCATCCTAACAAGTAAAAGCTGAACAAACCAAAACCACAACTATTCCTAGACCCAACAAAGAAGTAAAAGGCAAACCACTACCCCGAGACAAATAGTTACAGGGAATAACAACGTACTGACCTAGAAACATCTGTAGAAGCAATACAGGGATAGAGGAAATCTAAACTGTAAATGAAAAATTGTTGGAGACTCAATCTCCAACTCAATCTCCATAAGTCTGAGAATGAAAATTCCAGGGTCACTGAGTCATAAGGAAGTTACCCACACCATTATGAGTTTTATCTCCAGGAGCCCTACCAGTTCATCACAGTGGGTATCAGAGACAGCATAGTCAGTATCTCTCATGAACATAGATGTAAAAAATCTTTTTGAAATAACTAAGTAAACTGTTTCCAGAAATATAGTATGTGGATGATATATCACAAACACATGGAACTGATTTTACAGGAAGTCAAGGTTGGCTAAATCACTGCATTTCACCAATTTAACCATGACCTAAATGATGTTCACAAAACCTTTAAAAAGAAAACCATGTATCATCTCACCCTACAAAGAGAAACTATTTAAAAATTCCAACAGTCATTCCTAATAAAAACAAAGATTAGAAAGGAGTTACCTCAACTTGATAAAGGGCACATACAAAAAACCCTACAGATAATTCAATAAGTATTGATAAAAGACAATTCTTTCACTCTGGTATTAGGAAGAAAAGAAGAAAGTAAATTTTACTTTTCTTATCCCAACCTTTCTAATCTCATTTAAGCTATTTAAGATTGTGTCTAATGTCAAGTGGGTATGTTACTCAGTCATGGTAGGTTTCTACGATGTATATGTAAGATTTACATGTTAGATTAAACTTCTATATGGCTGTTTCTCATTTAAAATAATCACAAAACACAAGAATCTAAGCTCTTACCACTTCTAATTAATATTTTCTGCAGGTCCTGACTAATATAATAGACAAAATGAGAAAAGAAATGACATTCAGGTATGAAGTCTGAAGGACGAAGCAAAGCTTTTTATTTGCATACAACACGACAGATTATATTTAAAAACTCCTAGAGAAACTACAATACAGCTACTGGAACAGAGTTTAGCAATGTTTCAGGATAAAAGATAATTAAACAAAATTCCAAGTCCATCAAAAATTGTGAATTAAAAGCACTACTTACGAAAGTATCAAAAAAGAAACTTAGATGGAAAGTCATTAAAAATGAGAAAAATTAAAGAAAATCTATATAAACGAAGATATACCATATTCATTAATCAGATGATTACCATTAAGATATCAATTCTTCCCCAAATTGGAGGGTCAACAACAAACTAAATTAAAATCCCAGCTTGTTTAACTAACATGGAAAGAAAAAAACAGCATTAGAAAGAACAAAATTGGCAGAATTTTCCCCCATAACTTCAAGACTTAGTATAGTTATAATGATCAACACAATGTGAAAATGGGTTATCTAGAGGCATGGAGGTCAATTTAATACAGTACAGAAATAGACCCCAAATTATATGACCACTGGATTTTGACAAATATGCCAAGGTAATTCAATGGAATATGGATTGTCCTTTTAAAAAACAGCCCTAGAACAAGTAAATAAAGACATGCAAATAAGTTAACCTCAACATTTTCCTCATAGTATATACAAAAATTAAATCAAAATAAATCATAAACCCAAATGTAAAACTGAGAAAGACAAAACCTCTAGAGGAAAACCTTTAGGATCTTCAGTGAGGCAAATTTTTTTTAACATGGAGCACAAAAACATGTCATAAAAGAAAAAAATGAGAAGTTATGAAAAATAAAAATGTTTGCCCTGTGAAAGATACTGTTAAAATAAAAAGATAAGCCATAGATTGTGAACAAATAATTAAAAAATAAACTAAGTCCTTGTGTCCAGTTCTCTGAAGAACAGTTACAACACTAAGATAACAAAGCAACCCTATCTAAAGATGGATAAAAGATTTAAACAGACAATTCACCAGAAAATATACATGCATATTAAATACATACATTAAAAATAAGTTCAATATTAACAATCACTTGCAAAATGTAAATTAAAATCACAATAAGTTATTGCTAAACACCCACGGCTAGAGCTAAAAAATTTTTTAATGCTGGGGCCTCCCCTGGTGGCACAGCGATTGAGCACTGGGCTGCGAAGCTGCCTACAGCCTCTGCAGCGCCAGTTTGATCCCCAGCCACTGGCAAGGGTCTCACATAGCGGTCAGACCTCTCCTGCCACGCTGGGCTGCGAAGCTGCTCGCAGCCTCTGCAGCGCCAGTTTGATCCCTGGCAGCAGGCGAGAGTCTCACATGGTGAGCAGACCTCTCCTGCCATGCCCACTGCTCCCCTCAGCAGTGTACTTCATCAGTCTGCCCGTTCTGTTTCCCGCTCTGGCTCTGGTGAATTCTCTCACCCTCCCACGCTTCTGACTGTACCTAGTGCTTGCATAAAATAAATAAATCTTTTAAAATAATTTTTTAATGCTGATACCAACTGCTGATAAGACTGCAGAGCAACTGCAGCAAGGGTAGAAACTGTTTGGACAAGTGTGGCAATTTTTAATAAAGTTATATATACACTTACCAAATAAACAAGTAAATATACTTCTAGGTTTTCATGCATGAAAAATAAAAACATGTCACTTAAACCCCTGTACACATACTATTAAAGCAACTTTACTTATAATAGCCAAGAAATTTAAACAACCCAAATGTCCATCACTGGAGAGTGGATAAACTACAGTGCATCCAAACAATGGACTACTTACTCAGCAATAGTAACACCCAACAACATGGCAGAATCTCAAAAGCATCCTGCTAACTAAAACAAGTCAGACATTGAAGGTGACATGTCTAATTCTCTACATCATATTCCGCAAAAAGCAAAACTATCAGGACAGAAACCAGACTGGTGACTGCCAGGGGACAGGGATTCAGGAAGAGGACTGACTACAAAGGTACACGAATTTTTTTGGGGGGTGACAGAAATTTTCTTCATCTTGATTGTAGCAGTGATTATAAACTACACATATTTGTCAAAACCCATCAAACTGTACCTAAACAGAGTGGATTTTATAGTATGTAAATCTATAAACGAATCCCAAAAATGAATTAAGGCAAGATAAAGATCTTTTCAGATAAATGAAAATTTAGAGAATTTATCACAAGCGCATCTACACTTCAAGAACAATAAAAAAGAAGTTTGTCATTCTTAGGAAATGACAGTATGTAGATTCTTCAGATATTCAGGAAGCAACCAAGAGTACTATATTTAGCAAATACATAAATAGATTAGCAATATTTCTTTTTTTCCTCCTAAATTAAAAAAAACACATAACTATTTAACATAAAAATTGCGAGATTTTATTATTAGTTTTACGGTGGAAATACATGTATTACACAGGACGACTACAGCATAAAGTACTAAGGAAAAAGAAGGCATAAATAGAGCCATCTGGCTGTACAAACCCATGCATTCATTCAGAATATTATTTTTCTCTAAAAAGAAACTAACTTTGAGCAGCTACCTGCATCATTTCATTAATCAAACTGAACTCCCTTTGACAAAAATATTATTAGCCTTGTTTTATGAATAACATGAATAAGGAAACTGAAACGCAGCAAGATTATTATATAGCTTGTCCAAGGTCACAGAGCCCAAGACAGTCATTCTGGTACTAGACTTGGGTCCACGTGATTCAGAATCTCATGATTTGTTCACGATACCATCCTGCCATTCCCAATCATCCAGTGTTGGGGCGAGGGAGTTGGGGTGGGATAGGAAGGGGAGTCAATAAAAGCAATGGTTGTACAAAAAACTGTTTTACATACTGTATAAAATCTTTGCTGAAACAGTTGCCTATCATTTACAGTACTTGGTGTTTCATAAAAGTTTAAACAACAAATTTTGTCTTAGATTTCAGAGCCAAGAGCAGTTACTTTTTGCAAAAGAAATCACATTCAACCATTTATGGTTCATTCATGCTAATACTGTCGTGTGTATAAACTTAGATTCATATGGATCCTAGTCTAAAGGAGTTTACAGACATAACATAGTATGTACAAAAATAACCATGAAATAAGGTAAAGAGTAATGTGGTTCTCTTTGACTAAACAAATGAAAAGCCACCACAAGGCATTATATTTCCCTTTACTTTGGCTTCAAAGCTAAAAGTTAGATTTAATTGTTTACATACAGTAATCATTTCACCTTGGACTCACAGAAGGGGGAAATTTATTGCATGATTCTATATTTAGCAGTCCTAGTGTATATGCATCCTATCTCAATCTATTTCAAATCCTTTTGTGGAAGCAGGCCAAATACATAATGTAAACAACAAGTAAAGAAGGTCTAGATTAATAATACAAACTGAATACAATGACTGCAAACCTTTATCTTTACAGCAGAAACATTCAGGGTTGGGTGGAAGATCAAATGTGGCAATATGTTAAAAGTACTCTGAAAACTGGAATCCTAGAAACACTTGTGAATGGAAGTCCTATTTCTACTTTATTTTCCATAGATAGTATGCCAGTTCTTAAAACCCATACTGGATTTATATTTAGAATGCATACGTAGGGAAAATGACAAATGAAAATGGGGTATGGCTGGGTAAATGGTGTTTTCGAGGGCCAATGCAATGCAAATAATGTGAGTTTTGTATAGCTTCTTTGTTTCTATAGCTATGGGGGGAGGTGGTGAAGAACACTACACTAACAAAAGTGGTGGCTTAGAAGCACTACCATTACTCTGCCCTTTTCACATCCTGTGCATGGTAATTTGCTAGTGCCTCTGCAATGATATCTGCCAAATCTTAAAGTGCCCTATGATGCATATCTTTGGGACCTGCTGATTTAAACATATTCAACTTTGTCAAGTAATGCTGAACCACTTGATTCTCCAGTTTAACTTTCTTCACACTCATATGGATTTTCTAGACAAAAAGTGATCTTGTTATCTCAGAAGTTGTGTTTCTGATGAACAAAACAGCAGAAAAAGACTTTTAAATATACCAATTAGCTTTTCTTTTTAATAAAGGTCTAGTATTTTTGTTTGTTTTTGTCCATTGGCAATAAAAACAAATCCTAGTCATTCAAGTAGGAACTGTTCTCCGAATATAAAAGTCCAAAATATTATAATATGCTGACAATAAAGGGAGAGAGGAAGGAGAAAGTAGAGGGGCACATTCACATATTACCTTCTGTCCCTTCTCTTAGATCCTGCTTTTCCCTTCAAGTCAAGGAATGGCTAGGAAGCCGCTGTGGTATGACAATAATATGATGCTATGAGGAAGCCACTGTGGTATGACAATAAAATGATGCTCTGAGGAAAACAATGGAGAGAATTTCCCATTTTCTACCACTAACAAGCTAGAAGACTAAAACAACCTCTCCAGGCCACTTTTTTCCACCTATAAAGAAATGAAATTATCACTAATACATCCTTCAGTTAGAAATTAACAATGAATTCAAGACAAAAGTTACAAAAGAATGCAATGATACTCTGTCCCCCACAGCTCTTTCTAATACCCACTGGAACTTGTCCTCTTTCCAATGGCTTTCCCTAACACTCAAATAAAATTAAATCCCAATTTACAATTTGACTAAGAGTAATTCACATAAGGGCTAAATGAGACTTAACATCATGGAACATTTGCATTTTAAAAAGTTCATGTATTTTCTAATGACCAAAACTTGATGGCCAGGGGGGGATGAAATAAAAGATACATATCTGAGGAACTTCTCAGTGGTTTACTTTTGGTCCACTTCTCCTACTTTCTTGTCCCTTAATTATAGTTCCAATTTTATTTTCCACAAAGTAATTTACAAAAACAGCTACAAATGTCCTCCAATTTCTCATTTGACTCTTTATCCTCTTCTTTTAATTGGGCTCCTGCTTCTATCCTCAGCACTGAGGCTCGTAGAAGGCACAGAGCCAGTATTGCAGGACTCAGTACTGTGGTTGCACATCAGTCACTCCTTCTTTCATTCCTTCCTCATCTGGATAGAGCCTTAATAAACACATACACAACCACATGAAATCACTAAAAGAATAATGGAATGAGGGAACACAAGAGTTGGGAATAGAAATGACAGAGAAAGCTGGGATTGTTGCTCTTTAAGATTTATTATGGGAGGGCCTTCCCGGTGGCACAGCGGGTTGAGCGCAGCGCTGTGAAGCTGTCCACAGCCTCTGCAGCGTGGGTTTGATTCCCAGCTGGCCAGGGAGAAAACCACATGGCGCATCAGACCTCTCCTGTCTTGCCCACTGCTCCCCTCAGCAGTGCTTTTGGTTTGTCTGTCTGTTCTGCTCCCCACTCTGTCTCTGGTGAATCCTCTCACCGCCCCCCCCCCCCGGCCCTGTACCCCAGCTATTGTATAAATAAAAAATAAATCTTTACCAAAAAAAAGATTTATTATGGGAAACAAATATGGGAAAAGTAAAGACAAGTAATAAATGGAGGGGAAGCATAGTCAGCGCAATGAAAGCCAGTAGGGAAAATGGAATGAAGTATAAAATATGGCCAAGGTACAGTTTGAGAGTTACATGGTTTGATTTTTTTTTTAATGATATATAGTAAACACTGGGAAAAGGAGTAAAGGATAATAAACGCAGAAGTGAAAATGAAGAAAATAAGAAAAAATATGAATCAAAGGAGATTTAGAAAACAGGTAATTAAGAAGGGAAAGCAAGAATAGAACACACAATCCAGTCAGAGAAAGAATACGAAGAATTTCCTAACGGTTGCACAGAGACAAGAGAGCAGAAGTGGGAGCAGAGTGAGGTACAAGAAAGAAACAGAGTAGAAATCAAAACTGAGAGAGAACAGCAAAGACAAGAATAAGGGAAATCAGAGCCAGCTGGGTCACAGACCAGCAGCATGTGCCCTTTTTGTTTTGCTTTTTGTTTGTTCTTTTAAATAGGAACACAAAGTGGCAAGAGATCATGATAAAGAACAGCACCATCTGGGGCATGTTTTCATTGGCCTTTTAATGTACTGCAGGAAACAGAACCCCAAAAAGAGAATGCAAGGGGGTGGGGAGGCAAATGTGACAGAAACAGGAAGCAATAGAAAATGAGCTCAGGGGTAGACAGCTAAAGGATACAGGTGGTAAGCAGAAGTTTTAAACAACTCTAGTAAACAGAAGGCAAAAAAAAAAAAAATTATAAAGTAAGGAAAACATTAACAAGGGATAATCATCAATTAATTCAATATAAGAAACTATCGAACACGGGTCTTTGCGGCCTCCTCCTTCACCTTATCACCAATCCTATTTAATAACCCAAAGTCGTTTTATTCACTTTTTCCTGATTAATCTTTCAAATGTATTTCCTCTCCCTCCCCTTTCTCCCTGAAATACTGTGCTAGACACTGTAGGAGTATGCAAAGCCTGAGAGAGGTAGCTCCACCATCAGGAACTCCCAACTGAATAGAGGAGGCAGCCAAGCAAATTATTCAAAATATGCGTTTTTGGAGTATCCCAGTTGGAATTACTCTCTCCTTCAACTGAATATTTGCTTACAGACTTAATGCTTTCTAACTTTTATTATAGCTATCTCTTCTAAATTATAAATTCTTAATTCTAAAAGAATTCTTAATTTTCTTTTCTGACTAGTTTTTGTATTGGACAGAATCTAGCACAAGGTAGGTTCGAAGAGAATCCATGTATGCATTAGTAGTGCTGGGAGAGAAAAAAGTGCTGTGCTTCTAACTTGGAATGTGGGGGCCTCATGGAAAAGACAGTATTTGGATATATTAAAAAGTGATGAAGACTAAAACAGACAGACATGGGGATATTCCACTGCAAAGAAGGGGTGTAAAGTAGGATGGGGGGGGACAAGAGCTAGTCATCCTGTGGTTAAGTTGTAGCCTTGAAGTGAAGATGGGATCGACTAAAATGGGGAACAAAAGGAGAAAGACCACTAGGCTGAGACACTTTGATATGAATGCAATTACAGTTACAACTATTGAGGCAATCCATTTTATATTTCAGAACATTTACTCTCATTGTAATACTATGAAATGAAATGATTCAACCTGTGGGCAACATTCACTAAAGAAATGATATTTGTGCTGGGTCTCATAGGATGACTAAAGGTTCCTTTGAGGAAAGGCTCTTCAGGAAGCTGAAACTAAATGAAAAACAGCCTGAAAACATAAAAGGGCACAACAGATTCTGAAACTAGGCCTAGAGTATCTGTAGAATAGAGGAAAGAGATATAATACTTGTAAGACAGGCGAAGGTTCCATTATGAGAGATGTTAAAGTTCTTCTTTTGATTATAATTTTATAAAGGGGGTGAATGTGGGGAGGGAAGTTGCATACTGCCAACACAGAATTGTATCATCAAGTTGATGGGTGAGTCAACAATTATTCATGATGACAATGTAAACAATCCTGCTCACATACTGAATGAGACACTGCTTTGAAGGGGTTGCTACAACCCACTTCAGAAGATTTGGCTGCTACACTAAAATCTAGTTGTCACTGGCCCAGTTTTCACAGAACAGATTCCTGAAAATTTCTTTTAACAAGACAGTAAATCCTGAATAGTGGAACTGTTATTTTGATTATCCAAAGAGACTACTGCCAAAACAATTAAAGCCAAAACAATCATTTACAGGATGAATTCTTTTAAAATGTTAAATTAGAGTAAAGCACTAACAGTAAATTCTTTTGGGTATTGCACACTTAATGACAACTCTAGATCTCAGAATTCACAATACTGGGAGGAAAGACATTTTTATTTCACGAAAATGTTCATTGTACCTTTCCACTCAAACCACACTCCATCATTCATCACAAGTTAGCATCAAGTGCTTCAAATAACAACACTTTCAATAATGTGAACTCTGTTGTCATACTTTACTATAACTTCCTGTGTCTTTGACATATTCAAGAAGTGAAACTCATGCATAGCATGTTTATATTATTCCCTCCTTAGTGAAAGCTCACAGACAATGTCAGGTCTGGAGAGATAAGAGCTGCTTCCAGGACATGAATTCTCATGAGGATTAGGCAACCACCATCTGGGGCTCTAGAGTTTATCTGTAGCAGCTGCCTTCAAAGTATCACACTAGAAGGGAAAAAAAAAGTCTAATTCTAAAGTGTTTAACAACTTGCTTCACCTTGGTTGATTATTGTTCTGGATTGCTTTTTCCCTCTCTTATAACAATAAAACACACCATAGTGACCTCACTCTTAACACAAGCCATGTAAAACTGATTGTGTATTCACGTAATAAGCACATCATGCACTCAAATTTCCTAAACTAATCTGTTATAATATATAACATGAATTTTAGTGATTACGCGCAGTCATTTTAATAATTACCCAACAATTACCCAGTGTCATTAGTAAAAGCTTAATCCTTCAAAACAAAAGTAGACACTACAAATTTCTTAATTTCTACTTAGATGAAAAGGCTATGGATTTAAATTAAACAATGTCCAGACTATTTTGGGAGGTTTTTCAATGTTCTCAAATTTTATTAAAATAATCATAGCCCTAAATTTTATCAGAGAGCAAGTATTTATAATATTATAAATTATTTACATAAATAGGGAGCTCAAAAATGAACACACTATAGAAAAAGGTTAATTTTAAGTATTCAGTATTAAATAGTAACCTGCTCAAATAGAGTACTCTAACTTTTATAGTGCTAAAATTCATCATAATGAAACAAAGAGCTAGACGGTAAAGAAAAACGTAATAGGAAAAACAAAGTATAAATTTTTTTATGAGGTTTCCTCTAGTAAGTCTCAAAATCATTATACCATTTAAAAGTATGCTTATTTCTTAAAATTAGGTCTCCTTCCAATCAAATGTTCTTTTGTCTGCTACAGAGTTTTAAATTTCATTTGTTCATTTCCACATCCTTCGGCAAAGGACTTATTATTAAATTAAGTAGACAATATATTGTCACTCCCATCAGAGATAGGGTAAAGTGGCTGCATCTATAGATAAAATTCCACCCTAATAAACAGATTTATAAAGAAAAATGTTTCATCCTTTCAATGCTCATTCAAAAGAGATAAGAAGCCTATTTCTATAGTGGACAGTGTCATCCAGAGACACAAAAGACAGAAGGTTTGGAAGTGCCAAAATAATAAAATTGGTGGATTACATGATTTCTAAGATTTCTTCCATGTCCACAACTCTACATATACTTATATTTCCAGGCCTCACACAAACATTCTAGTTTTGTCTCCTGAAGTTCGCTCAGAATTTTTCACTGGAATCAAATCTAGATCATTTAAACTCAACACATCTATAATTAAATTTATTTCTAAACTGATTCTTTCTCCCAGTTCCCCAATTTCTGCCTGTGGCAGAATCATTTTAAAAATCATCCAAACTTGTAATCTCAATAGTCTCTTTCACGCCATTCTTCATCAACCCTTTAATCAGGTCATCAAAATTTCAAATTATTTTAGCAATATTTCATTTACTTTCCAAACTACCACTACTAACCTAGTATTAGTTACCTTCAAGGTTTGTAGTAAAAGAGCATTTCTGTAGGTAGTGCCTTTCCTATCAAATTCACAGTTCACATTACCACCACTTTTCCTGGTATAAAATGGCACTCTCCTCCACATAATCAATGTCTCTCTCTACCAGATTCACTAGGACCTAAACTCAGTTGTTTCTTTCTCTGTGCAACATTCCAGGAGAACAATATCATCTTCTCCCTTGCTGAACTGTTACACTAGACATAAAAAAAAATGGTTTGCATGATCCCATCCACAAATATTACTTCTTGGTGGTATTTTTTTGCATATCTGAAGGAGATAGGAAGAGAACAAACAACAAAAAGACTAAACTGTATTTTTTCCCGCAGTCCCTACAATGACTTCTAAAATAATAGATATTTGTTGATTGAAATTTTCAACGAAACCATTTTGGTATTTAGACATGTAATTTATAAAGGCAGTGCACAGAACTTCGTCTTTTTTAAAAGATACCAGCATTCAAGAAATCTGACTTCTAGTTTTGCAATACCTAAGAAAGAACAGGCAGTATGAATGATCCAACAACATACCAAAATGACATTTGGATGTAGACTCTACATATAATAACATATAATATAACATTAGGTATTCTTTTATAAAAGGGATTTTTCTCGGAATTTCCTTGTATTTGGTAGAAATTCAATCTGTTACTTCTGGCTGTGGATTTATGGGCTTTACATCCTTAAAACCAATTCCAGCATAATTTCACACAGAAGCCTCCTTAAAGTTAACTGGACAACACCCAAAATAAATCTTCCCTTTGAGAAGAATAAATGCTCCATGAAAATAATGAATACATTATTTAAACTTAAAGCATGATGCTTGTGCAAACCCAAACTCTACCTCAGTCCTCCAAATGCCTCAGAAGTCTGTATTAATCCAATCCCACACAATCTCTACTACTTATTCAGATGTTTTTCAAGTACCATTACTACAAATAATTCAATTCCCCACACTAATCCTGTTTTCACCCTGCTTGCTTCTGAATCAATAAGATCTAAGATTCTTGTTCTTAAGTGGCAAGGCTCTTTCTATTTCACTTTACACTGTCCTAACCACTTATAGGCTCTGAAGTCTCTCCTATGACTGCTGAATTATCTTCTACATTACAGGGGAATCAGGTTCTCCAAACTGGGTCCCAATTTTCTACTGAAAATACTGAGCCAACAAAAAAGAGTAATATTCCTCTATATATTGAAATGTCACTTTGATACCAGAATAAATGCAGATAGAGTAACATTTGTCCAAGTTTTAGAACCTATCCTCAAAATATCCACATTTGTATGAAAACAGCAAGTAGGAATCTGAGTATTTCATTGTGTGGTATATGCAAGTAAGCACCACAGGAATTCAAAGAACAGTATTAATGCTAAGTCTGATTATGATTCTCAGAACCATAATGAAGAGCAGAAAGGAGCTAGGTCAATTCAATTCTTATATTTTAAAGTTGAGAAAAATCAGGTCACTAAGGTCACACAGGAAAAGCTTCAACGGAGATGAGATTTTGGGTGGACTTTGAAAGATGTGGACTGAGAAAGAGATTCCTAAGCAGAAAGATTTAATAAATATTCATGGGAAAAAATGACAGTGAATTCAAAATTCTTAAACTTTTTATTCTTTCTGCTACCACATATAATTTTTATGCAACATTTGGTATCTCTTTCAACATTAAAACTTTCTTAAGCTGTATCTGGCCCCTTAGAAAATAATTGTGATGCTCATGGCTTATCATTATCATTTTTCTAAAGTTTGGCTATCAAAGTATCAACTGAAGATATGTTCATTTTGATACTGCGACACAGATTTACATGAAACTACCATTTTTTAAGAATAGATTGGTTTTATTATCACACTGTCATTACTGTTTTCTTTTTTTAAAAAGATTATTTATTTATATAAACACTGGGTACAGTCAAAAGCGCGGGAGGGTGAGAGAATTCACCAGAGCCAGAGCAGGGAACAGAACAGGCAGACAGAAGGAGGACACTGCTGAAGGGAGCAGCTGGCACAGCAGGAGAGGTCTGCGTGCCATGTGGGACCCTCGTCCGGCGGCTGGGATTGAACGGTTGCTGCAGAGACTGCGGGCAGCTTCACAGCCTGGCGCTCAACTGCTGCACCACCAGGGAGGCCCCATTACTGGTTTTGACTACCTAGCTAATATTGTTTTTATCAATGTAAACTAAGATGTGTCCTAAACTTCATAAATAAATACATGGCCTCCAGAAGCAGAGAAATCCAGTATGGCATATGCAGGAAACATGGCACCAAAAGGTATTGAGTTATCTAGGTTTGCCTCTCCAGCACACACAGATGAGTGCCTTCCGTGAAACACCTCATCCATGGCCTTATCCTCAGCAAAGGAATGTCATAATTATCCTGACCCACTATTACCAGAAAAGCTGGTTATCATGGAAAAAGAGGGACAACATAACAGGAATGAAAAGAAAGTATGGGGCAGCAGTAAGGAGGAAAAGAGTTATTTTGAGTAGTTAGGGAGTTAAAAAGAGAAAGACATGTTTTCCCTGGAAAGCTTATACACAATGTTCATAGTAGCATTATGTCTAAAAGCCAAAAATCTAAAACAACCCAAATATCCATGAACTGAGGAAAAGATAAACAAAAAACTGTGGAGTTTACAAGGTTCAATACTACTCCCCACACAAATACACACTCATACACCTAGAGCTAATTCTTTGAGAGAAGTTTATAAAGAGGTTTGAAAGTTTGGGATGAAACCAGAACTTCTTTGTTTTTCTTAGTTTATATCCATCCATCTCACTGCAGTTCAACTCTCTATATGCGTATAAGTAAATGTTCAATATATCACTCAATTGGTAGTACATATAAAATATTAAATGAAACAAAGTGGAAACCCAACAGCATAATCAGATAGGCTACAATAAGCAAAGTTAAAAAAATTGGAGCTTTTGGGTCTCCCCTGGTGGCGCAGGCGGTTGAGTGCCGCGCTGTGAAGCTGTCCCTGGCCTCTGCAGTGCTGGTTCGATCCCTGCCAGCCGCAGAGATGCCCACATGGCATGGCAGACCTCTCCTGTCTCGCTGCTGCTCCCCTTAGCAGTGTATTTCAGTCAGTCTGCCTGTTCTGTTCCCCGCTCTGTCTCTGGCGAAACCTCTCACCCTCCGGAGGATCTGGCCTGTACCCCGGTTCTTGCATAAATAAACGAATAAATCTTTAAAAAAAAAAAATTGGAGTTTTTTTTAGGCTGCAGATCCTAGCAGACCATAGACTATATGCACATCTTCAGGCAGTTTTTAGCAATTGGGAAATTCCCTTTTTACCTAATTGTTTCAACTAAGAATTTTTGTAACAGTTACATAATATATGGGATTATTTCTGAGGTAGAAGTAAGACTTTCTGAACACCCTTTTTCTTTTGCCTGCTAGATGTCAAAAATGTAGTAAAATTTTCTATCTCACAAGAATAATTACAATGGCTAAAAAACAATTATACTGCAATATCTGAATGCCACAGTACAAAACTGTACTAGTAACCGCCAGAAGTATCTCAAGTTACAAGTCCTTTCTGAAGCCATCCCAAGTATTACTAACAATACTATTATCTCTGTTAGAATGTTTTTCTGACTTAAAGATCCTGATTTTTTTATTTTTAATTCGGGCAATACAAAGATGTAGCTTTTCAATTCATGGTTAAACACAAAATAAGAATTGTGAATTGAAAAACAATTTCACTTTCATTGAAATCAATTCAATGGTTCATTATTTAAAAGCATATGTTCATCAATACAAATAAACTTTCATTTCTAAAAGTTTCTACTTAAGGATAAAATCCCAAAATAGCCCCTAAGTTGCATCACAATTCAGCTGCTAAGGAAAAGCTAAGTAATGCTTCCCATGACTAAATGGATTAATTCTTTAGCCCAAACACAATTACTGTTCTCCACACTGTTCTATTGAACATCTAAATAAGCATCCCAAAGCTTATTTCAGTCAAAGAAAAGGTCCAGACCAAAGACTAAGCCCAATGTATGAAGTTTACATTTTGTGTAAAGTTTTTTTTTTTAAGAGAAAAATCTATAAGTGGTAATCAGGAAAAGAAATGAGTCATTTTAGACAGGTGTAGAGGATGACATCTATTGACTAACAGATATCTTTGTTGAAGGAGTGCTGTGCAGATTCCAGTAGATGTCTCTTTCTCAAACCAGCTAATTTTTCTTACTTAGTTCCTAAATCTAGACTTTTAATCTGACACACACACATTAGCAGTAGAAAGAATAATTCTTTGAGAAATAGCCTATTACATAGAAAGACACACACACTTCATTTGTTTGTTCCTGTTCTTGCTTTAAAACTTGTCTAGTTTAACTGTGTATGAAACACAGCCACGCTTATGAAACACTTTATTCTCAATGTATTTTTAAATTTTAAAATACACATAGCACTATAACTCAAGGGGTAATATGAAAGAAAACAAATAATAGTTATTAATTTCAGATCAGGATTCTCTGCTACATCCTCTGATTATGGGATGGGCTCCTTTTTAATACTTGCTCTTGTTGAGATGTTTACACTGACAACAGGTGCCCCAGCCTTCTATGCTGGAGAGAAAGTTCCAACATGAGGAAGTGTGGACTAGATTTCCTATGAGGCTTCTCTCTTTTACAGGGTTAGTTGCCACTGATTCTGAAGGCTAGTTATTTAGTTTCCACTTCTTTTTATCTAAAGTTGTGATTTTATAGCTGTTTTCTACCTGCTCAATGTTCACTATGAGACTTCTATTGTGAAATTACTATTAAAATATTGGTTGCTAAAAGGAGGTTTTTTAGTGTTTTATAATACTTTTGCATCAAACTAAAGGATTATTATTGTTAAGTGATTATATATATTTAAATATATTTTCACAAGATCAAGCTATTTAGCTGTGGTCTCTTAATGAGGTCTGAATTAATGGCAGGGCTTCCTTGCATTTTTGGGAACTGGACTGCAGCAAGGCAGTAAGTGGAATGGTCCATATAACCTTTATGTCACTGAGTTTTCAGATTTTCTTCCTTAGGAAAGAAATGAAAACAAAATGTTGAATTCATACTCAGTTTTGACTGGTGTTTGGGTTTGTCTGCAGGGGGTTAAACAGCCTGAACCTTACCTTTAGCAGTAGCAGGTATAAGCTGATTAATTTAAATGGTTATTAATGCCCTTTGGAATTCTAATTAGCCAGGGGGACAGCTGATGCAGACAGCATGGGGATGGGGGTAGGGTGGGAGTATTATTCCCCCAATCAGAGTTTAAATGCTTAAAACAGCACCCCTATATAATTCTTATCCACCCATTTTAGCAGTAGATGGCGGGGGGGGGGGGGGGGGGGGGGGGTGTGGTCACTAAACAAATACAGTAATGAAAATAATTAGAAAGGACAAAAAAAGTGGAGAAGGGTAAAAAGAAGCAGAAGAAATATGAAAGAGAGAAAAAGGGAAATATAAGAAAAAATTCAATATACTTCAAAAACTACACTAGTGATAAAAGGATAACTTAATGTGCTTCTAATAAATACAACAAATAAAAAAGAAAACTGGCCCCAAAGTGTTGTTAAATACTTGGACTGAAATTTTGCATGTGACAAATTAGAAAGACATAAAAATAAAACTACTTTTTATACAGGAAAAGGTTTATTTATCCTGCTTATTACAAAAAATCACAATGTCTTCTAGAGTCCCAAATCTTTTTCTACATTGGCACATTTAATGTACCCACAAACAGGCTAGTTTCTTTGTGTAGCAGCAAATAACATGAAGCACAAAATCAAAGAGTGAGGGGAAACACATATACTAGAGTTCCAACTGTTTCACCAACTTTTTGGTGATTTCAAAAATACACCAGGAATTCCAGTCCCAAATGAGATGGAGTAGGTACTTTCTACACAGTCTTTCCCACTCATTGCAAGTAAAAGCTGGAGAGGATGCATAAAGCAGCTATTTAAGGACTATGGAGAGTAAACATGAGCAGGCAGATTAGGGAAGATCAGAATTCAAATTACCACCAAACTGGTGATAAATTTACTGTTCACCAGCCCCCTCCCCAATCCCCTTTGGTATCTATATGCCTAGACTCAATACAGTGGAAACCTACAAGTGGGTGCTCAGGTAGACAGAGAGAACTCCAGGTCAAGTCCTTCAGCTTCAGGAATAGGAGTCTCTTCGCACTCAAGAAGAGAGCAAATTCTTTAGGTTTGTTTGCTTTTCAACAGATCTTGTACCTTAACCCTCCAACCAATCTTGTGATTGTGGAGACAACGACAAAAGAGGCAATGTGGTGTTTGAAGTTTAAATGCATAGTTCCTTTTCAAGAGGATGGCATGAACTTTTTTCTCTTTCTGCTTCTTGGCCCCAGATGTTGCAACAGTTGTGAGAAGTGTGCAGTAAAGGGGATAACTAAAGTCACAACTCTGTGGCTAGAGGGCAAAAAAAGAGAGGTGGGGGTAACCAAAATATGCTGAAAAGATTATAAATAGGGAGAAAGCCACTTCATGAATTTGTTTATAAACTTCCAGGCTTACACTTAAGCTGTATGTACATGGAGTGGACACCAAAATAACATGATAGACAACCACCCACTTTTCAGACTGTCATTGTTCGGTACACACACAGGACAGATTCAAACAGTACTGCAAAGATTTTGTAAAAGAAATTGATAATGGCAGCCCAACCCACAGGAGGTTGGCTGGATCTTGCCGTCTGAACCCAACTGATTCCCTACTAAAACAGTAACAATATTCACCAGAGGATTCAAACAAGTCACAGTTTCATAATAAAATACATAAATTGTCCAGTATACAGTCCAAATAATTTTACGTGTGAAGAAACAGGAAAACCTCAACTGAAGGGAAAAGAAAATCCAACAGTGAAATAACAGATGATGACAAAGACTTTAAAGCAGCTACTATGAAAATGTTCTAACAAGGTAAAGCAAACACTCTTAGAATGAATGGAAAAGTGGAAAATCTTCCCAAAGAATAGAAGATATAAAAAGGAGTCAAAAGGGAAATTAAAAAATACTATAATCAAAATGAAAATCTCACTGGAGAAGTTCAATAGCCAAATAGATAAAACCAAGAAAAAAAATCAGTGACCTTTAAGGTAGATTAACAGAAGACATCCAATCTAAATACAGAAAAAAGCATTTAAAAAAAACAAACAAACAAACCCAGGACTTGTGGGAAAATAACGAGAGCTAATGTTCTCGGACTGGAGTCTTGAGAAGAGTGTGTGAAACTGTGGAACAGAATAAATTCCTCTAAATTAAGATGGTTAATTTGAGTATAAAGAACAAAGAAACATGTCCATTAATTACACTTAAAGGGCAACTTACAGAGAAGGACTCTCAGGAGTGGAGCTGGTGGACAGGATTTGGGGTCAAGGCAGAAGCTACACCTCCCACCTTGATAGGAGTCTCCTTATACCCCATTGAAGCTTAATTATCTAAATAAATAGTAGGGTTTTATGTAAAACAACTGACACCCGGTGTCCAGAGGACATGTCACATGCATCTTGGTAATATTATTAAGTTTTTGTACAGTTCACAGGTACAGATTAAGATAGATGTAGGCCTCCCCAGTGGCGCAGTGGCTGAGCGCTGGGTTGCGAGGCTGCCCGCGGCCTCTGCAGCGCTGGTTCGATACCCGCCTGCTCCCCGCCCACCGGAGGAGGGTCCCACATGGCACACAGACCTCTCCTGCCGCCCGCTGCTCCCCTCAGCAGTGTGCTTCAGTCCTTCTGCCTGCTCTGCTCCCTGCTCTGGCTCTGGTGAATTCTCTCACCCTCCCGTCCTTCTGACCATAGCCAGTGCTTGTATAAATAAATAAATAAAATCTTAAAAAAAAAAAAAAGACGTGGATATAGAAAACAATGGGTCATCAGCTTAAGATGGTATTAATGTAAGATGGAGTCATTTTAGTTTCCCTATATTTTGGTTTCCTACATATTTGAGGAAATAATGCCTGAAAACTCAAATTTTCGACTTCACTTGCATAACATAAAGGGGGAACAACATTGGAATGACTGAGAATTTCTCATCAGAAACTAAAAGGAAATAGAACAATCTTTTTTCAAAATACTGTGTTTTTGTTTTGGTTTTTTTTTAAGATTTATATATTTATTTATTTATACAAGCACTGGGTACAGTCAGAAGCACGAGAGGGTGAGAGAATCCACCAGAGCCAGAGGGGAGAGCACAGCAGGCAGACTGACGAAGTACACTGCTGAGGGGAGCAGCGGGCCGCAGGACAGATCTGCGTGCCATGTGGGATACTCACCAGGTGGCTGGGGAACAAACCGGCGCTGCAGAGGCTGCAGGCAGCTTTGCAACCCAGTGCCCAACCGCTGCGCCACCGCGGAGGCCTGGAAATAGAACAGTTTTAAGCCCTGACAGAAAAAGCTGTTCATATAGAATTTTATATTCAGGGGAACTATCCTTTAGGAATAAAGAGAAGTAAAGACAGTATCAGAAGAAAGAAGACTGAGAGAATTCATGGCTCTTAAAGAACTGCTAAAGAAAGTACTTCAGAGAAAAGAAATAAGATATTAAAATGAAAGTTAAACATCAGTAATGAGAAATAAGTGACAGAAATGGTAAGTCTTTTTTCCTGAAATTCAAATATATACAAATGTTTAGAAATGGAAAAGGAGCAAGAGTGTCTGATGGAATTTTCAATGTATGGAGATATAATATATAAATCAAAATAAATAAATTTAAATATCCACAACTCAAAATATAGCAAAAAGACTTTGTAATACTATCACCTGCATCTTTTAACAAAGGACAATTGTATGAAAAGTCACAATTCCACAGATCTTTAACAGCACAGCCATTTTGCTTTTTCCCCACTAATCCTCTCTTCTCTCAAAGTGGAAATAATGGCATCAAATAGCTTGTAAAGTCCCTACTTGCGCATTATTTTGTCAAGACCACACATTGAAAATATGTATTCATTGCCCCTTTATTATCTAAACTATTTAAATCCAACATTAGAAATCAAACAATAGAATTCAAACAAACAAAAACAAACCACTGAGGGATGATTTAAAGACTGCAATAAAATTTTATCCCAGTAAAATACCAATGCATTTGTTGTACACAAAGAAAAAGCACTGAGAAAGGCTCATTGGGCATTGTTTTTGCTTGCCTTGTTTTAGAAAGGCATGCTATTCCTGATAGAAATACACGACCTTTTGTACAAATGAAAGCCTTTTTTGAGTGGTAAATCGGAAAGAAAAGACTTTTCCATTTTATAAACCCAAAGTAGGTTAGTGATGAGGTGCAAGTTCAGTTACACAGAAACAAACACTTTGAAGAAATGTCCAAATCATCTCCAATGTATTAATTAAAGCCTAACCTTAGAAATAAGTCATCTCATCTTTAATTCATCTTGCCAATTCTTAAAGATTTTATTCTTGGCCTGCAGGAAAAAACCTTTTAAATCTAAAAATTCTAAAAGTAATTCTGTTTACTTTTAAGTAAAATTCATGATATTCAGTAAAACTAATACATTCTTAAGATGCCACAAATTTTAGTTACTGCCAACTATCATTGATGTGTTTGTAACACCCTAAAGATTAAACAGTATAATGTCATAAATCCTATTACAGTATATAATCTCTAAATTACATTCAAGGGGATAAAAATATACAGCATATTAATGAACTTTACATTCCATAACACCCTTTATACTGAATGTGAGAATCTAGTTATTTTGGATAAAAGTTTATGAAAATCCATCTCTCATAGCTATTAAATAAAATATATTCTGCTCATCCTTGGAATCAGTTACTTTGAAAATAATGTCAGTCTTAGAAGTGGATTAACCTTTCCCACTTCTCCTACCCCAAATTTCAAGATTTAGTTATACGCTATTCAGAAGAGGTGGGATATAAAGAAAAAAATAAAATAAACATCTAACAAAGAAGAGTAAACTAAATTTTTTATTATGTAATTTGTTTAGAACACAATTTTAACACCCTGAAAACAAATGGCAAAAAAGTGGGTTTGAAAAGATTCCTTCCCAACAAAACTCAGATCATAAAAGGGCAAGAGAGCTCAATTTTCTGAGTAATGAGGAAGAAATACAAGCTCCAAAATGTTATGAAAGCATCAGAAAAAAACATTCAAACTGATTTCCTGCATAATAAGGAACATTAAGCAAAGAGACTGGAGTTTTGAAACATGAGATATATGAATGTCCTTTTATTCCTTGGAGTGCACTGAATACTACCTGTATTCAGTAGACAAGCTCATGTTGGAAATGACCATAGAAGAGTCCTGAAGATCAAGCCTTAGTACATACAATGATCAGAAATCAGAATGATAACTATTTATTGCTTGACATATTACACAATGATGGCCAAATGCTATTCTAAAAGCTTTACTACCTAGTAAGTTATTTTGTAACAACCTTCATTTCACAGACCAAGAAATTTAAGCACAAAAGGAGTGATTTGTACAAGGCACATAAAATGGCCTTCCCAGATTTATTGATAATTAAAGATCTTGAGCCAAAATTATCCTGAATTTAGGGTAGACTCTTAAGCCCATGATTGGTGTCCTTATAAGAGAAAGTAGAGGGTAATTTGAACCACAGATAGATATGAGAAAGTCATATGAAGACAGAGGCAAAGACTGAAGTAATGCCACTCCAAGCCAAGGAGTAGCAAGGATTTTTGGCAGTCACCAGAAGCGAGAAGAGACGCATGGATGGGAATCCCTCAAGCCTCCACAGAAGCAACCAACTCTGCTGACACCTTGATTTCAGGCTTCTGCCTCTATGACTGTTACAGAATAAATTGCTAAGCCATAAAATTAGCAGTTATTTGTTACAGCAGCCCTAGAAAACCAATACCTTCCTTAAGGAAAATAGGAAACAAGAATAACTTGTATTGCTATATAAAACAATAAATCAGTTTACTTATTTAAAAATTCTATACTGAACCTGATAATCAGATTATTATATCATTTGACACCAGATTAAATGAAATACCCCGAAGGATAAACATTTGCCAAAGTGTTTGCAATGAATGGTGGATGATCAAAATTCCTAAATGATAGTAGGTGATCACACACTTGAGCATACAACAGCAAAAAATCAGAGAGCAGAAGTAAGTGAGGGAGGTAGAAAAAAGATATTTATATATATATATATTTTTTAAAATATTTTATATAATTCTTTCATGATTTTTCATTTTTGCACAATGTATGCATTTTCATTTTGGTTATATTCCCCATACAATTGCACCCCCCCTTATTTTGATGGTAATCCTTCCTCTCCCTGCTCCCCCACCCACTCCCGTAGTGTGTCTCTGGTTTATAGTTTCTTGTCGATTTTGATTTTTGCTTTGTATTAATTAGTCTTTTTCCTGGTCCCTTATTTAGGTTTTCTAAATTACTGCCATGAGTGAGACCATCCGGTATTAAAAAAGAGATATTTAAAAGAGATATTTATATGAGTTCCTATGAGATTTTGAGTAATGTTTCTCCTTTTTAACTTATTGCATGAAGAACATCAACTTGACTAAATACCTACTTTTTTTTTAAGTGAGATTCAATTGACATTACATTTTATTAGTTTCATGTGTATCACATAATAATTTATATATATAGCCAAGGATCACCACAATTAAGTCTAGACAGTTATACAAATTCTTGAGAACAATGTTCACAAGGCCCAAGATGTCTTAGGTCCTATGCATTCTTTACTGTATCTTGGCTTCAGGGTACACTGAGAAAAAGTAGCCATCTGTATCAAAAGCTCAAACCCTGTTTGGATCCAGTCAAATATTTCTCTGCAATGTTTTAGCATGTGCCTTCACATGTATTCAGATATGTATACTCTGGCTATATAATAACTTCATTAGAAAGATATATCTCATAAGTTGTGGTGTGAAATAATGTGGGCAATCCAATATAAAATAAAAACCCATCTATTCAGCCTTTGAGGCTGAAGAATGCTTAGTGCAT
Organism: Talpa europaea; assembly: GCF_964194135.1. Taxonomy (NCBI): domain Eukaryota; kingdom Metazoa; phylum Chordata; class Mammalia; order Eulipotyphla; family Talpidae; genus Talpa; species Talpa europaea. Next base: position 51,629,956 of record NC_140074.1, on the reverse strand, counting down.
CCTAGAGAAGAAGAGGCCAGTTTAGATAAAACTGAATAAAACAGAAAGAGTGAGTAGTAGATAAGATTAGGGAAGACAGATCGGATTAGGGGGTAACCAGACTTGAGGGCATGTCACAAAAAGCAGAAAACAAATAAGGATTATGAATCCCACTGTGTGATATGGGAATCCACTAGAAGGCTTTGAGCAAAGAAGTGACAACACTTGACATATAGAGTAACTGTAAGAGCTTGTGCCAAGCAGTACATAAGAGAGAAAGAATACCAGCAGAAAGAACAGTTACAAGCGCCCTGCAATAATCCTCAGGAAATGACACTCACCCAGGGCAGTTATAGAGGGGTGGTGAGACATGACCAGATTCTAGAAATATTCAAGAAACAACTGATTTCACTAATGGACTGAGTATGCAGTGTGAAAGAAAGAAAAAAAGAGAGATGACTCCAGTGTTTAGGGGCAACTGGAAAAATGGAGCTCTGGTTTGCTGAGATAAAAAGTAAGGACATGAGGAAGGAACAAGGGAGCAAAATCAAGACTTCAGATCTCTTCTCTTCAGATATCTATTAAATATCCAGAGTCAAACATACCTCAATAAAGCTGGAGGGAGAAAAAGGCAAGAGGAAATAGCCAGAGAAAATGACTAGAAGTAGATGAGCTCATGTCGGAAATGACCACAGAAGAGGCCTGAAGACCAAGCCTTAGGACCTACAATGATCAGAGATCAGAATAACTATTGCTTGACATATTATACAATGGTCCCAAATGCTATTCTAAAAGCTTTACTACCTAGTAAGTTATTTAATATTTGTAACAACCTTCATTTCACAGACCAGGAAATTTGAGCACAAAAGGAGTGATTTGTGCAAAGTCACATAAAATGCAGCAGAACCATCTTGTAAAGATAGGGACTAACTTTATAATCCCTACCCTTAAGCATTATACCACACTGCATGACCTCCACAGAAAGGATGAACTGACAAAAGAATCCTCAGTGTGGCCAGTAAGGTAAGAGAACCAAGACAGGGGAGTCTCAGAGCAAGGGAAAAAATATTCAACAATATCTAATGAAGAAAGAAGACTAATAAGGGATCACATACTTTAATAAGGTGGCAGTCACAGAGAAGGCCTCAGAACCATTAACTGGTATTCTTTTACACTGGTATCTCTAAATTTTATGATGATGCAATTATAAAAGATTACCTAATCTAAGGAATGTATCTATCTAACCCAAGCCAGTTTGAGATCCTTTATGCTTTATCCTTTATCCTTTTCTTTATCCTCAATTTTCACCATATATATATATATATATATACACACACCCCTTTTATTAATTCTCTTATGGACTATAATCTTTGTCTAAACATAGTTATTCATAACCAACTCATTTTCCTATTTTTCAAATCATTGTTAGAATATGTAATAAAAAATCTAATGGCAATTGCAAACAATAATAAAATCAACATGTAAATATAACTTATAAGATGGTTGGTTCCTTAGACTCTGATATACCAAAAATAAGAGAGAGCAACCCCACACCTCTCCCCCCATCTCCTCCACATCCATTACCATTTTAATGGATCTCTAATATGAAACTACTTAACACTAGAAAAAATTTTATATGCTAAAAAGTCATGACAATTACAATTTAGTAAAGTATAATTTTATTCTCAAACTCAAAAACTGCTCTTTTTAGCCTCAGTTTTTCCATATTTTGAAATGACTCCTTTAACAGTAGTTTATTTTTTTTTCTTTTTTTGAAGATTTATTTATTTATTTGTACAAGCACTGGGTACAGTCAGAAGTGCGGGAGGGTGAGAGAATTCACCAGAGCCAGAGCGGGGAAGAGAACAGGCAGACTGACGAAGTACACTGCTGAGGGGAGCAGTGGGCGGCAGGAGAGGTCTGCGCGCCACGTGGGACCCTCGCTGGTGGCGGCCGGGGATCGAACTGGTGCTGCAGAGGCCGCGGGCAGCTTCACAGCCCAGCACTCAACTGCTGTGCCACCAGGAGAGGCCCAAGCAGTAGTTTATTTCTTTAAGGCAGAATTTCAGGTTGCTTGGGCCCATAAAGTCCACTGTGTAAGGTCATTCCACTCAATGCAAAAACAAAAGCAAAAATGAAAAAATAACCCAGTTATTCATCAGTACAAGAATCTGCTGCTTATAAACACAGTGTATACAAATTGCCCTACTAGCAAACCAGTCCATATACCACTATAATGGACGACGCAATTTTTTAGAAGTCTGAATATACCAAGGTGATTTAAATAAAATGTTTGTTATAACTGCATTCTTTGGCATATTGATAATATTTCCCTTCTAATACCAAGTACAAAAGAGAAGAAGTCTATCAGAAAGATAGGTATCAGGATATCAGGATGAGTAAGAGACCAGGAGAAGAGAACAGGATTCTGCCAAATCCTACCAGTAAAAAAAAAAAAAAAAAGCAATTCTTGCCCTCTTACCTGTTTTATATATTGTTTTAATGGCTGTCCCTTAATGGAAGCCATTAATGGGAGTTTGGAAAACTGCCTTTATGGATAGAAAAAACAGGAAACACCTTACTTATCAGTGATCCAAAACACTGCCTTAATCTTCAGAGGACAGGCTAAATTGATTCCTAGATTTATCAATTCAGTTGACATTATTACTTACTAATTCACTACAAAATCAGATCTGATACAAAAGTACTCTGATATGAACTTTAGAAAGTTTCCAAAATTTAAAAAATAACATGCACAACACAAGTGTGAACCCAGTATAATAGATTCTGATGAAGGACTCCTTTGAATATCTATTCCTATACACAAAACACATTCAGAATTACATAATATAATGCAAACACATGGCAATAAAAGCTCAACACTTCACTAACATTGGGTAGGGAAATAAGAGGCACTCAGGGCAAGAAAAAGAACTAGGCTCGAGTTTATAAAACTATCAGAGGAAGCTAAGTCAAGAGTAGAAGGCAATAGAGAGCACTGTGATAAAGCGTGTGGGGTCTGGAGCAAGACTGCTTGTGTTGAAATGCTCATTCTTCCACATACTTAAGAACCCTACTTTTACTCTTCAGACCTACTTCCTCATCTATACATGAGGTGATAATAGTATCAATTGATTGGGTAGTTGTGAGGATAAAATGAGTTAATGCAAGGGGCCTCCCCAGTGGCGCAGGGGTTGAGTGCTGGGCTGCGAAGCTGCCCGCAGCCTCTGCAGCACCGCTTTGGCCCACAGCTGGCTGGCCGGCGAGGGTCCCACATGGCGCGCAGACCTCTCCTTGCCACACTCGCTGCTCCCCTGAGCAGTGTATTTCGTCAGTCTGCCTGTTCTGCTCCCTGCTCTGGCTCTGGTGAATTCTTTCACCCTCCCGCGCTTCTGATTGTACCCAGTGCTTGTATAAATAAATAAATAAATCTTTAAAAAAAATGCTAAGAGTTTCAAGCAAATAAAAAAAATTTTAAAAAATGAGTTAATGCATGTCAGGAACTCAGTGAAGTACAATGAATATTTACTGTTAGTACTGAGATTGTACCACACCTGTTAGGTAACCACAAAAAAGTTACTGTTTCTGTAGATCAAAATACTTTGAATATTGACGATCTGTTTTAACAAATCAACTGAATTAAAAGAGACCTGAAAACAAGTTGCTAAGAATGGCTATAGGACCCAATCCCTAAAAAGCTAATTAACCCAGCAATGTGTATACACATAGAAGCGCTAAATTATAAGTGAAGGAAAAGAATTTCTGCAGCAGGCTGAAAATAAACCACATTTCAAATAAAGCATACAATTCACTATAACTGACCTCTAAGGTAACCAATATTTTACAGTGGATTGATTTTGAAAGCTGAACTAATATTTTAGATTCGAGAATCTATTCTTTCTCTGAGTCTCCAATTGAATGTTCTCAATTCAAAAGGTACACATTATACTGTTATTTATTAAATTTTACAAATACCTAATTTTAATCATATGAACGTTTTATAAAGCTAATGCTGATATGTAAGATTTTTTAATGCAAAAGGTGCTAAGAAAAGTTTTTAATAATTAATTCACCAGGATATATTCAATAATAAATAATATGCTACATATTATGTGTAGTGTAATAATATAATAATATAGTCTGTTAATATAAAATTAAAATTACCGTTGCTCTTAATATAAAATTACTGTTATTTCCTTAAATATTTCCAGCAGGATAAGCTTCTAAAATTTTACAGAGTACCCACAATTTACCTTAAAGGTTGCCAATCTCTTAAACTCTAATAAAAGTACACTAAGGGGCCTCCCCGGTGGCGCAGCGGTTGAGCGCTGGGTTGCTAAGCTGACCACAGCCCCTGCAGCGCCGGTTCGATCCCCGGCTGCTCCCCGGCCACCAGAGGAGGGTCCCACATGGCGCGCAGACCTCTCCTGCCGCCCGCTGCTCCCCTCAGCAGTGTACTCCAGTCCTTCTGCCTTCTCTGCTCCCAGCTCTGGCTCTGGTGAATTCTCTCACCCTACCGCGATTCTGACTGTACCCAATGCTTGTACAAATACATAAATAAATAAATCTTTAAAAACAAAAAAAGTACACTAAGGTCTCAAAAAGTGATAGCAATTTCAAGATAACCTGATTTCTACAAAGTTACATGCATCCTTTAATTTTCTACAACCTAACCATGAATCTTTAAATAATATATATACTCATATAAGTAAAAATAATACTAATACAAAATTACAATATATAGATAAAATATAACTTTATGATTAATAAAAAATAAAAAAGCGATTCCTATTTTGTAAAAGACTGATAACTGCAATTTTATAAAAACTCATTAAAAGTCCAGGCTCATACCTCCAGCCCATTTGTCAAATCTCATCAAAGGACTTACATGTCAAAGAATAATGAACAATGACAAACTATTCTTGCAATAACCTCTTTCCACTAGTAACTGGTATGTATCACCTCCTCTTTTTTTTCCCACAAAATTTTACAAGTATTTATTTATTTATTCATTCATTCATTCATTCATTCACTCATTTACTTATTGAAGAGCTGGGGTATAGGCCAAAGATGTGGAGGTTAAGAGGATTCACCAGAGACAGAATGGGGAGCAGAACAGGCCAATCTAAATAAATTCACTGTTAAGGGGAGCAGTGGGTGAGACAGGAGAGGTCTGTTCCAACATATGTGGGTTATGCTCCCTGGCCAGGGAATAAACTCAGGCCACAGCACTGAAAGCATGATAGCACTGAGACTTAACCATCTACTCCAACAGGAAGGCCCTCTTCTTTTTTTAACTGGGCTATAATTCACATACCATAAAATGTACCCTTTTAAAGTATACAATTCAGTTGTTTTAATGTATTAATTAAGCTGAACAGCCATCACCATTATCTAATTCCAGAACATCTTCCATAAATCAATACCCATTAGAGTCACTCCCCATTCCCACCTCCTTCTAGCACCCAGCAACTCCTAATTTATTTTTTGTCATATGGATTTGCCCATCTTAGACATTTCACATAAATGCAATCATATCATTAGTAGCCGTTTGGGTCTGGCTTTGTTCACTTAGTATAATGTTTTAGAGGTTCATGCACACCTGCAATACCAGTTGTATCAGTACTTTGTGCCTTTTTATGGCTGAATAGTATTCCATTATAAGAATATACTTTATTTAAATTACCTATTCAAAAGTGATGGACATTTGGGGTTATTTCCATGTCATGACTATTATGAGTAATGCTGCTATGAATAGTCTGCCTTTTCATCCCCTTTTAAGACATAACAAAGTTTTAAAGTTAAAGCAAATCAAGAGGCACTAGCAGAAATATCTGAAGACCCTAAAGACCTTGCTACAATTTCAAGTAGTAGCATCTTCTTCTTTAGCCAAAGATTGTGCTCTTCTGAATTCACTCTTTTTCATTAACTATCATTTGAACAGGTGAAACAAACAAACAAAAAAAACACCTCACATCTCATATATCCTTTCTTTGCAAATCATAAATAAACAGAAAGGGTAAAGTAATAATAAAGAACAACAAAGTTACAACATAAAATATATTATTTAAGTTGACTTACCCGTTTTTTATAAAAAACCCACATACCTCACAGTTCAAACATATAAGTAAGATTAGTTAAAATGATAACATTACAAATTATAATTGAAGAATTTGCCAAAAATGTGTGTAAATATTTAAGTATCTATATACATTATTACAATTTTAATTGTTGTCCTAAGGCACTATCGCAAAAATTTCTGCTAAATATCCAAGATTAGCATGATGGATATGAAAAGAAGAAACCTTCAAATATTAACTTTTTATAAATAAAACAATCAAATCATCTAAAATATCCAAATCAGGAAAAATGACCAGAGAGAATAACTTTGTATGTTTTGGAGCAAAAAATTATTTTCTTGATTACTGGATTGAAAGTATTCTCATGTCAACCACAAATATCTGGCTCAAAAATATAAATGACAGAGTTTTGACTTAAACTATAATATGGCCAAAAACCCCTAAATGATGTAACTGAAACAAGACTACTAAAGGTATTAACTCAGTAACTTTCAAGCCATTATTTTTGTTTGCTTTATGACAATCACAAAAATTCTATCAAAATAATGGAAAATTATTCTTTTACAAACAAGTGACATGTTCAGAATACTCCACCAAAATAATAACAGCATTCAAAATTTTAAGAAGACCTCAGAGCCTATACCATTTAAAAAAAAAAAAACACTGTTCTACTATAAACTATACCAAGGATCATGGAGTTGTAGTGCTGCTTTACTAGTGTTTGCATTTTTTTAAATCTATTTTTAAAATTGTTTTGCTTACCTATTAGGAAAATTAACAGTGAACAATGCCTTTCTTTTTTTTCTAGAGGATATTTATAGAATTCTGCATTTAAAAATCTATTTCTAATACACTCCTAATAGGAAATTTTCATTTCATTTCATATAGAAACTAGTATTCTTTAATTTCTTTTTTGCTAAAATTTTTAACTACGTATTCAAAACAATTAAATTTGGTTTGTTATATTTGTAGAATCTCAAATATATCCTGGACTTAATATTTAATTCAAATTCAATAAATATTAACACTATATGCCTAACACTATGCTAAACACTGAGGGGGGGGGAAATAACCATTTTGGTATTTCCATTTCTCCCTCCTTATCCTTAGGATAAGGATATATAATCACTTACTGAAAGAAGCCAGCAACAGAACACTACCTACTCTCATTTACTACATACTTTTAAATATATACTCAAGACTCTAAACTCAGAAATCAAATAAATACCAACTGTGAAACAGAATTCACAAGAATCTGTTTTTCTGTAGGGCACTCATCACTGAGGGGTAAAATTTTTCTCATATGCATCATGAAGGAAGATCCTTTTTCCATGTTGTTGGCAAAGCTGTCAATCATCTTGATGAGCAGCAAATAAATGAATGCCCAATGATGGGATTCTGTATTATCCTTAAAAAAGAAATCCATCAACTAAACATCAACAGGTAAATGTTTATACTCGACAGCCATCAATTTCAACTATCCATGCAAAAAGACAGGTGAGCTGGACTGGTAAACCTCGAAATTAGAGAAGTATTAATCGTCTGCTTCCAGCCAATATAAACAGATGTTATTTTTAAACAGGCAAAATCATCTCTTCCACTGAAATTTATTTGCAGCAGATAATGTTCTGTTACATTTTTAATCAAGCAGATGAAGTTACATTTAAATTGAAAATCTGCTTCACTCAACTAATCAGGCAAGTAAAATTCAGAGATGATTGAATGGCATTACACAGCACACTATTACGGCAGGTAAATTGGGAAATTTACCTGTCACACCACATAGCGTATTGTTCAGCCACTGCATCTGCAACTTAGAAGCAAAGCGCTAAGACAAAAAGGGAAAGGCATGTTAAACAGACTTATAAATCCATCATATTTTATGAAAACATTATTAAGCCTGAAGCAAAAAAATAAATAAATATTTTTAAAAAGGAAAAGGCACACACCACCCAGCAAGGAGTCAATGAAGATTTACATGGGTGTGCTTATCTGTTTCATGTAAATAAGCATGCCTGGTTATTTTGAAGATCAAGATACACCCCAGGCTAAGGAAAAGAAGCAGACATTACATCACAGCAAAAGGCAAAGAAACTATGACCACATAATATCAAGAATATGATGGTCAAACACAAGAAATGCATAGAAAACACTGCAGCAATAAGTAATAGATAAAGCAAGCAAAATTACAATTTGCAAAATAAAATGATTATAGCTTCACACATTAGTACAGATCATTAATTTCATACACAACAAAAACACATCTAAAAAACTGCTAATTACCCTATTTTATACTAATATTTTAAACATGCTTTCAAAATTTACTTTCACAAAAATTTAAAAAAAAAAAACCCAAAACACTAATAGCCATTTCAGTTGTTCTTTCCACTGAAACCAAAAATTATCTTTCAATGCTTAATATCTATAAATTCAAATACTTTTGCTGGAATAGCTGAACTTACAAGACTGTAAATTATTCCAATATCATGTACCAAAACCAGGTTACCTCTTTTACATTTTATTACAATTAGTTTCATACTCACAATCTTGGCTAACGTGGCACTGTGCTTTTTCTTCCATTTCTTTCTTTTCTTTTTATCTTTCCTCCCTCCCTCCCTATAATATACTGCTATCCTTCCCTCTTCCTTTCCTTTCTCTACCTTTCGTTTCCCCTTTCTTCTCTTTCTTTAAGGAGAAGGAGGCAGAAACAGTAAATAGCACTATAATGTGCCTAAGCTAAAAACAAATGTTACTGTACTATTCTTAATACGGTATAAACCTACCCTACCCCGATTTTCCATTAGGAGTGACAGATTTGGACTGACATAGTCACACCACTATGGGATTAGTTGATAGAACTAGCTAGAAATCACACACTCATCAGCATCATGTCTAACACAACAATCATTTTCAGTAAATTACTGGTTAGGATTAGAATGTTTTCCATTTACAGAAAATTGCAAAGACAGTATAAAGAGTTCCTATATGCCCCTCATTCATTTTCCCCTATTAGCAATACCTTACATTATTAGTGTGCTATATTTGTCAAATTAATGAACTAATATAGATTCCTTATTTACTAAAATCCATACTTTATTCATGTGTCTTTATTTTTACCTTGTTTTTTTAAAGATTTATTTATTTATGCATACAAGAACTGGGGTACAGGCCAGAGGTGTGGGGGTGGATCCACCAGAGACAGAGTGGGGAACAGAACAGGCAGATTGACTGAAGTACACTGCTGAGGGTAGCAGTGGGCGAGACAGGAGAGATCTGCTGTGCCATGTGCATTGCTCCCCGGCTGGGAATTGAACTTGTGCTACAGTGGCTGCGGATAGCTTCATAGGTTGCATCTTAACCCCTTGCGCCACCAGGGAAGGCCCTATTTTTACCTTGCTTTTTTGGTTCCAGGATCCCTTCCAGGATTGTACATTATATTTAGTTGTCCTGTCTCCTTAGGTTCCTCTTGGACAGTTTCTCAGACTTGATTATTTTTGATGACCTTGTCAGTCAGCTTTGGGAAGTACTAATGACATATTTTGTAGAATATCCCACAATTGGGCTTTTTCTGTTTTTGTCATGATTAGGCTAGGGGAATGAGTTTTGGGGAGGAAGACCATAGAGATAAAGTGATATTCTCATTAAATTTTATCAAGTGTAAATGCTATCCAAGTCACTTATTACTGATGATGAGAGTCTTGGATGATCTCATCACTTTTTTAATTTAGCCTCAGCTTTCACAAAAACTGCATTTACACTTTTCTAAACTCCATAATAATACACTACTATCTTCATTGTTGAAGATGGCAATTTAATAGCTATTCTCTCTAGGTCTGACTCAAGGTGATGGGGGGACAAGAGGTAACATTCCAGCTGTGCTTCTCATACTAAACAAAGATTAGTCTTTGTGTCACTACAATGAATTTTCCAAATCTCAATATTTATAACTTGACTCCTTGCTTTCAAAATTGGTTCAAAACAGAGTCTTACTTTAGGCTGACCATTCAAATCCTATGACAAAACTTTCAAAAATACTGTTTGCCTGACAAGGGACTATGGTGATGGTGCATGGGTGGTGGAAATTTTACAGGGACTATACCTGGGAGGAGTAAGCATACATGGTACAAAAACAATGATGTAAAATATAAATTAATAATAAATTTTTTAAAATACTGTTTGCCTGGACCCCACTTTAATTGGAATTTCTAGGCATCAGTAATTTTTTAAAACTTTTCAGGTTACTCTAATACAGAGCCCAAGACCTTAACCCTACAGTGACTGTGGCAGTGCATGCTGGTGTGTCTTTCCATTTACACCATATACAGCTATGCAATACTGTTTGGGGTTTATGTTGCTTATGTTTCTTCAGTTCTTCCCATAAATGGCACTGGCTTTAAAAAAAAAAAAAACCCTCAAAAACTCAGGGACACTGCAATGCTATTTAAACACTAGTAGATTAGAATAGTCAGAGGCAGAAGGCAATGTCTGACATATGGAAGCATTACTGATAAAAAAAAGTGCATATTCTAAGATGAAGACCATTAATATAAACATTATAAACGTGTTCTATTATTTCCCAAGAAACTGTGATAAGCTCCTTTTAAAATCTGGTGCTCATTGTTGGCACTGAAACAACAGTCTATGGCATGGCTCAGCTCTCAGGTTAACTGGATAAAACTGTATTTAATGTATCAGGCTATAGAAATATTCCTCTAAATAATATGAAAATGCCATAATCAACCATTACATCAATTTCAACCCCTAACTTCACATTTTCAATAAAATTGAGTATTTATAACAGCATTTAATCAAAGCTGAGAAATTATTTTTAATCTGTTTACTAAATATTAGCATCTTGGAGAAAGGCTAGCCAGATCATCTGGCCTGTAACATAGACAATTTTACAATGTCCACAGACAATTCTAATAAAAGGGACAAATGGGAAAATAGACTATAAAGTGGAGAGAACATCTATCTAGGGCTGAACTAGTGAATACTGAAAGTATAATTGGGAATTACAGGAAATGAAAGCTAGAGCTGTCAAGCTTAGCCCTTAGTTCAGAGATGCAATTCTAAACCAGATATGGTTTATACATATATGCTTATATGCTTAAGGAGAGATGATCAGAACTTTAAAGAATGAGGAAATTTATATATTCCCGCAGTAGGATGATAAGAAAAACAGGTTGGATCAGGTATCCTGACTATATCCAGTAAATCACAGGGTGAGATATTCTTAAAGTTAATATATTGACTTTCATGAAAAGTAATTTGTTATACTAGATAGTAAATACTTTAAAGAAGGCCCTTTCATAGTGTGCTATATAAGGAAGTATTAGTTAGGGAACAATATATTCTTTTTTTTTTTAATATATTCTTTACCTCCATTTTCCTAAAGGGCACCATCAGTGTTAGGAATAACATAAGAATGGAGGATATAAATATCCTTTAACATATTCTTGATTTAAATAACCAATTATAAACCATTTCTCTATATCTACGTATGTATTACTTGTGATAATAGTATTTTAGATTCTTTCTATTTATACTTTCAATTTAAGACAACCATTTTTCAATGTTAACAAAAACACTGCCTAAAAATTTCTGTTGACCCAAATAATAATCCACAATAAAGATGTACAATCAATACTTAATTGTACCTTTTCTGTGGAGTGTGTCTTCTCTTTTAATAACAACAAACACATCCTTTGTACTCATACAGTATTGGTGGGGCTGTAAAATGGTACTGCTAACTTGAAAAAGTTCGGCAAATTCTTAAAAAACTAAATATACAACTATGAGAAAACCCAACTACTAAACTTGTGGGCATTTATTTCAGAAAAATGCAAACTTATGTTCACATACACCTGTACATGAATGTTCATAACAGCTTTATTCATAATAGTCAAAAACTGGAAACAGTCCAGCTGTCCTTCAATGCGTGAATGGTTAAACAAACTGCGTGCATCCATATCATGGGATACAACTCAGCAACAAACAGGAACAAACTAATAATACATACAATCTCCAGGGATGGGAAACACATCAATGCAAGAGGTTACAGACAATGATTCCTTTTATGTAATATTGAAAGTACAAAACTATAGAAATGCAGAACACATTAGTGCTTGCCAGGGGTCAGGGTTGATGGGATAAGGGGGGGACAAATAAAAGGGGAAAATCAGGAGGATTTCTGTGGTAACAAAACTGTTCTGTATCTTGACTGTGACCAATATAAATATCCACTGTCCTATTAAGATATCCTATTCTAGTTTTACCAGATGTCACTACTGGGGAAAGTGGGTAAATGGTACACTAGACTCTTTGTATCATTTCTTAAAACTTCACGAGCCTACAATTCAATCAAAATCAAAAATTTTTAAAAATCCTTTACATATAAAGAACTTTTCCCTAATTCACATAATTTTCCTTAGATGGTACATCAAAAGAATCAATTTTTAAAGATTCATATATTGCCAAATTATTTGCTGAAAAGTCATGCCTTTCAATATTTCTCCCAAGCTGACATCATCCTACTGTTACGTAGCCTCAAAAATGTAATTCACGCTTCCCTTCCTTTCTTCCCTGTGCTGATCATCAGAAAGGTGCCCTCAGCTGCATCCCCACAACATTCTACATATCCTGTGCTTATTACCCGGACTGTTTGATTATCAGATGCAAAAGTTTTTACTTATCTCTACTCAATGTAATTATACGTTCCTTGATACAACATTTTCTTTATCTGTGTGCCTCCAATTCCTTGTATATAGTAGGAATTCAATAAATGTTTTCTGAATTAATAACAGTATTTATTAAATAACTATTAAAACATTCTCATCAATATGTGTATCAACTGTTAAGATTTTCCTAAGTGACTGGGGAAATGATGGTACTGCTGACACATTTAGGACACTGTCCTATTAAAAGAGGTAAGATAATAAGTTTAAGTTTAACTGAGTTTGTGGGGCAATCCGAAAGGAATGGCTGACGAGTCATGAGCAGTAACTTACACTTTCGGGTCATCTACATAGAGATGGTACTTAAAACAGTGGGGATGCCAGTGGAAAGAACAGGTATAAATTCCCTTTTTTCCCTATATATTTTGTCTAAAATCTTCATTTTGTTTTTAAACTGACAACATGACAGATACAGCAGGCACATTAGAACTTTAGATCCCCACAGAACACAAGTATGACTTATCATTAAACAACTGTGCATACAGATGCCTTTTAATTAATAAATCTGGTGATCAGCCAGGTAAACATTACCCACAGAGTAAGTAACTACCTACTGGTGTAATTTAAGAAATATTATAAAGGTATTATTATCCTAAACTAATTTTTCCACATGAAAAATTTCATTCCTATGAATCAACTTTAAGTAATATTGAAAAAGGCAACATTCTAAGCCATTATAAACAAAGACATGAGTTGAACTTTCTAGCTAACTAGTCTGTACATTCTAAAGCCCTCTGAATAACAGCAGGAAAAAAGAGTTCCCAAAGAGAGGTCTCTCAAGAGCGCGACAAATAAAACTTTCACTAACTTCAGAATTTTATCTACTACTGAAATGAATACCACTTAAAAGTAGCATTTACAAATATGTTAACAACTCAGCAGCAGCAGAAAATGTCAAAGCTGGAATTCTGCCACCTGATTCTCTCCACAACATTCCAGCTCTACTTCATTTCTAAAAAGAACCACATATGAAATATTTTAGCATATATGTCTTAAATAAGTAGTTCCCTACTTATTTAGTAGCATGTGATAGCGGCACTATCACCTCTATTGTAATATCAAATAGCATTAGGTAATTTTGAAGTCTTATTTATTCCTATGATTCTATAATCTCAAAGTTAATTTTTTTTAAAGATTTATATTTATTCATTCATTCATTCATTCATTCATTCATTCATTCAAGCACTGGGTATAGTCAGAAGCGCGGGAGGGTGAGAGAATTCACCAGAGCCAGAGCAGGGAGCAGAGCAGGCAGAAGGACCGAAGTACACTGCTGAGGGGAGCAGCGGGCGGCAGGAGAGGTCTGTGCGCCATGTGGGACCCTCCTCTGGTGGCCGGGAGCAGCCGGGCATCGAACCCGGCACTGCAGAGGCTGCGGGCAGTTTTGCAACCCAGCGCTCAACCGCTACGCCACCGGGGAGGCCCTCAAAGTTAATTTTTGATGAACATTCTACTCCATGGTAAAATCAGACCAACATAACACTGGTTAAGATTTATGTTCTTAAATTTTAGATTAATTATCTCTTTTCAAACATGTTTTGGTTTGGGGGTTCTTGTTTATTTTTATTTTTGCTTGAGGAAGAAAGTGGGAGGCACCTCTTAGCTTTAATTTTTGAAAAAGGGTATGCACATCTTTTCAAAGACATACTTTCAAGACAACTGTTGGGAAATGGATGCCTGGTTCGTTGAAAGGAAATTAATAAGATTAACCTTCTCACCTCAGGCAAGAAGAGACCCTAGCCAAACCAAACTGGCGGAGCAATAGGCACAGTGAATATAATCTGAATTGGACAATTCACTTAAAAAAATTTTTAACGTGCAGCTTTTTATTTGGCTAATAAATGCATTAAATTTTAATTTAGCAATTGTTCAACACTATAAATTTACATACAAGGCTGACACAGAAACATCAGGGGAAATACTGTTAAACTTGGCAAGAAAGGTAAAGTTAACAGGGCACCAAAAAGGCAGAACAAGACAAACTGACAGGATCAGGGGGCCACAATGATTTCTGCTACACACTCCATTGCTTCAGAATTTAAAAAAAAAAAAAAAAAAAGCAAAAAAAAAGGCAACAATTAAAATCACTAAAAAATGGGATTCAGACTTTAGAAATGTTCTTTATAGTCTATTTTATATCCAAAGAAATGTTTGTACATATAAATAAAAACATTCTTTGGAAACAGTAAGTCATGAAGCCACGATCAAGAAAATAGCAAATTTATCTTAAAGAATTTTTGAAGACTATTAAATTACAGAACCAGCAATGTTGGATTACCAAGGGAATTAGAGTTAATATCAAGCATCCATAGTCAAATTCCCCCTGGAGCTACTTCTAGGTCAGAGGAGCTTGTAGACATCTGGTTGGCAAAACAGGTAAGAGATTCAAGTCTTCCGAGCATCTCTCAGGATGACAACTCACCCTTAGCAGGTAGGTCCCTTAGTAAAATATATACTCACATTCTCATAACAAAATACTTTGGGATTTTCAGAAATAGCTTATGCCACAATACCAGAATTTTAGTCAACAAAATAACTTTTACTGACATCAAAGGCATGTTTTCCTTTAGCTGACTTCAAATCTTTTTTGACTTCAAAAAAAAAGGTAAGAAAGATTATATACTAGTAGACTCAGTTTAAAATCCACTAGACAGGATTCCAACTGTATTTTGTTTCCTGAAGAACAGAGGAACTTACGATTGGACCTTCCTATTCATTTTACTGCTAAGAGAAAGATTATTGCTTAACACAACAACAGGAACTTGTCACAAGATCTTTCAATACTTCAAGAAGTACTACATAAACTGCATAGATAAGAACGATATCTTAGGATACAGGAAGGGTCATAGCTCTTTAAAAATTCATTTACTAATTTATTGATTTCACGAATAAATATTGAGTACTCATTTCTGTAATTCATTTTACCACTTATGGAGGACACACTGAATATGCTAGAATATGCCAATATACAAAGAGGTCCAAAATGAAAAATATATCTTCATTTCTCCCCATAAGCAGATTTTAAATTAAGCTTTTTGCAATCTACATACATAATAAACTTGTCATGTTTAGAAGAAACAGTCTAATGTACTTTATGGCACAGTTAAACCTCAAGAAATTATTATACACAAATCAAGAGTACCCGACTTCTGCTTCCAACTGAGATAAAGTAACAGGGATATGATTTACTGGCTCACCTAAAACCAAAAAATAAACATGAAACAGTGTTTAAGACATTGAATGTCTGGCAATAAAAGTAAATAAAATCCTTGAGACACAGGTAGGTGAGACCTAGTACTGCCCCAACTTACTGCCTTGAAAGCGTTTCCAGGCCACTATATGAAGAATGGAAAGAGAGACAGCCCCTCACAAAAATGCTGAGAATTTAAAAAAAAGAGCTGAGAACCCAGGGAGATCAAGGCAAATTAGGTTCAAACATGTAGTAACTGAAGGGCAGGATCAACAATCACACAGATTGTTGATCTGTGTGCTAAATACATGGAGTATTTAGCAAAGTATTCAGTACATGTATGGGAAAACTACTTAACGCAGAGGAAAGAATAATCTTAAGGACTGGGCAATCACCAAATGACAGGAATAATGGTGCACCTCAAGATACAGCAGGTGTGGTTTCAGAACACCGCAACAAAGCAAGTATTGCAATAAAGCAAGTCACACATATATGTTGGCTTCCTAGGGCATCTACAAGTTATGTTGACATTATACTGTAGTCTATTAGATATGCAACAGCATTATATTAACTAAAAATAAGCTTAATTTAAAACTACTTTATTGCAAAAATACGTGATATAGACACAAAGTGAGAAGATGCATTTTACTGGAAAAATGGTGCCAACAGACTTGCTCATTATGCCAATTATACCTTAATAAAAAAATAATTTAACAGAAGTAGCACTGTCCTAAGAGTCATCTATTCTCCACTCTTAGGTTTTTATTCAGAGTTAGTTTCTGAAGACATCTCTACAGCTTACAATAAAATCTGACTGTGCTCATTAAAAGGCTATTAATGTAAAGGAGGAGACTTAGGTCATTCTCCTGCCAAAGACTCAACGTGCACCTGCTATAGTTCAAGAAGCACTGTCTGCCTGCTATGACAGTGTCTTGACAGTGGCCACACGCAGAAGTGTTACTCTGAAGAGGCATTTATTTGAGTATGGTCCACCATCTAACAAAGTCCTATAGTTATCATTTTACCTCAAAATACTCTGTAAATTGTAGCTGCCATGAAAAGAGGGCCAAACTGAATACAGATTGACATGTCACTTATCTCCTCTGGGCCTGAGATTTTTTTTCATCTAGAAAATGAGAGCTCTGGCATTGTAGCAGTGATTTCCAATCAATCTCTGCCAGCCTAACACTGGGGGACTTGTTAAAATACAGAATCCTGGGTCTCACTCACAGAGATTACTATTCAGTAGGTCTGGGATGAAGCCTGGGGACATACTTTAAATACTAGCATAAAACCAGATTTGGGAAATTCTGTTCTAATAGTTGAGGTTCTTTCAACTGCAACACTGTTTAAGCATAATTCCCAAAGGTTGCAATGAGATCTTTCAAGTGGGTTGTCTGGTTCTCTATCAGGTACACCACCGAAGGCCCTAATGTTTAATGGAATCTCTTTTAAATTCTACTGATTTGGAAGGAGTAAGTTTAAATTCTTTGTAGGGTAGTTTCATGCCTGATCCATATTATAGATTATTTCTAGTTAACTACTACATTCTTTATCTTTACTCTTCTTCACATCTGCCAGAGACCCTAAGGACTGATCATTTTTTCCTGGTGTCTTTCAGTTTATTCTAAAGCAATTCTCTCCCCTTTATTCTTGGGATATATTAGAGCAGAGTGGAAAGCAGAGATTCTACAGGGCCAAAGATACTGTCCTACACTCTTACAGCTCAAAATGTGGTAAGAAAAAGTATAGGTACAGAAAAGCAAAGATTTCTATAAGACCTTCAGAGCTTGGGAGTGAAAAGTTAAAGTAATTTTTCTGAAATCTCATAAAATTATAGAAATACAGTATTAAAGTCAGCTATAACAGCTGACCAAATTCCATCCTAACAAAATCAATTGTCACCTCATCTCTCCTTCTACTACTTTGACACGTAACTTTTTAGAAATACTAAAATTCAGATAAAATTAACATTTCTCTTTCTACCAAAGTGGTTTCTTGTATTACTTGATGGAATACATCCTTCAAAAACTTTAGAATATATAGTCATCTGTTAGGTCACCACATGGTTTTAACATTTGCTTAAATATTCTAAATAAAGGTTGATTAAAATATTTTCATAGCCAATAGCATCCAGTTAGATGAATATTGAATTTAGTTTTCATCCTAAAATTTTATTAAAATTCTATACCTCTGGACATAACTGCAATTGAAAATCTGTTCCAAAAAGGATTATATGAATCAGACAAAAATAGAAAAATATATCTGTTACAGTATAAATAAATGTGAATGGCATGCAAATCAAATTTTATCTCTAAACTTTCTCATTGTGCCCCAAACAGACAAGCCAATGATTTAATACCTTGGGTATGTTTTGTGCCACTAGGCAAAGTAACCTAATTCTCTTAATTCCCAGAATTGGCTGCTGTTCCAAAACTAGGAGGATTGCAATGAAAGTGGCTGTGTGGCATACTATAATACAATTAATACGCTGCAAAAAGAAAAATAAGCTTAATTTTATTCAGCAGAGAAACTAATATATTTTGTTACATCTGCAAACCAAGTTGTAAACAACTGTTGGTTGCAACTTATTCCTTGATCTTTTACATATCCTGTACAAAACCATTCTTCTAATGATAGATTCTAAGGAGAATTATAAGAAGACTAACAGGCTAATTTTATAAATATCTTTGTAATAAACATTAGTCAAATCCACTCCTGAAAGAGAAAGCGTATTTCCATATTAGCTAAATACATGTATTTATTTTGCTCAGTAATATAAAATTCATGATATAAAATTCATGATACAAGCCTCATGGGTAAATATTACATAACTAACCCTTTAAACCTGCTAAACACACTCTCTCCTGGATATTCCCTTTGGACGCTGCTTAGATACTTTTCCCATACCTGACCTCCAACATCCATAACAAAAAAAATTTTTTTTGACATTTTTCTTCTCACTTTTGCCTCACTCATCAAATTTTTCCTGCCTACAAGTTGTTGTTCAATATGGGGGCTGTGCTTAAAACCAAATAACTTCCTTGGGATTCTAGCATCCATAAACATTTAGGGTACAAAAAAAGGGGAGCAAACAGTATACATTTACTCACTCCTTGGAGCATTTTAATAAATTTTCTAGCTAAAAATGCTACAATAAATGTTCTCTTAACAAAATTTTACCTAATTAAAATAACTAATGCTCTCAATTGTTTTACAGAACTTATTGATGCTACAGAATACCAAATGCTCATGTTGAGGAGGGGATTCTGCATTCATGTTGTACTAAAACAATGGTTTATGAAAGAAATATAATGAAAAATTTTAATCAGGGCCTCCCTAGTGGCACAAAGGGTTAAGACTCAGCACTATGAATCTATCCACAGCCACTGCAACACTGGTTCAATCCCTGGCCAAGGAGCTAAACCACATGGCGCAGCAGACCTCTACTGTCTCGCCTGCTGCTCCCCTGAGCAGTGTATTTCAGTCAATTTCCTATTCTGCTCCTCACTCTGTTTCTGGTGAATCCTCTCACATCCCATCCCCAGCTCCCACACCCCCAACCTCTGACCTGCACCCCAGCTCTTGTATGCATAAACAAACAAAATAAATCTTTAAAAAAATTTTTTTAATCAACAGAGTGATACTCAAAAAAATGTCCTGCCCTGCTATCAAAAGATTGGCAAATGAGTGAGTGTGTGTGTGTAAATGAATATATTTTTTTTAAGATTTCTTAAGTTAAAAAATGTATATATATCATTTTTCATGATTCTCCATTTTAATCAAGTAAATGACTATCAATCCCAATCCCAAAAGCACCAGCCCACAAGAGTTTCTACTCTAATCAAGAATTAAATGTCTGTATTTCTTGGTTAACCCAAATGTGAGACTCGGTTCCCAGCAATGCAGTCCTCCAAAGAGCATTACTGTAAAACATAGCATGAAGGAACCTGAATGGACTCCCTAAACAGGCACTTTAAATTATGAGAAAAATCTCAAGCTTCTAGCCCTAAGGGAAAACGTGTGTGTATGCATGAATCCATAAATAACATTTTTTTTATGAAACATAACTATATTTTCCAAAGCAAAACAATTTAGTAGTCAGAGTAGCAGTGTTTCACAAAACTCTTTAATGACTGGTCTAATAAAATGCAGCTAGATTCTCATATCAACTGCCACATTCAAGCTGTGGTATGTTGTTCTGGTTGAAATATTATGAAGAAAATCGTGTTTGATGAATATGTAGTTGAAAGTGGGAGTATTTCAATGGCATTTCACATAATGATGAATATTCTTCTTTAATACTCTAATCAAACTTAGTTGCAATATAGAACATGAAACTAAATCAACAAACTTTTATGTACTCTGTTAACATTAAAAATCCATTGGTCTATCTTATACCTTTAAAGGATCTTTTAACCCATGCACCATTTTGTAATTTCATGCACTAGTTACATAGAAAACACTGGTTCACTGAGTTACAAAGATCTTCCAAATGTTGACACATTACATTATATAATATTGCAAAAATATGCCACATTGGTAAATATTACAACTGATCTTATTAGAGTATCCTTTAAAACTGGGAAGCTTTATAAACTTATCATGATAGATATAAATTTTCCAAAATTCTAACTTTTGTTTGAAAGTTCAAATTTTATCATTAGCAAATGTCAGCATTTGCTATCCTTGATGCTTACTTCATTTTCAAGAAAATACCCAATTCTGAATAACAGAAGCTTATCACTTGCTCTTTGAAGTGAAATTGCTCCCAGCAAAAGGAGGCTAGTTTAGTTCATAAAACTGAACAAGTGCTTTTCCTTGAGACAACAATCTTACTTCAGGATATAACACAATGTTTCTCTCCATTTCATTAGACAGAATACTAGGGGAAAGTTATTACAGGGAAGAGACTTAATAACAAGGTTAATTTTTTTGCTCACCAAGGATAGTAAGGAAAACTGACTTTTTAAAATTTAATTTGTGGTTAAGAACACAATGACCACTGTTACACACATCACCTCAAATACCATCTTTTGCATATCTACCAAAATTGACTATAGTTAGAACAATCACAAATGCGAACTGACAGATTACAAATGCCAGATAACTATGTCTTAAAATGATATAGTTTCATTTTTTCCAAAACCAAATACATCACATTATTTTCTTAAAATCTAAACTTTAATAAAATCTTGAAGAGGTTAAATAGCATTCAAAACTCACTAAGATATTTTACAAAATAGTATACTTGTTCATCTTAATTTTTACAACTATCAAACTGAATTAAAAAATATTTCTAGTTAACTGTCATATACCATGAGATTAAAGATACTTAATTCTAAACAACCCTATATTTATACCATATTCTTGCTTACAAGAGATTTCCTACCATCTCTCAAAGTGATTATGGTCAAGTGATTATGGTCAATACAGCTATTAACATTTATTTAACTCCTATAATATTCTAAAGACTGTAGTAAGTGTTCCACATGCATTTCTACGTTCAATCTTCACAACAAACCCAAAGAACAGGCACTGTTATCCTCACTACAGATAACAAAAAAGAAAATTTAAAGAACTTGCCCAAAATGAGATGGCCAATACAAAGTGGTAAAAGTTAAACCTTGGTCTCAATTTCAAAGCTTATGTTATTAACCATTGTGCAGTTACTGCCTACCAAACTGGGTTGCCATTGTGACTGAACGAATGAGCTGCCCCTACCCATCCTCTTGTCATTTTGTCTTGCCTGCTGCTCCCCTCAGTAGTGTATTTCAGTAGATCTACCTGTTCTGCTTCCCACTCTGTCTCTGGTGAATCCTCTCACCCCACCCCACCCACCGTACCTCTGGCCTACACCCCAGTTCTTGTATGCAGAAATAAATAAAATAAAATAAAGGAAATTTTAAAATAAACAGATATAAAATAAGAAAGGGGACAGTACAGGTCTTACTATTTTCCTACATAATTCAACGCAGGTTATTCTGTTGGCATTTGGAAATCTCTCTTTAAAACTCCTGACTGAAGAAATTCTCAAACCTTCTGTAGAATACACTACCGTCACTGTTAGTGATGTAATTTAAACCCATATTCCCAAGAGAAATGGAATATTGCTAGTCTCAATTCTTCATTTTAAAAAAAGTGAGGGTGGTTCAAGAAGGTTTTTAATTTGTGTGGGGATATACACTATCAAAATAAAGAACTGCTGATATAGCACCGAGCTACCAGGAAATGTACCAAGAAACTACCCCAGAAGCTAAATTTATATTCAAAACCCAAAAATTCCCCATCACCCTAGAGTCAATGGAAAATTAATTTTTTGAAAATTTAACATATGAAGATCAACTTACAATTTTTCATAAAGCCTAAGTAGCTAACTCAAAAGTAAAATGAAAACTTCCATTCTCATCAGTTTTAACATCAAAAAACCCCCACATAAAGTGAAGGACAGAATGATCATTTTAAATAGATTTCCTCTCACTGAGAAACAGACTTGACATAGTCTAGTAATTTCTTTCTGATTGCAAGTGGAAAAGTAGATAAATTATTATGTCTTTATAAATTCCAATTCTACAGTGAATCGCAGGAAAGAAAAAAACTTGTGCAGAAACACTATGTTAAGACTTAGTAACTGGGTGGTGGGGGGGAGAATAACCTCTCAAGTCTTGTATATATATTGTGTCATGTTAAAAACACTATGAAACAAACTCATACAGATACATGTTTGTTATTTCTAAAAGAATTGCTATACACTTAAAAATAACTTTTACCACCTTAAACTCACCAAAAAGATCTATATATACATGATACAATGCTTTTTGGATGCTATTCCAACATCTAATGCAAAAATATTTTTCTGTTCCTATTCTGAGACACAGCATTTTTTAGCACACATTTATTATTTGTTCCCTTTGTGATACAATCTGATTGACCTGCAGAATACATCAAGGGCAATTACTGTCATCATACAAAAAGAACAATAGGTTAAAACAATATCCTTAGAGCAGAAGTGGAATTACAATTTAAATGAAATTTCAGATTTAATATATCCAAACAGTTTAAGCTAAATGCAAAAAGGAGTTATACACTTCCAAATACAGTTAGGGATGCTTTGTTTATTGACCCTCAAAATATTCAGAATTTGGTTTACCTTTCTATATAGGACCTTACTAATTCAATATTTGAAGAAATCAATGAGAAAGTAAAATGCTCTGGTGTACAGGTGTCCCCAAGCTCTTGTCTATTCCCATTCCCTTCCTCTCCAACCCATTCTGCAACCTGATTAAAAATCTAAAAAGAGCCTAACTGAGAATCCCACGGCCACATACTGGGCATCATTGTAGTCCTAGTGATCCTCCTTTCCTCAGGAGCATTCATTTCTAAAACCTTAATGACACTCTGTCACATTCTCGTGAAAAGGAGAGGAAAAACTGCCATTAAAGGCTGTGTTCATTATAATCAGTGACTTCTTAAAAATGTTTGCAGTCAAGCAGTGATGTATCTTTGGGACTTCCTTCAGAGCTTGAGTCTTTTAGCAGCTTCTTAATGTTTCATGGAATTTCTGTGCATATGAAATTATGAAAAATACTTACAGTTGCTCAGGGATTAAAAAAAGAAAGGCAAAACAAAAAAGAACCTGGCAATGGTGAATTCATGTGTTTCCCAATTACTATTTAAAGTATCTGTCAAAGTGACTTAAATATATTTTTATATAAAGGCAAGCTGACATATGAACTATTAAGGACCTCAAATAGTAACAAAATAGCCTCAAAGCAGCATATATTACATGCAAAACACGATAAGAAAATAAGAATCTACAGATGAAACAAAATTATTCTACGTATGATGGGGTAAAAAATGTCACTCTAGTTTACTCTCCCTTATCAAAATAGTATTTTCACCAGGTAAAATAACAGACTCCTAGGAATTTCCCCATTCTAAAAGCCTGGGTAAATTTCAGAAAAATGCAAAAACTGAAAGCAATCATCTAGTTCTTACTTTGGTAAGTTTTGTTTGTTTGTTGGGGGAAGGACAGGTGTCAGTATTTTTGTCCCTAAAAAATTTTAAGAGGGAAAGTAGGGGGGGAAATTCTTCAATGTTTCCCCGCAAATTTTGCAATATATGGGACACTGTGTACAGATAATCCTACACTTAGCATGTTCAATTTACCCAATGTAAAACCCAAATATCTTGAGAAACTACAAAGTTCTTATTTATTCCATGAGTTTTCTCCTAATTTATGAAACAAAATCCTATGCCACAGTGTACAAAATAATCTAAGTTTAATTAAGTTTAATGAAATGAAACTGGTAATTTATTGCAAAACTATAAGCAGAAAGTAAAACTGGACTCTGAAAGTAATCAATTACAAAATGGCTTTGACCACCAGACAGAACACTATTCAAAAGTAGAGTAGACGGCTACAACCGAAATTATTTTAACAGGTCAAGTTTATGTTCAGAATATATTTAGAAATTTCATCCTCTATTTAATAAATTCACAGTTCATTATTGTTCAAAATCAAACAAACTGTACCCATTCATCAGCCCTGCCATTAATTTAAAACTTAAATGGAATGTAGTGACTCACAAAAAGCTCAAAGAATTTTGGGATTTAAAACGAATTGAATTTCCTTGCCTCCAGAAAAAAAAATTAATTCCCAAGTGGATGTCCTTGCTATACAAAATGTGGTCAGAAGCCTAATAGGCTTTGCTTCTCAAACTTAAGAATGCATGAACTAACCCCTTTAAAAAGAAAGGTTCTCGTGACCATGGACACACATGCTCCATATTGAGAAACACTGACATAAGAAATTAAAGCTTCATTCTATAACAAATGTTTTTCAATTGCAAATTATTACTGCAAAGTGTTGTTATTCAAAACTAGTACATCATCTTTCTAAACATCGAAGTACAAATTTTCATAATTCTTAACCTAAACAGCCATCACCTCAAAGTGGACCCTAGGAATCCAAGGAACCCAATCTGAGAAACTCTGCCTTACTCAAACTGAATTAAGAGTTTGCCCATCCCCTCCCCCCCACCCCATCATATGATATTTTATCTTCCCCCTATCCTTCCACTCCTCTCTGGTCTCTTATCTTAAATTATAAGAACTTTGAGGTAAGGGTCTATGGATCAGCACAGCTCACAAGGTGATTCAAAAGAGGCCCTGATTATATGTTGACTGAATGAATAGAAAGGGAATATAATTCTTGGTTACTATTTGCTGAATCATACATGCCTTTTTTTCCAAATACAACATGGAAATAAGATTAAAAACCACAATTACTACAATTATAAGATACCAGGTAAAAGTCAGTATAAGATACAAACATCAATATCATCAGAGCTCTCAATAAGAGCAAAATTTCCTCTATAATTGATTTTTGATATGTCACAGTGTACTTCAAATTAGCTGATAAATAGTAATCATTTTTAATCCTGTTTTTAAATGTCAAAGGGCAGTAGATGAACCACTAAAATCACAGTATCTAAACAATTATTTTGCAGATAAGGGATTTCAGTACTTTTCATGCAAAATGAAATAAAACTTGTCAAATAAAGTAAGTTTAAATGCTCTTATTCTTTAAAAAAAAAAACACACACAAAGGTTTGTTCTGCATTAAAAAGCCATTAAAAAATCAATTCTATGTATAGAGTCAACTATGGATGATTCCTGAAATGCTAAAAAGAAGCACTATATTAACTATTACTTTTAATACTATCATGATTGTCATGCCTTTTACAAAAGAAAGTCATTTGCATTGTAAGAAATATGAAAGCCTGGAAAGGTTAAGCTTCGGATATAAAATTTTAGCTAGCAGACTCAAAAAGACATTTCTATTCTATTCCTCATTCACTAAACTTCCATTTATCTTCCTGGGATTTATACAGCTTGGGAGATTTTCTTCCCTAACTTTGTATCTTAACTTTAAAGAATAAATAATACATTTACAGTTCCACAATAGACACTTTCAAAAAAGTGTGTTGGGGTTTTTTTTTGCAACGTATTTTAGGCCTCACCTGGTTAGAGAGAAAAACAAAGTATAAAATAAAAGTAGTTTTAATGGGAAAAAACATTGTTCAATTATATTACAACATCCATTATCCCTAGAACTTTAATTACAAAGAATATTCTGTAGCCGTAAGCTGAAATAGTATTAAGTTCCCAAATTTCCATTAAACTGTTTTAAAAACAGCATAATTTGAACATGTTTGGGTAGCAAATATAAGAAATGGTACAAAATGTTATCAATGATGTGATTACTATTCAGCTGACATCTATAATTCAATTAGAGTAGTTGCTATTAAAGTCAAGATGCTAAAGAAACAGAAGTCCTACAGAATTATCTGTGGGATAACCTGACCTACCTTACACTTCCTACATTTACATGAATGTTAATATCTGGATCTACTCTATTAGATCACTGAAGTTAAAAGAAATTACAAATAGCTTATGTTAGTAGCTATGTTTTATTAGGTCAATCCATAAAGATATTCACTAATTTCAAGTTATTTGATTATATGACAGAGCACTTGATACTGAGAGTTCTTAAACTTAACACTATATCTTTCAGCTTCTTCTAAAATCAAATACAAAGTAGTAATAGGAGAAATAAATTTTTATTTTAAATATGCCCTTTTCCATGTTATAAGACCACAATACTAAAGACTCCCTCTGAGTTGCAAAAGATCTCATGGGAATGTTGAATAGCAAAAATTGCACTTCTATCTCAAAAGGAACTACTTACCTATTTCATGAACAACAAATCACAACAGAAAGTTACTCTTGATTTACTTCCAGTTAATTAAAAATACAGCAGCTAATACACCAACCATACATTTTAATTTTAAAAATATGTGGAGAGACTAAAGAGAAACTGACTACTGTCCAATACCAGAGCAGTTGTAATTTGGTAATGTGGTCATATAATTATATGGTAATAAGATAGAGGAAGTTTTTTTTATTTGGAGCACCTAAATATTTCCTAAATTACAACTAAGAAGCAAAGTAAGAAAAACAACACATATATTGACTAAGGAAAATGGATAAAAAATACTTTTTAAAAAGGAAGGGCTAAAACCAATTTGAGATAAATGACCTATGTCAGAATTTACATTCTTCAAATTATTTGGATCATAAAATTGTGAACAACCAACTCCATAATAAAGTAATCTAGATATCAAAAACCTTTGACAGCAAGCAAATGACTTCGTACAAGGTTATCTTTAAAAAATGATAAAACAATGTGAGATAAATCAAGGAGCTCTTTTAAAAGAAAAAGTTAAAACAGTAATTGCACTTGCTAAATTAATACTTAATATTTATATAATAGCATAATACTTAATAGTAACTATAATAATACTCAATACTTACTATAATAGTATAATAAAGAACTCAATGCCAAGCATGAATCAGGGTATAGGCATTTTCATTTAAAGGAGAACATATGTGAAAATATGAGCTGTGCACTTCAACAACAGGCTAGAACACCAACTGTCCCAGATCATTACCTACTAACAAACTAATTCTGTTTTAATGGTGTGCTGTATACTTGCTTTTAATTGAAGTCAATCTCTAATCCAATTTAGAAGCAATTTTTGTCCAAAATTTTACTGAAATATTTCATACATTAAATGAGGAATGTTACTTAATAAGATTTTTTTTAGAGTTAAGAATCTACCTAATAAACAATTTAAAAGCTAGGTATGCTCCTCTTTCAGAACTCGTACAACTTTCCATTTTTACTTAGCACAAAGAACCTTCAGGTTGCTTCCTTTAACTCAAGACTTTTTTTACACCTGACAATTATCATTATTCTAGATTTCTTATGTTCTGCTTTAATGGCCCAAACTACGTTTCCAATCTAGACACTGTAAGTGTTTTTGTTTGTTTTTTTGGAGGGTGTGTGCGCCCCCCAGACAATAATTACATATTCACAGTGAACTGAATAACTTTTAGAAATACATATAAGAACCTGAAGCAGATTTCTAAAAACTATGAAAGTATTATTTGACTTTTTTTTTTTTTAAGGCTAAAGGAAAACACAACAGGGAAAGAAGTATTTCAAATAATCTACTTAACTTTGCCATCTTCCATGACAATTTTCATTTTTTTCAATCAAGGTCTACATATCTGCAAAGTTGTCTACTTATTAAAATTCCCAATGAATTTTAAAATCACTGCTATAAAACTTTTCTTTAGTCCATTCAATCCCTTAACTAATCAAACAATGAAACAAATATTACAAGTCGAAGGGTGACAAAAAATCATAATGAACCTCTCAGATGAGAAACTAATTGGTACTAAGTACACAATGGCTTACATTTAATCCTGTTAATAACCACACAAAAAAAGAAATAAAAGACTCACTTTTCAGTCATCTCTCTGGACCACTGGGCTAAAATAACAGCATGACTAAATCTGACATTGACCCCGTGGCCCTGCTAGGAGTTAAAAGAATTCCTTTGAGTCTTCTCAGGCCTGTTTTCAACTGCTCCAGAAGGGGTGGGCTAGTCATACACACTTGTTAGCCTTCTTTACAGTAACAGGTCAAATTAGAAATGGTCATATACACTGTAATATATACTACCTCTTACTTTAGACTTGAAGTCTGTGCCTTAACAACAATAACACAAAAAGAACTCTAAAGTAGTAATGGCTAGTTGATGAAATGTCATAGATAAATGAAATATAATTTGAATAGCAAGACTACATCCAAGCAGTAATGTTACTGGAAATAAATCTTTAAAACAAATAATAAGATTATGTCTAAATTAATAAGAAAACTGAAACTGAGACAAAAAAAATGCAAGATTTCTATATTTTTTTAGAAAATTTTCTAGATTTATCACAAAACTTATGAGTGAGTATACTGAATTAAAATGTACCTTATTCATCTGTGAAGTTCGGCAGGCTTTTATGATATCAACTCATGAATACCATACAATGGCAAAATGACACAACTCTACATGAGAGTTTACTATCATCCTCTTCAGTTTATGACTTCTAGCAAAGAAGACATTAGCAACTCATACCTTCCTAACTATTGATTTAAAATAATTATGTTCATAGACTTAACATACTTGACAAGATTCTTCTAGTTCTAAGATTAGTCTTTTTAAAATAAGTGTATTTTCTGAAATAAAATTAAATCGCAGGCCTTATTTCTATTTCACAAGTCTAATCACTAAAAACCTAAATAAACAATCTCTAGCATATTTTATGTATTTTTCCTCAAGTTCTTGCAATTTAAAAAAGTCTGATTCTGGTTAACTTACATCAATACTTCAAAGGTTCAAATTTCCTATATATTAAAAGTCTATAGATGTCCTTTTTACACTTAGACATAAAATTATTACACAATAAGATATACTTTATGGCAAAACATCAAAATGAATTTTATATAATCCCTTATAGTCTTTTTGTAATTTTAGTTTATCATATTAAAATCAAACAAATATCAAAGAACTATTACTAAACTGAAAACAACAACTTAATTAAATATTAGCAATTAGCATCAAGGCATTATTTTCTTAATTTTGTAAAGGGTTAAGATTTAATTTAGGATAAGGAACAGAATTAAAATTGTAATACTTATCACAATCAAACTTTCTGAAATATATCAAAGTTTAAGTGATCTCTCAGAAAGAGAGAGTTCAAACACTCTATGTTTTTGTAAACCAATAATGGCATAGAAATCTCCACCTGTCAGGTGGCTAGATTTGGGGGAGGAGGTTTCTTTCTACCCAGTTCTCATTCTATTTTCACAACCAGTTTTTTCTCATACCAAAAAAAAAAATATATATATATATATAAAATATATATATATTTTTTTTTACAGGAAATAATAACAATGATCTAGAACACTGAAACATAAAAACACCTCAGGCTCACCAAGCAATAAAGAAACCACAAAATATTTCACAGACAACCCCTATTTAAAGCTCTAATCCGGAGCCTACTCTTTACTTTTATAAGCTAAAAGCCCTAAAGCAAATCAGTTACCACACTGCACAATGTAATTTTACCCTCAATGGCTTACCTTCACAGCATTTTCTTTAAAAAAAAAAAAACCAAAGAATAAAAATAAAAATATTTCCATTATACTTTAATGGTTATATACTTTTAGTCATTGGTTTTAAAAAGAATTTTCCACCCACTACCAAAAGGAAAAAAAAAAAAGACGAGAACAAAAAAGAAATCCTACAAAATGAGAGTTTCAAATAAAGACTGGAAAAGGCATCAAGCAATCATGACCTTTAAAAAAAAAGTTTGACAATTGTGAAGTTTTTTAACAGCACTTCACCAGTTTATTCTTTTCTTAACAAATTTCAACAGTGCTCTCTTATTAAAGCCACACACACACAAAAGCTATGCCATGAACTTGAAGAAATACTAACATTTTACATATTTGATAGCAAGAAGTGCTAACTAACAAAAGATTTTCTAGATATTTTTATAGCTGCATACTTTCACACAGTTGGATCATTTTTCACAACAAAGGTTATACCCTGATTTGATGTGAATACTAGAAAGAAATATATTTTACAGGTTGTGTTTATCAATAATGAAATATGAACATCAAGTGTAAACTAATAGAAGACCTTTGAAAACACTAATGAGAAATAGAATTTTATAAACTTATAAAACCTCTATAAGTATGATTAAAGAGTACAAGTTCAAAAGATTATTTTAATTGGCATGGATAAAATTAATTAGACTATGAAGATACATTTTATTAGTTTGAAACGCTCACTGATATTAAGTAATTTTCTAGAAAACAAAATGTGAAACTGAAAAACAAAAATTCAATGATGCTATTTGCTTAGAATTGCTAGTAATAACAAATTCTATAAATCAGTTTCATATTCTAGGGACACTAGAATCTACAAGAAAAAACTACAATTTGCAGGCAAAGAAAGAAGGCTTCTCCTTATCCTATTTCCCAAAGTACTTGACAGACATCCAGAAAGAGAATTTTAGATACTTTGCTGTCACAATGTATAATTAATCAAACAAAAGAAAACTAAAATCATAACTATGAAAATTGTCATTTTCATCCTATTTATCATTATTAGAAAGTCCTTACAGTCTACTGGCTAATAGTATATCACATCATTTTCCAAGATAGATTAGGAAATTAAAAATTTTAAATGCTAAGAAGGATCTTTTTATTTTATATTATTCTAATAAATACAAAATTAAGTTAAATAATGCTACTGTATGTTGGTATCCTCACAAAACAAAAGTAAATGAAGTAACTTTGATTAATTTTATTTTATTTTTTTTAAGTTTTCAAATGTTAACAAAAAATATTTTGGAAAGATGTTAGGACTAGAAGCCTTTCCTTTTCCCTAACAACAGTAACAAATTACTCAATATTTAAATTAACACAGTACTTTCTCCAAGAACTGAACATTCAGCAGCATAAAGTTGTTTCAAAAAACAAAATTCACATCTGTAAATTAAGCATGTTTTACAGGAATTGACAAATTGTTAAGATCTGGTCAAGTTAAAAAGTTATGACTCCAATCAAATGTATATTCATAAATCCCTATGAATATATACACATCATGAGCAAAAACTGAATGTAAGAGAAATCACATATTAGGTTACAACTGATTTTCTATGAATATTTTTTGAATACACCATATTAAAATTAAAATTTTATAATAGTACCACTTAATGGCTAATTAATATTTCTAGTATTTACTTAGTTCAATTATAAGAAAACATTTTCATTCCAACAGTACAACCACCATGAAATAGAAAATTTCGGGATTCATAATTTTCTATCAATTTCATGCATAAAGCTAACATATCTTTTGAGCTCCTATTCAATAGCTCAAAAATTAAATTGCTCCTGTTATTAAGAAAACAAAACCAAGAACAAAATTAGTTTTCCCCTGTTTGTCCCCATGGATCTAAATCCATACAATAACTCTTCCAATCTGCAAAACAAAACAACACAGAAATAGATGGGTTAAGGAAGAAAGATAAAAAGAAACAAGTTTAAAAAAAAAAAAAAAAAAAAACCTCTTTTCCTTTAGCAATCAACAAAATAACAAAAAAGAAAAAGTGGAAAAGTCACCCAGAATATATGACCATGTAAGCATGGGCACTCTTGCAGAAAACCAAGTCTGCAACCCAAAGCCATGGGAAATTTAAATCAGGGCAAACGGTCACAATAGGCAGACAAATCTGTATAGACACAAAAAAGGCCTGCTGAGGATGCAGGTATACTACTAAATATCATTTGAGATTTCCACACAAACTTTATTAGTTATTAATTTTTAAATAATAAATAACTATCCACACTATTCCACAAAGAAAATTAAGTTTTTCCCCTTCAATCAAAATAGACATATGTGACATAGGTAAACAAAGAGGACCATTGCTTAATATTAAGACTCAACCAATCAGCAATCTACTTCACAACTCTATTTTCTATAATAATTTTAAAGCCATCAAAAATTTTAACAAAAGGAAGAAAAGTCAGAGATAAGCCCTTCACTGTTGATGTTAACCTAAATGGTGGCACGATGAAATAGCTAAACACAATTCCTTTTTGACTACTCTATAAGGAACTATTTTATATACCAAAGTTAGTTTAACTAACCAAAACGGCTTGAAAATTAGATGATCTATGGTACAATCATTACATTTCATTTGTTAAATTGGTAATAAAGGAAATCTCTCAAATTCGAATATCTCAAACAGAAGACTAAAAGGACTTAAATACAACCAAAAAAGTGATGGAATTAAGAATCAATATAAATTTTCCATAACTTAGTACCTGATGGATTTTTACCAGTAACTCACCTATCCAGAAACATTTGGGTCGACTGTTATGAACCTCTTTAGGGAAGTAGTTGATATACAAAAAACAATCAATAAGATTAAAATAAGAACACATTTACAGTAATATTTAAGTTACTTATTCCACAAAATTTATATCATTTTTAAAACAAAAACAAAAGACTTGAAGTAGAAGGTACTGAATGAAACGCAAAATATTAATTATATAGGAGTGAGATAATTTTTCAAATACTTACTAAGACAACAATGTAATTTTATTGCAACTGAACTTCTTGTAAGTAAAAAATAATGCTGTTTTTAAATAAAACTGACAAAAGTTCATTTTTGTTTAAATCAGATCACAGAGAACTAAAGAATGAATTGTGCAATATAAGGACTAAATTACAGCATTAATGTGGTTACATGCCTTTTCTTTACTCTTTTCTTCAGTTAAATGTATTTGCCATTTTCTTATACACAGAATTCCTCTCACCTGACTTTTCAAAGCATAATTTTTCCATTACTTTAACAATCTGATTTAACAGCTACAGCCATTCTATTTCCTACATCTTTAGAATTTCTTATTAACTATAATTATGGGAAGAGAATTGGAAAAGTTTTCTAGAAATTGGGACTTATGCTCTCTAGAGTAGATAATTCTGTCACAGGCACCACAGAGTTACAAGGCAAAACCAAATGTGACCTACCCACTTCAAGGGAATTGCCAATAAAACCACATTCAATGAGTAGCTCAACTTGAGGTAATTATACGTTAACTATGCATTTCAGGAAAAGCAGGGGGAAAGAATACAAACTATTTCCCCTTATAGAATTATGCTACCTTTCCTTGAAATATATTTGCAAAAGATAACAAGAGCATATGCTCAAGTCCACCTCTAATTTTCAAAACTATGACAAAAGTTGAAGTTCAAAGGTAAAATGTCATAGAAATAAGTTACACATTTACCAGGCAAGATCCAAGTTTTAAATAATCTATTTTTACTTAGCATTTACATGATTCTAAATCTGTGTTACAAAAGTAATTTGTAATCTCAGAAACACATCTCTATCCAGAACTAATGCTAATAAGATTCAAAAATTTTTTAAACAGGTCAAACTATTCTTTCAGGTATTCTTAAGTATATCTGTATAATTTTAAAAATGTAACCTTACACATAAAATGTTTAATTAAAATATCTTTATTATTAGCAGAATCTACTACAATCTGGCAAGTAACAAAATGCCAAAAACTTAACCATGACATAACTTGAATTTTAACAGAGATAAACAATGATTGAGAGACTAAAAACTTCTGCTGAAAAACTTAGATTAAGTCAACACTTCATTAAGGGTTAACCAAGGAGAGTGTTAGCAAGAGATTAACAAATTACTTTGAAATTAAACATAAATTTAGTAAAATCTTAAAATCAGGACTTCTACTTAGAGACATGAATTGTCTGAATGGTCTTTATTCTTACAAGAAAAAAAGGACTACATATTCTCCATTCTGTACTACTTTTGAAAAATGCTTTAAGTCCAATCACATATAGTTCACATCAAATTTAACTTCTAATTATAAAAATATACTGCCTATAAATTATACCTATCTTAAGACAAGTGATAACTGTAAGCAATACATGATTATTTTTACAGCAAACAGGTATAAAAAAATTATATTTAAAAACTCTTTACCCAGACAACAGGATTCAAGTTCCTATGAGAAGAAGATAATGAAAATTTTGCCCATCTACTTTTTATGCTTCTCCATTCAAAAAAACAAACCAAAAAGTCAAACCTGTAGATGAGGTGAGAAAATAATATTTTAAAGGCAACCAAGTCACTAGTTCAATAAAGATATATTATGGTCTTTTCTTATTAAGCAGTTTCCAAAAAATTGAATATATCTTTTAGGAAAATCAAATTTGTTTCTAAAAGAAAAGTTAAAAAAAAGTAAATTTTAATTCTCTCCTTAGGTACTTTATCACTGCTGAAAAGAAAAGCTGCTTTAAATGAATTTAGACTAAAAGTCATAAATTGACTTTGGAAGAGTGCATACCTAAGTTGCTGATCAACAGTGAAATCACAGAAATTAGCGACATACAATATCAACATTCCAAAATGTTATTAAAATCCTACCCAAAGCTGCCTTAGCATTTCTGGGATTTCTAATGAGATTTTCAGTCTGCTGAACAATGGCCATAAAAGGCTTTCAAACTTCACTCCATTTACAAGTAAAGTTGAAATTGAACATTTTTATTTCTTCTCTCCCTATGACAACTTCACCATGGAACAGTGAATAACCCAGTTCAAGTCATTATGCTAATTAGAAATTAAATAAAAAGATGTCCTTACAATAGTTAAGTGTAAGGTGACATGCTACAACTAGAGACACAGTTCAAAAGCAGCTTTAGGAATTGTGTAGTACAGGCTTACAAAAGCTGAAAACATCAGGGAGGGAGCTCCTTGATGCTCTCAGTCACTGGAACTATAGCATGTGGCCATTTTTCAATAATGAGGAAGATATTAAACTATACATCAATGAGAAGTATGTCAAACAGCATTGCACTCATATGACCAATTAGGCCGAAAGATCTCTCAAGAAACTGTATTTATAAAATTAAGCTGACTGGTTATCTGATGAATGCGGGGGGAAGGGGATGAGGGGAACACTACTTTAAAGATCCAAAGAACATTGAAAACAAAGTTTAATTTGTTAATGTTACCAAAGCTAATAGAATATGTTCCTTTCCTATGTTAAAAGATGATAGGGAAGAATACAATCTATGAAGAAGCAAAGTTATATTTTAGGACAGACTGTACTTTGAATAGCTCTTGAATTTTTCTATGTGCTATAAAGTTATATCAAATGTCCATTTTCTTCAAGGGGAGAAAAAGGAAATATATATGCAAGAAACAGGTAGGAAACCTAGAACAACATAATGACTAAGAAATCATCCAACAGCATAGTGAACATATGCAATACATAAATATCTTTTCTGATTT
This sequence comes from Talpa europaea, assembly GCF_964194135.1. Classification (NCBI taxonomy): domain Eukaryota; kingdom Metazoa; phylum Chordata; class Mammalia; order Eulipotyphla; family Talpidae; genus Talpa; species Talpa europaea. Next base: position 51,594,164 of record NC_140074.1, on the reverse strand, counting down.
AGACTGAGGTCGCCTCTACAAGTGTGTATGATAATAAAATGCTTAAAATACCCAATTACATTTTTTAATGATTTATTTTGAACTGAGGTAACACTGGAGTAGCCCCATCAGGTATTACCAGTAAAAATATCCAGTCATATATTAAACATTAATGGTATCTTATAGTCTTGCATTTCTATTAGAGTTTTCAGCTTCTATTCTTCCTTATTGCATTTAACCTGAACTTTAAATCCTATCTATGCTTCAAGATTCAGCTGAAAGGGCTACTTTTCAATTCAATCTTGTACTCTGCCTATCTACAGGAATCTTTTTTAAAAAGTCTATTACATTCATGTAGAAATGATTAGGGCTGTGCTGGGACATCTCTTATATTTGTAGAAATGTATTTAACTCTGGTGTTAGAGTTATCTTTCCATATTGTCATGCATTTTTAAGGTTTGTAAGGATAGGGACTACACAGCAAATTTTAAATCCAAACACCTTAGTGGTATATGGTTTATACACTTTAAGTAACTGTTGGACTGATTCTAAGATTTCAGATTTAGTTTTAACTAGTAGTTTACAAAATATTACCACATAAAATGAAAGTTATTTAAGCAAAGTGCCATACTAGAGACATGTTGTTCAATATCAACATGGTTTCACAAAAAGATGTGAGAACTTTAAATTCAAATATAGCATGTGGAAGTTATATGCCCATACTTGCCATAGTTATCAAGAACATATTTCTTAAGTTTTGTCAAAATATTTCCTTATGACATTTAGTTTGTTGTCTAATTTTAGCTTTAAACTTTAATTAAGTAAAATTAATGCTACCAATAAGGAAATTAAGTTGCCCCAAGTCACAACTAGACAAATACAGAGCTGTAACAGACCTAATAATCACCACCAATTGAGAACCTATGTCTATTACCTCATTCAGAAGTAGATTTTAAATTGAGGCCTGGAGGGTAAGCAGGTATCAGCCAGGCAAGGAACAAACTGATCCAGGCAGCAAAAAAACAGTACCTGTGACGACCCAGATCAAATATGACATATTTCAAAAACTGAAATTCAAATGGATAACTCACTATCCTCAAATTTTAATTGTTGACAAGTCTTCTTGGTTGAGTGCCTAATAAATGCCTGGGATTCAGCAACTGCCTCAATGAGTCAATTCTTCATCCTGTGAAGCTCTATCCAAAATTTTTATGTGCCTATGGGAAGGTGGGGGGAAACGACTTAACACAAAAAGAGTTCAAAAATTTACTGCCTTAAGTCATTAAATGCCATGATTTTACTTCAATGTCAAAAAAGCAACACTCTATATACAAAATAGAACTTCAATTAAATTCACTTAAGATTTCCACCAACTGGGAGAACATTTTTGCACCCAACACTAATGATAAAGGACTGATCACAAAAATCTGCAAAGAGCTGATGAGACTCAACAACAACAAAGAAAATAATCCAGTCAAAAAATGGGCAGAAGAGCTAAAAAGAAACTTCTCTGAAGAGGAAATGCAAATGGCCAACAGGCATATGAAAAAATGTTCAACATCACTTGTCATCAGGGAAATGCAAATCAAAACTACCATGAGATGCCATCTTACACCAGTGAGAATGGCACATATTAAAAAAACTAGCAACAACAAATGTTGGCGAGGGTGTGGAGAAAAAGGAACTCTTCTGCACTGTTGGTGGGAGTGCAAACTGGTCCAACCACTGTGGAGAGCTGTGTGGAGATTTCTGGACCTACTAAACATAGAGCTTCCATATGATCCAGCAATTCCACTCCTAGGTATTTACCCAAAGGACACAGAAACATCAATTCCAAAGAACACCTGCACCCCTATGTTTATAGCAGCACTGTTTACAATAGCTAAGCTTTGGAAACAACCCAAATGCCCAAAAATAGATGACTGGATCAAGAAGATGTGGTACATATATACCATGGAATATTACTCAGCATTCAAAAAAGATAAACACATGCAATTTGCAGCAACATGGATGACGCTGGAAGGGATCATGCTCAGCGAAATAAGCCAGAAAGAAAAAGAAAAATACCGGATGGTCTCACTCATAGCAGGAATCTAGAAAACTTAAATAAGGGACCAGGAAAATGAATAACTATAAGAAAGTGAAAATCAAAATCAACAAAAAACTATGAACCAGAGACACTTTTAGGGGGGCGGGAAGGGAGGGATTGGGGTCAGAATGGGGGGGGGGCTGCAATTGTATGGGGAATATAAAAATAAAATAAATAAATTCACTTAAGATTTACAAGGTATCCACTATACTTCAAATGCTGGCAAATGAAAGGAACAATGTACCAAACTGCATATACTGAAAAGGAGAACTACATTAATGTAAAATTCTATATATCACAGCCATGTAAATCACCACAATAGTCACAGATGTGGAATTAACATGGCTTCTTCAACTCCTAAATATGTTATATTCTTCCTTCTTCAAAAGGTATTTTCTTTTTAAAATATGAACCTCTTTAATCTTGTTGAAATCTTTCAAATAAGAAAGAAACATTAAGCCAGGAGTAAGTATAAAATACACTTCTGAAAGCAAAACTAGGCTATTACTTGTTGGAGACTATAACAAGTACATCATTCGTCAACTATCTCTCTAACTTCCATTCATTCACTTCCAAAAGTATTTATTATATGCCTAATATGTCCAGCTCAGATTACTGTAGAAGATAAAAAAAATAATCCACAGTCATAGAAATGCAAAACATTTCCACATATTACTATGGACTGATCACCAGGATATACCCTTAATAAGGAAACAGAACAAAGTGGGGATAGTGTGCTGAAGTGTTTTAAAAAGGGGAGAGAGGGCATGTATATACATATTTGCATATATGTGCATGTGCATGTATATACACTTTTTTAAATATTAAGTACAAACATGTAATAATTACTGATAAAGGGGAAGGACAGGAATAGGGTGAAGACTGAACAGAAAGTATAATTCTCTGAATATATTTTACCTTGTCTTGTTGATCTGAATTTGAGAACAAACATTTTACATAATATTAAAACAAACTACATTTTTAAAAGCTAACATTGAAAAATGAACATCAATAGCAAAAAAAAACCAAATGAACCTAATCTTTGTATCTAGTTGATAGCATAATTATGGAACAATCATAATCATTCAGATAGCATAGTCTTGGAGAGAAGCCTGAATTTAATCAAGCTTCAAAATCTAACTACCAATACACAGGAAATACCACAAAATTCATACTACAGGAAATTCTAAAGGATAAACAATCCAGTATAATTAATTTACAAGGAAGGAAAAAAAAAAACACAGAAAAGAGGTAAAGAAGGACTTTATAAAGAACACTTAAGTTATAAACCAATTATAAAAAATGAATCTGAATCAAGTAACGCTGTAAGAGAAAAAAATTAAGAATCAATCAGGGAAATGTAAATGCTGACTAGGTAAATAATGATAAAGGAGTTATTAGTATGATTATGTTTCTTAAAAACAAACTTTCATCTTTCAGAAATACATGTAGAAATGTGCATGTATGTATGAATAAAATGATACATTATCTGTGATTTACTTCAAAATAACACTGGGGTATGGAGTTATAGAGGAGGAAAAAAATTAGTCCTATTTGATAATTACTGAAGCTGGTTTATGGGGCAGTGAGTCCATTAAAACATTCTATTTTTGTACACTTTTAAAATTTCCATAATGAAAAAATTAACATGGAGTTAACAATTACGTCTAAAGCTAATAAAATCACTTCTCTATGCAGGAAAATAAACTTCTAATTATTCTTTAATAATTTCTATAACACTCAGTGTTTGTCCCTATAATTCGGATATTTTATACAGTAATCTTTTCCTGTTTTGAGATCCTCCATACAAATTATAAAATATGTTGAATTGGTGCATCTTTCCTTCAACCAGAAGATCTGAATTGCAAGTCACTGAAAATATAATAAAGGTAAAGGATGAGAATTTTAAAAGGAAACCAAAAGACAGACCAGGCATAGTTTATACAAAGAAGGGTTAGGAAAAAATAAAGAGAGGGGAATGAAACCTAAATAGTAATAAAGACCTACATCCTTCAATAGAGAGAGCTGAGAGCCAAAGGAAATAGGCACCGAAGGCCATCGTTTTGGCATGAATTTGCTATAAGAAACATTATCATAAAACTGTATGTATGGAGGAAGGCCTGGCTAACTCGTGTTTAATCCTCAATGGTTCCTTAGAAAGTTAATCAACAACTTCAAATATAAAATAGGAAAAGTACTGAATATTTACAATAATAGAAAGGAAAATTGTGTTTTACCTTTCTGATTGTGTACTATCTAATTGTATACCGAAACAAAACAAATATGTAATCATCTCACTGACACTAAAGTAGTAAGGGAGAGCCTGAAGTTTACACAGAGCAACAATGATGCTGAACTGACCTCATTACTACTGACTTAATAATAGTCAATGGGAAACATATGAACTTACAAAGTCTTTCATACATTCCTGTACTACCTCAAATTCATTAATCCAATTTTTTTATACGGTGTTGTTTTCAACCACACTTGAGAGATTTAATTCCCATGATTAAGAAGATGCTTCCAATAAATTACTTAGTTTATTATATTCTATCATTCAATGAAACACTAATCACTTAGGGTTAAAATTATCTCTTACCACTTTAAATCCGCAATACTACCTGTACTTTACATAGAACAGATGCTCAGTTTGATCATTTTAACAATCACTGGAAAACAAAGTGCTGTATTGTCAAGAAATGACTTTAAATATTATAAGGAGACTTCTGAATATGGAAAAGATCTGCCTTCAAGGAGTTTGCAATCTCTTATTAACATTTTAAACATGACATTATTTGGGGGATTGAGGGAACAGTATACAAAATGTTCCTGCTTCTGTTTAACAATTATTTCAAAAGTATGCCAGAATTTCCAAAAACTTCCACTGACATGAAAAAAATCCTTTCTCCAAAAATTATTATATAAACTGAACCAGATTTATTCCCAAATCTATTTATGAATGGAATGATAATGACTAGAAAATAACAACACACTCAAATAGACATCAGTACTAAATATATTGTCTATTAACTGGAAAGAAATAGGATTATGGCATTAGCAGATCAAGGAAATAAAATTAAGGGATATATGAATACTTTATATAAAAGTTTATAAGAATCAAAAGTTTTTAAGAATCAAGCAAGCTAATCTGCAGAACTGCAGACCTTGTTTCAATTTGGCTGAAACAAAAAACCCTAGGAGCCTAGAATAGGGATAAATTTCAATATGGGTAACAGGAATATACAAAGAACTTGGAAGTACTTAGGTCTTATATCAAATAGTTTTACTAATATTGCAGAAAAAAATGGCATAAACTTATACACACACAGGTGTACTAAAATTTCAAGGAATACATACCTATAAGAATGAAACAGTTTCTTTAAAAACTATCAACAGATGAAAACATGTAAGGAAAATATGATGCAAAAATAGCCATTCTAGAAAAACATAAACCAAAATAAGTAAAAATTATGAAAAACAAAATACTGGGAGAAAAAAACTGTAGAAATAATGGAATCAATGAACAAATCAAATAAATGTGCAACATGACATGTCATCATAAAAAACAATGCAGTTAATTGGAAGCCTACAGGGGATATATTACTGGTGGGGATATATAATATTGCAGCCACTATGGGAAAAGATGGTTCCTCAAAAATGAAACATAAAAATACCAGTAATTCCATTCCCAACACAGGTATTCAGATAAATACTTATACATGAACGTTCACTGAAACACTGTAATTGCCAAAACATGGAAACGACCAAAAGTCTATCAACAGATGAAGGGATAAACAAAAATGGTCTAGTCATACAATGGAATATGATTCAGCCTTTAAAAAGAGGACTGATACATACCACAATATGTATAAACTTCCCAAAACATTATGATAATTGAAATAAGGCAGAAACAAAAGGTTACATACTAGATGATTCTATTACATAAAATATTCAGAATAGATATATCCAGAGACAGAAAGCAGATTAGTAGTTGCCATGGTCAGAGGGAGGGGGGGTAGATGGAGAATGGCAGTTCAATGAATGCAGGAGTTTCCTTTCGATACGTTGGGAATGTTCTGAAACTAGAGAGAGGTTATGGTTCCACAACATTATGAATATACTAAATGTCACCAAACTGAACACATTTTTTTTTTCAAATTGAACACTTTAATGGTTAATTTTATATTAGGTTAATTTTATCTCAATAAATACAAATATTCCACCTCCCAAAAAAAGCAGGTGAATTACAGCCAGACATGTCTTTATTGTCTGTTTATAACATAAAATACTAAAGTTGTTTTCTAGATTTCTGTATATACCTGACTACTAACCTTCTTTTCTTCATTCCTATAAGACATAACTGACTAAATCCATCAGTCCCTCTTTGTACAATTCTCATTTCCATATGGTTCAACTACCTCATCCTTACTACCCTACAAAACTCCCTTTCATCTGACCTGACAAACCCCAGTTCTCCTGTGAGTTGCCTCCCAGTTAACTTGGTCCTCTTACGGTAGGAAGATAAGCTTTCTTTTCCATGTACCAAGCTTTACAGTAGTATTAATCTGAAATGAAAAATAAGATACTCAAATGGAAATATTCAGCAAGGTAGGCATGTGGAACTTGAATTTAAAAAATGTTTTATCATTATGAACACATTAGTGTTTGATGGAACCAGTTGTGTGACCTTCTGCTACCTTCTTCCTAACCCTGGATCATTAGATTTCTGTCATCTTGCTCCAGGAACCACGTATTACTGGGAAAAGTTATAAAATTCTTAAAAATAAGTTCTACAAGTTCATATTGTTTCAATTTTGACTGAATACTAATGCTAGGCAATTCTTTTGTTTTATTGCTGATTGACTAACACGATGATTTCCAACGTATTATCTTCAAAGTACTAAAGGAGCTGCCGAATTAGTTAATACAATGGTAACCCAGAGGCATGAAGAATGTGTATATATATATGCAATATCCTCCTTATAAGGATGAATATTTTTCAAGTGCACAACGTTGTAGTTCATAAAATACAAAGTCATGTAAGAGATTACCAAATAATAGCTTTTTGTTAACATGCATTTTCTCAATTAACAATATTAAAAATACAACTAATCAAGTTATTTCGGAAATAATTTGTTTTCAATATTGTTTAAGTTAGTTAGTTGTTATCACTTTCAAGATATTGGGAGTCACTCCCCCAGAGCTCTTAAACATCCTTTCCACACTCTAAGTTTCCAAGTATCCCCTGCCCACATCTACTCCCACTTTCATTTCCCCAAGAGTCACACACAGATCCTCATATATTCCCTCATTCACTCCTCTCCAACAGATTTCATTCTTCTCTACTTCTATAGATATTTGATAAATTGGCAATCAATGCTGTGTGTCTTCTTTTAAAACTCATTCTCTATAAAACTAATTCTCTACACACACACACACACACACTACACACACACACACTTGATCCCATCTCTTAATTGCCTTCCCCACCCCAATCTACCAAACAGGTTTAATCTCTCCTCTTCAAAAACTTTTATCTCTTCCACCCTGAAAACATTATTGGATTTCCTTTATTCTACCAAAACTTGGCCCAATTCTGCTCTATGTTCTAGTGACTGTTTTACTTCTTTTCTTCTCTTTGCAATCAAATTCTTAGAGTAAACCCTGATTAGCATCCCATTTCTTTAGTTATTACGGCTGCTATTCCACAACAGCAAAAGACAAGTGGTCAGGACATCCTCTAGCTTGGAAATCTAAATATTTTTTATTTAACTTCAAAAATAAAAAACTGTTGGTCAGTCTCAGGGGTTCGAAAGCATGACCTACATTCAATGTCATCATTTCCTCTAAGTGGGTGCCATCAAAGTACCCTGGGTACTTTGAGCATTTCAGCAAAGTACCATGAGCATTTCAAAACTACTAGTTCAACAACAGTGTGCAGGGAAAATAAAAAGATCATTTAAGAAACTATTGCCAGAGACTAGATTATTCCAGAAAAGGAAGTTTTTAAAGGAATAAGCATCAAGACTTAATGACTATATGTGACAAAGGAGATAATGGTAATACCAAAATTTTAATCCTCAATGATGTGGTTATCGGAATTTACATTCTCTCTTACAGTCTACTACAGACTTACAGTTCTTCATAAATTACTAATTTTACTGACCGTAGAATTCCTAAAATCCTAATTCTATATCCTGTGTGTACCTGGCATTTCCCATGCTTGCTATCTGCCTAACTCCTGAGAAAGCAAATGACTAAGGAAGAGGTGGTCCCAACAGAATTGGCCGAATGAGGGCACAGGACCTAAGCAGATAGATGGAGTACTCACCTGTGGTACCAAGCAGAGAGAGAGGGAAACTAAGATTTCAGGTCCAGAACTGGCTCTAGCCAAACAGGAAGAAGCAGCTATGAATATGTTTATGGCAGAAGCAGAGTGTCTTTGATATTCTGACATACTCTTTCTGAGTTCAGACAGACCACCATTAGAGTTGCCATTGGTAAGAGAGTCTCATGAGAAACAAGCCATAACACAAGACCAAAAGGTGAGAGACTAAATGGAGCAGAGACCCTATTGGTCTTTTGTTTAGGGAAAGCAGTCTTCCTTATTAAAGATGATACTACTTTTCAAAATGGCCAATATGATACTAACCTTCATTAACAGAGTTTTCACATCCCACAATGTTGAGAAGGATGTCATCATCTTTATCATCAACTTCACATCCCAGAAGCATCCAATTTTCCAGGTTATCACTCTCTGAAATGGTGCTCTCTTCCTCTTCACTTGAACTGACCTCTATAATCATCACCTCCCGGATCTTTTCTGATCTCCCCTCAGGTTTAGGTTTGTCAACATCCCTCTTGCATTTCTGATCAGCCAATTCATCAGAACAAAGAGAAGCAGGAGAACCTTGTTTCTTTTCTTTTGTTTCGGCTCTACAATTCTTTCTTTTACATCTATAAATACTATCTTCATCAGACAAAGTGATGACTTCTGACCCATCTGATAGCTGGATGACCTCACTATCTGAAAGGATAATTAAGTTCTTCTGATTTGATTTACTACTGGATGATGCAGAATTCCCAGAGTTCTCTTCATGTTCTTCCTCCCTGATGACATTATCAAGATCTTGGGCATAATGAACTTGGCTGTAGAGTTGAAATTCCACCTCACTATCAACACTCAGTTCACTAGATGACTCTTCACGGTAAAGGTCATCTTCATATGCTTCTATAGTCTCATAACCACCAAACATCATGGAAATTAACCTTGATGCTGCAAAAGAGAAAGTAATACAAAGAATATATTTTTAAAAGCTCAGATGATACCTGGTAGCAACCTTTACACCTAATTTACATGTGAAGGACATCACTTTTCTCAATGACATATTAAGATACCTTTGTCTATCAGAGTAACTTTCTTTCAAGGATTCTAAATTTTATTGTGACCTGCTCTAATAATGGGCGGCACCTGACAAATAAAAATTACTAATAAGTTGAGGTATAGTTATTAATCAAAAGGTCATACTTCACAGTTAAGTTTGAAGGAAAAACAAGTCGAGCCACTGTTTCAGATACCACTTTCTCTCCAAAAAAACTGCAAAAATATTTTTGGTAGTTCTCACTAGTCTATTCACTCTTCATCTTTTTCCTTGTTCTGGTTCTGTACTTTTTCTTTTCAGGTATAAATTCTCAAACATGAATATTACTCCAACTATGAATAGAACCCACAATAGGTAACAACGATCATATCTTATATTTTGATGTGATATTTTTATTCTCAATTGAAAATTAACCTAATGGCCCCCTGATCCTTGACCCAAAGAATACATAAAAATATCTGATAAACCTGGTTTACTTCCATGAGAGCTATAAAGATATGTATAAAATACAAACTTACTACAAACCTAAAATTGAGGCAAAACGCCTAGCTTTAGGAATATTTTGCCATCTTACTGTGATCATAACAAATCTTGCTTAACTTCAACTCAGCTTAAACATCACTTCCTCAAGAAAGCTTTCTTTGACCCACAAGACTAAATGTCCTCTCTATACACTTCCATAGCACTTTACATTTCAAAACACTAACCAGATTTCTAATAACTCAATAAAAATCTCGTACAAGCACAGATCACAAACCCCAGAAGGACAGGAACTATAAGCACTTTGTTAAATGATAACTCCCTCAAAGTCACACAGAGTAACTGGTTATTAATAACAGCACTATATACCTGGAATCTGCCAATAGCCACACACACAAAAATGTAAAACTGTGAGGTAACGGTAAACTAATGTGGTAATCATTTTACAATATATATGTAGATCAAATCATCATGCTGTACAAGTTAAATTTACATAATTTGCCAATTAAATCTCAATAAAGTTGGAAAGAATACAACTTTTCAAGTCTTTCTTTTTTTCTTTTAAAAGGTATAAAATACCTGTTCCTTTCTTGTAATGTCCTTTAGGTTGCTATGCTGTTGTTGTGGTTCAAGTTGAATGTGGCTGTCTGAATAATAATGCTCATAGCATTTATCAGTTTATATTGAAATGTTAGCCTCAGAGGAATTCCAATAAAAGATGAATCCTTTCCTTTTTATTTAATAGGTAAATTAATTCTAAAAGAAGTCAAAGGAATTAGGTTTCCTTCAAAATCCTTACTGGATCCATCCTGAGGATCCAGTGTGGACTTAAGATAAAACATAATTCTGGTGCAGCACAGAAAAAATTAAAGAGCTAAATTACAGAATTACAAATTTGTACTACTCTTGGAGGCATCCCAAAAGAAAGGGATTAAGAATAGAGCCATAGGCACACCTGTGAATGTATGCCAAAAATAAACTACAGAAATATAATAAAAACTGACTTCCTTGAGTCTAAGGGTTTATCTCTTTCCCTGAAATGTAGAAAAATGAATTTAACAGTTTAGCCCCCATGGCCCTTAAGAGGATTTTGTACCTTCTGTACTTGAAAATTGTACTTAGCATAACTTGCTCTTCTATTTATATAGCTTATGTATGCCAAGGTTAGGATTTGCGTGAGGCTGTTTTGGGTTTATGTTATTACTTTAATTACACTCAAATGCATTTACTTTACTTTTGTTTTAAGTGTATATTGGGAAGATGAATCTGAAATAAATGTAGATAGACAGACTCAGAAGGCTCTCAGCTTTTTGGTCACTGTACATAATTCTCAAGCACACTTAAATGGACAACAAAAGGTCTCTATGGAAGTCACAAAATTTTAAACCTGAAAGACAGCTTATAAAACTTCAATTTATATGTAAGAAAACTGAGGTCCAAATTGTTAAGGAGGCCTACCCAAGATTCTGTAGCTTGCTAAGAACAAGCTAGAAGTGATGCCAAGTGGATTCACTAAAACTTTAAAATAAAATTTTTATATGTTTTCAATTTGAAAAACCTTCCTCCAATTTAATTTGCAATGATTTGAACACCTAAATTTACCTCACAAATATACATTTTACTTCTCAGTAGAGTGTTAAAACTATGAAAGATGTATTTCAGTTGGAAGGAAAAGTGTAATTTGAATTTGTCAGTTCACAGTCCAAGACCTCCCAAGTTGATACTCTGATTAAAGCAATCCCATGACCAAAAAAAGATGGTTCTTCTGAAATAACCTAAGAAATCGGTTTGGGATTGAAACTTATCTAAAGAATAAAAATGGTTTAACAAATACAGAACACCTATAGAGAATAACTGCAATGGTTCTCATTCAAAAGAGGGAGTGGTACCCATTCACTCAATTTTGTAAAATTTCAGATTTCACAGTCTGTAAAGCCAACACTTCCACTCTAACAGCCTTCCTACTGCTCATCCCTGACAGTATGTTATTTCCTGCCAAAGAACTTTATCCTAGATGTTTCTTCTTGAGATATAGATATACATATCTTATCCAATAGATTTGAATCAAATCCACAGGCTGATTTTAAACCCAGTTTTCCTGGGAAAGTGATTACGGACAAAGTTTATTTTCAAGTTAAAATTTACTTAGTGTACCATCCTCACAGTGACAGACTGAAACACTTTTAAAATATCCAGTGTTAAAATTCCTGTCCATTCTTCAAATCTGACTTACACTTTGAAGGAAATCTGACTAGGGTAGAGAATCCAAATGTATCAAACAATGGTCATCAAAAAAGAGAAACACAGAACACAAGAGCTTGGTGGGAGAAAATTATGCTAAATTTATTCAGACCTGTCAGCTGTTCTTGGGATATATATACATATGTACATATGTGTGTGTATAGACATATATATATAGTCTTTTATGAGAACTAATCCTATCTAAAAACACTTCCTTCACCTTTCCCTCCTTTTTCCTTGTAGCCAGTTATTTTTACAGCCCTCAATTCCATTTCCTATTCAGTTAATTCCTCATCCTCCAATTCTCTTGAAAACAGCAGGGCTGAACAATTCCAAAAGCATAACATCATCGTAAACATACACACAGTTAAAACATTTTTGGACGTGATAGCCTGAAGTATTTAAAACACAGATTCAAGAGCTTTGTTAGGAACTTGAGTCGTCAAATTCAAAACTTACTTTACACATCGAGAATTGGGCTCTGAAAAGTTTATTTATCCATTGAGTTTTAAAGGCCCCTAAAAGATCGAATTCAACCCTGTAAGCTGAAATTAAGGTAGACGCAGCCTAAAGAAGAGATTTCTAGGTCCCCAGCCAGAGCAGATCTCTGGCCTGCTGACTCCCAGCGTTTTCCCTCTGCACCGGCAGCTCTTCCTTAAAGTTGAAGTTAACTGCCCGCTCACAGGATGTCAGGGATAAAAGGAATCTTAGAGAACACTGTCCTAGTCTTCTTGTTTTACTTGGAAAAAGGGGCACATCTCCTGAAATTGTCCTGGCCTTACAGCTGCCGCTGCTGCTTCTAACAACAGAGGCTGAAGTTGGCCCAGGAAGGTTCGGTCCTCACCCTCAGAGCAGGGAGACCTCCGCGTTTAACATACTGATCAGTTTCCCTAAACCAGACAGAGTACTCGGGAGGTGGCGAAGGTAAAATCGGCAGAAACTCCACGCCCATCGGGGCCAGGGGACACCCAGCCCTTTTTGAACCACGGCCTTCGGCCTTGATCGGACATAGTCCAGTGGACACCCCAAAAGGTCAGCCAAATCGCGTGAAGCAGAGCTAGACGGAGGGGCCACAAGCCGCACCCCGCCAAGAGTGGGGTACAGACGGGGGACGCAGGAGCCGGCCAGGGGACACTCGTTAGTTCCACAGCCCGGCGAGCGAGGGGTCCCCGGCCGCGGGCGGCGAGGGGTCCGTCACACACATACTCACTGCCGCAGCTGCGACCAGGAAGCACCAACCAGGAACCAAAACGCGTAGAGGGACGGGGAGGGGCGAGGACAAATGAGGTAAGGAAACCGCGTCCGCGCGGACCCGAGAGGAGGGAAGGCACTTCCGGGGAAAACACGGCTCCCAGGAGTCGTCTTCCGTCTCCGCCCACGCGCCTTGCTCTCTGTGCGCATGCGTAGCAGCTGTTAACCCTTTCTCTGCCCCGCGAGCAGTTCATCTTTTGCTTTACCAACCTTACCTCGCCCCTTCCCCTGCACGGCTTCTTTTCAGCTTCTTTATAGATGCTACCTAGGATGCATCTGTAATGGGGGGCTCTTTAAATGATTTGCACGGAATAGATGTTATTTAATGGGCAAAACAAGGGTGGGGGGCGCGCATCTTGTGCCTGCGAGAAAAACTACAGCTTCCGTGATGCCCTTGAGCTGGCTTCAGCGCTCGCTCCACCTCCTCCCTCGCGGTCTGGGACACTGTCCCGGAGCCACGTGGCGTGGGAACCGAGCCCTGCCTCGGGCAGGGGACCCCCAGCAAAGGAGAAGCTTCTTTAAGGCTGTCTGGTGTCTAGCTGCTTCTGTGCGCTAGGCTTCCACCTTTGGGTTGAAGTTGAACTTGACTCACCCCAAGGTGCTTCCGGCTCGCTTTTTCTTGACTACAAAGCAACCGATTTAACGCTTTGTGAGTCTTGAAGAGCTCTCACTAAAGATTAAAGTTAATACTGGTCCTTGGAAGTCTCTTTCTTGGATGCTACAGGATTGTGTTAGGAGCTTCTGGCTTAGGTTCCTCTTCTCTCGCCTTGTTTTAATATTTAGCAGTAATATACCGATCTGTACAACTTTGCTAATATCGAAGTGTTATAGGGCAGACCCGATTAAAAACGGGGTGCCTGACTGTGGGTCCTCACCCATGCGCTTAAAAAGGACTTATCAATGCTCTACTGCAGGCACACGTGTTTGGTTTTTATATCCAACCTGGCTGCCCAACTCCACCCTCAGGTCCCAGCCACCCTCCCTTTGGTGGTGATGGGATTTGTCTTTCCCAAAGTCTTGATGGCTTTAGTCTGGAGTGGGGGTGGGGTCCACAAAGCCTGTATGGGATTAGCTCAGGGCATCATTTCCCCCTAACTGAAGTACTTTATCGATTCGTTGGTCCTTAGCAAGGGTCCTGAAACATAAGCTCGACATTGGTTCTGTTTGCCAGCATTCATAGACCATCTGTTAAGAAGTGGACAGTGCCAGCCAATTGTGGATATAGTGAAAAAATTTAAGTCTGATCTCAGAGAACGAAGTGTCTAGCACGTAAAACAGAATATAATTTATTTGGTCATAGCCTTAAGAGTTGGGCCAGGAAAAAGATTGGAAATGGCAACTGCTAGGAAGAAAGAGAATACAATGAAAAGGTAAAATTAGAGGACCCATTTTTGCACAGTAGGAAACAGGCTAAGAAATGGGGAATAGGGCCTCCCCGGTGGAGCAGCGGTTGAGCGCTGGGTTGCGAAGCTGCCCACAGCCTCTGCAGCACCGGTTCCATCCCCGGCTGCTCCCCGGCCACTGGAGGAGGATCCCACATGGCACACAGACCCCTCCTGCCGCCCGCTGCTCCCCTCAGCAGTGTACTTCGGTCCTTCTGCCTGCGCTGCTCCCCGCTCTGGCTCTGGTGAATTCTCTCACCCTCCCACGCTTCTGACTGTACCCAGTGCTTGTATAAATAAATAAATCAATCTTAAAAAAAAAAAAAAGAAATGGGTAATAGATCACTAGAATGTTCAGATAATGGGTGTGTATTAAATATTGTCTTCCTTAAAAATTTTACTTAGCTTTTATCAAGTGCCAGCCTTACTCCCATAGTGTATCATATATAAGGTCTTTTAAATTTCAGCCCTTTGTGGCTGATTTTTTTTTTTTAGAGAGGTATGTTTTTTTTTCTTTCTTTCTTTCTTTATTTGTTTGTTTTTGTTTATACAAGCACTGGGTACAGTCAGAAGCGCGGGAGGGTGAGAGAATTCACCAGAGCCAGAGCAGGGAGCAGAGCAGGCAGAAGGACCGAAGTACACTGCTGAGGGGAGCAGCGGGCGGCAGGAGAGGTCTGCGCGCCATGTGGGACCCTCCTCCGGTGGCCGGGGAGCAGCCGGGGATCGAACCGGCGCCGCAGAGGCCGCGGGCAGCTTCGCAACCCATTGCTCAACCGCTGCGCCACCGGGGAGGCCCTGTGGCTGATTTTTTTAAATTCCCATTTCACAGAAAAGGAAACAGGTTCAGAGAGGTCAGTAACTTGCCCAAGGTTCACAAGGTTAGGAAATTCTCCTAAATTACTGTGCCCAATCCTCCCACTATTACTCATGCATTTGCTAATTCTCCAAATGTTGTAGAGCAACCCCGATACAAAACGGGGTGCCTGACTGTGGGTCCTCACCCGCGCGCTTAAAAGGACTTATCAATGCTCTACTGCAGGCACACGTGAAAGGTTAGTAAAAGGTTTATTTACAAGGGAAGGGGAAATGAGGAAATGTACAGCTCAGGGAGAAAAGTGGGAGACAAAGTTTTAAATGAGTCCTACCTAATCCACCCATCAGGAATCCCAAAACGGCGCCCTCAGAGTTGGCCGCCAGCCAGGAGAGGTGAAGTCAGGAGGCGAGCGATCACGAGCCAGAGAGACCAAGGCCCACGTGTTTGGTTTTTATATCCAACCTGGCTGCCCAACTCCACCCTCAGGTCCCAGCCACCCTCCCTTGGTGGTGATGGGATTTGTCTTTCCCAATGTCTTGATGGCTTTAGTCTGGAGTGGGGGTGGGGTCCACAAAGCCTGTATGGGATTAACTCTGGACATCATTTCCCCCTAACACAAATACTTTAGGTTATGTCATAAAATCTAGAGTCCATTGGATGGCACAAAGGGCACTTCTTGAACTGATAGCTGCCTACCTGTTCAACACCATGCTGAATCCCAGGAAATTACCAAAACATACTAGGATCTCCCACATTTGTGCCTTTACAGAGGGCATTTCCACTGCCTGTAAAATACTCCTTCCTGTCCTAAAATATCCATATTCACTCTACTCTGCTCAAGTCCTGGTCTTCAGAGAAATCTTCCACTAAGAGAAGGCATTCCTGCCCCTGGGTTTCCCTTACTTTGGACAAATCTCTATCCAGCCAATTATATTGTATTTGTTTTATCGTTATCTCTCTGCCTGATTGTAGGCTCCCTAAAGGCAGAAGTTTTTACATTTTCACTTTATAATTTCACCAGCTAACAATATTAGGCAGACAACAAGCACTCAAAGGTGTTAAAGAAATGAAGGAGTTCTAACTCCCTGTAGGCACTAGGAAACCAAGGACAAAATATGGATCCAACACTGTCAGTTCAATGGGGAAATCATGTCAAGACCTCAAATAGCTGGAATGTAATGTAGTGCTTTGTAAAACTAAGATGAATATAAAGAGTTGCAGGGGTCCCAAGAATGCATAGATTTCTGACTACAGATATACACATACACCCTGACTTTATATGGTGAGTTCTCATTTAGGTGACTTTTTTAAAATCATGAGATCCAGTCTTCTGTTGCAGTTATGGGGAAATTAGAGACGATAAGGTAAGAGACTTAGCAAGAGTGCCTTAACAGAGGCTGAGCTGTGTTGATAATCCAGGTCTCCAAGTCTCTCCCCAAACCACCCCCACCCACACACACACACACAGAATCTCTTTTTCCACTTCAAGCTATGTGTGGTTTGCACTTCTTGAGATCATAGGTGGCAACATGCACAAGAATTCTGAAGCCTCTCTTAAGACAACATCCTAAAGAGTCCATTTATTTGAGGAAGGAAGCACCTGCTTTCCCCAGGGCAATGTTGATACTACATCAACAGTAAACAGTTGATTTGGGTGAAGGCCAGGACAAAGCAGAAACTTACAGCAGACAGGCAAGATGAGGGATATACTGTAGCAGGTTCTTGACTAGTGGCTTATATTACTCATCCTTACCCTATCATTGCAGATAAAGGAGCCACTTCCTTTTGTTATTGCTTATTAGAACCTCTGAGAACTAATCATTGACCTCTTAACAGTTGCCTTTCACTGAGAACCTATACTATGTAACACTCCATTGCTAGCTACTTCAGATATATTGTTTCTCTTCTATTTTCAGAATTTCACTGGTAGAGAAATTGCAATTTGGCAAGGTCTTTTGACTTACTCTAAATGGCACAGGTGGGATTCAAGCCTAGTCTTATCAGGGCATAAAATCCATGCTCTTTTCTATACCCAAAACTGCCTTTCAAAACTCAACTCCTTAACAGTGGAGATTATGATGATCTGCTCTTGTGATGATGTTCATGCAGCACCTAGCCCAAGACTGAACACGTAGTAAGCTCACAGTGAATGCTGGTGGAATGAGTAGACTCATCGTGGAATGCCTGCCAAAAAATGCCTAGGGACTGTATAAGCAGTGCTGAGGGACAGTGGAAGAGGAAGCATCTGGCTAGTCAGGGGAAGGGGAGAAGCTTCCACAGAGGGGGAGGCCAGTAAGTGGTCGGTAAGAATCCAGCATTCTAATACAAAGAGCACCAATAGGTAATTCACAAAAGAAATCCTAAAGGTCATGTAATATGGTAAAAGGTACTCAACATCACTGATAATCAAAACATGCACGGTGGGTGGGACACAAATTGGCAAAGCCCTTTAGAGGAGCTATCTGGCTATCAAAATTGTAAATGAGTTGTGTCCATAAATGTACATGCAAAGATTGTGCTAGAAAAAAATAGAAACAACATAAGTATTCATCAATAAGGAATAAAAATAAATGATATCTAGAGAGGGGCGGAGCAACATGGCGGCGAGGAGACGCTGCGAGTAAGATCTCCCATTAAAAAAAGTTAATAGGGAGGAAAAGCGGCAGGTCCCAGTGAGAACTGGGACACGGAAGATAAACGGACGACTCCAGCAAACTGCCCGAAGAAGAAAGTTGCCATAAAAGAGGGCGAGAAGGGAGGGAAGCGCAGAACCCTGCTCCCCTCCCCCGCCCACAGAGGCGGCACTCTCCGACCGGCAGAGACGAGGGAAACAACAAACCAAAACGCCCAACAAGAAAAACGGATGCAGCAAGCGGGACTGTGAGTGGAAAGGAACTATTTCAGCCACCACACACCGTGAACGGGAGCTGAGGCGAACCCTGCAGGATCCGCCCCGGAGGTGAGCTCCACAAGCCATTAAAGAGAGCCCCGCCCACCAGGAGGAGACCAGCACCAGCACACAGCCCCGGCCGCCCGGTAAGCTTGCGCGAAAGCGGCGCTCGGATTGCAGCTGCCCAGGTCCCCGGTAAGCTTGCGCGAAAGCGGCGCTCGGATTGCAGCTGCCCAGGTCCCCGTGCGACCTAGGCTTGCGGGGAGACGGCGGAGGCCCTCCCTGAGTGAGCAGGAAAAGGTGCCCAGGCAGGGGAGCGGGATTCAAAAGGCGCCATTCCCGCGCCACTGATCTGGGCTACAGCCCGCATCCTGGAACTGAGGGCTTCGGAACTGAGACCCGGGCGGAGGCCCTCCCTGAGTGAGCAGGAACAAGGCGCCCAGGCAGGGGAGCGGGATTCAAAAGGCGCCATTCCTGCGCCACTGATCTGGGCTACAGCCCGCGTCCTGGAACTGAGGGCTTTGGAACTGAGACCCGGGGCACGAAATTAGGGGCGTGGGTTCCCCACGACGGTGGGGCACAAGGCAGACACAGCACCCCAAAGCCGTTGAGGTGTACCCTACCATCCCCGCTCTGCTCCCTGTCCCACGGGGTGGAAAATCAGCTCCCCAAGGGCTCTAGGAGAGATCTCTGGTGCCACCTAGCGACTTGACCCCAGCACAGGCTACTGAAGGAGCTAGTGGCCAGCTGGGGAGTTAGCCCACACCGGGCCCCTTCTGAACAAGTAGTCTGAGCCCACAGGGAGAGCGAGCACCCACAGCCGGGGCAGACCAGGCGCGCAGAAGAGTGTGCCTGAGACCAGAAGCGCAGGGAGTGTGTCCCACATTACCATTTTAGAACAGGGACATTTCTTCAGTAAAGACTACCTGCAGAAGGCTTCCTCAGGAGCCAGAGGTGAGCGGGGGAAGTTCGCCCACGCCAGACCCCCTCTGGCCTGCAGTCCAAGCCCAGAGGGGAGCAGGAACCCACCGCCGGGGCAGACCAGGCGCACAGGGGAGTGTGTCCCCACATCGGCATTTTAGAACAGGGACCTTTCTCCAGTAAAGGCTGCTTGAAACTGACAGATGACTCCTGGAAGAACCAGAGGGGAACAGAGAAGCCCACCCAAGATGCCGGCAAGTCCCAACAACACAGTGTCCCAACGCATACGGCAAATTAGAAAACAGACAGTAGGGAGGAGAAGAACCACACGCAACCTAGCAACTCTCCAGAGAAAAAGCACACCACAAAAAGAAAGCCAGCCCCCAGATTGCAACGACAATAACTTGGAAGAATTTCTGAGCCTTCCAGAAAGAGAATTTAAAATTGCCGTGATTAAAAAACTGACAGAAGTCATAAAGGAAAACAATGATAAGGGAAAAATAATCAACGATCAGAAGAATGCAATTGAGTCCCTAGAGAGGGAAAACAATGGTCAGAAGAAAGAAATTGAGTCCCTAAAGAGGGAAGTAAAAGAAATGCAGGAGATCAAAGAATTAATGGAAGAACTAAAGAATTCTGGGAAAAGCAATGAAAGCAGAATAGATGAAATGGAAGAACGAATAAGTAATCTTGAAGACACAGAAATAAAAAGAACCAAAACAGAAAAGGAAAGAGAAGTACGAAGGAAAAAGAACGAAGAAAGACTTCGGGAACTATCTGACTCCATGAGGAAAGGAAATATAAGAGTTATAGGAATACCAGAAGGAGAGGAGAGAGATGTAGGAACAGAGAAAATATTCGAAGAGATAATTGAAGAGAACTTCCCAAATGTGAAGAAGGAGCTGAAAATTGATATACAAGAAGCAAGAAGAACACCAAACTTCCACGACGAAAGGAAAAATACAGCAAGACACATAATAGTAAAGCTCCCAAGAATCCAGGACAAGGAAAAAATAATGAAGCTGGCAAGAGGGAAGAAACAGATAACATTCAAAGGAAAACCAATCAGGCTGACATCAGACTTCTCCGAAGAAACACTACGGGCAAGGAGAGAGTGGAGGGACATAGTCAACAGACTCCAAGAAAACAGATGCCAACCAAGAATACTCTATCCCGCAAAGCTCTCCTTCCTCTTTGAAGAAAGAATATGGACCTTCCCAGACAAACAGAAACTCCGGAATTTCATTGCAACTAAACCCCCACTCCAAAAAATACTACAAGGAGTCCTAAAGCCAGAACCTCAGAGGGACGAATAACAATGAAAGAAGGCCAAAAAAAAAAAGTTATTAAAAGAATAAATAAAATCAAAGGAAAGACAAACACAATGGCAAATACAGATGCTAACATATCAATATTAACTCTAAATGTAAATGGACTAAACTCTTCAATAAAAAGACACAGAGTTGCAGCCTGGATTAAGAAACAAAACCCAACCTTTTGCTGTCTCCAGGAAACACATTTAGCTACAAAAGATAAAAATAGGCTCAAAGTTAAAGGATGGAAAACAATCCTACAAGCAAATGGACCAAAAAAGAAAGCAGGAACAGCTATACTTATATCAGATAAAACAGATTTCAAACTCAAAAAGATAAAAAGAGACCCCAATGGTCACTACATTATGATCAAGGGGACAATACTTCAAGAAGAAATAACACTCATTAACATATACTCACCAAACGAAGGAGCACCAAAATATATCAGACAACTGTTGTCCTCTCTGAAAACAGACATCAGAGAAAACACATACGTAGTGGGAGACTTCAACACACCACTATCAACAATGGATAGATCAACAAGACAAAAAATAAGTAAAGAAACCAAAGCTCTAAATAAAGACCTAGAGCAATTGGGCTTAACAGACATCTATAGAACACTAAACCCCAAAAAAATGGAGTACACATTTTTCTCAAGCGCACACGGATCATTCTCCAGGATCGATCACATACTGGGGCACAAGACAAACATCAACAGATACACCAAGATTGAAATCATATCAACCATCTTTTCTGACCATGAAGGCATCAAACTAGAAATAAACCATAAAAAGAAGGCAAGGAACTTTCCTACCTCATGGAGATTAAAAACCACACTACTGGAAGACCATTGGACTAATGAGGAGATCAAAGAAGAAATTAAAAAATTTTTTGAATTGAACGACAAGGAGGACACCAATATCCTAAATGTATGGGATGCAGCAAAAGCAGTAATAAGAGGAAAATATATAGCAATAGAAGCTCACATCAAGAAACAAGAAAGAACGCAAAGAAACAACCTAATCTCGAAGCTCAAAGATCTAGAAAAAGAACAACAAAAAAACCCCAAAACCAGTAGAAGAAAAGAAATAATAAAAACCAAAGCAGAAATAAATGAAATTGAAACTAAAAAAACAATCCAAAAGATCAATGAAACCAAGAGCTGGTTCTTTGAAAAAATCAATAAAATAGACAAACCCCTAGCCAGGCTCACAAAGGAAAAAAGGGAGAAAGCACAAATAAACAGGATCATCAATGAAAGAGGAGAAATCACAACGGACACAGCAGAAATCAAAAGAATAATCAGTAACTACTATGAACAGTTATATGGAAACAAGTTTAACAATCTAGAGGAGATGGACAAATTCCTACAACTCTACCATCACCCAAAGCTAGATAAAGAAGAAATAGAACACCTAAACAGACCAATTACAATTAGCGAAATTGAAATGGTAATCAAAAACCTCCCCAAAAACAAAAGCCCAGGACCTGATGGATTTACAAATGAATTCTACCAAACATTCAGAGACGAATTAGTGCCTATCCTTCACAAACTCTTCCAAAAAATTGAGAAGGAAGGGACAATACCAAACACGTTTTATGAAGCCAACATTACACTAATACCAAAACCGAACAAGGACAACACAAAAAAGGAAAACTACAGGCCAATCTCCCTAATGAACACTGATGCAAAAATCCTGAATAAAATTTTAGCTATCAGAATCCAACAATGTATCCATAAGATAATTCACCACGACCAAGTTGGATTCATTCCAGGGGCACAAGGATGGTTTAACATCCGAAAATCAATCAACGTTATCCAACACATCAACAAAAAGAAATATAAAAACCATATGATAATATCAATAGATGCTGAGAAAGCTTTCGACAAAGTGCAACACCCATTCATGATAAAAGCCCTTGAAATTCTTGGGATACAAGGAACATACCTCAACATCATAAAGGCCATCTATGACAAGCCAACAGCCAGTATCATTCTCAATGGTGAAAAGCTGAAAGCAATTCCATTAAGATCTGGAACAAGACAAGGATGTCCACTCTCACCATTGCTTTTCAATATAATACTGGAAGTCCTAGCCAGGGCAATAAGACAAGAGAAAGACATCCAAGGAATCCAAATAGGAAAAGAAGAAGTCAAACTATCACTATTTGCAGACGATATGATATTATACATAGAGAACCCCAAAAACTCCACAGAAAAGCTAATTCAACTCATCAATCAGTTCAGTAAAGTGGCAGGATACAAAATCAACACGCAAAAGTCAGTAGCCTTCCTATACACAAACAATAAATCTGAAGAAGAAGAAATCAAAAAGACCATCCCTTTTGTTATTGAAACAAAAAAAATCAAATATTTGGGAATAAATCTAACAAAAGAGGTAAAGGACCTATACAAAGAAAACTATAAAACACTGTTAAAAGAAATAGAAGAAGACACAAAGAAATGGAGAGACATCCCCTGCTCATGGATTGGAAGAATAAACATTATTAAAATGGCCATCCTTCCAAAAGCAATATACAGATTCAATGCTATTCCAATCAAAATTTCAATGTCATTCTTCAAAGAAATAGAACAATTATTGATGAAATTCATATGGAATCACAAAAAACCCCGAATAGCCAAAGCTCTCCTGAAAAAAAAAGAAGGGAATGGAGGCATCAGACTCCCAGACTTCAAACTATACTACAAAGCTATAATCATCAAAACCGCATGGTATTGGAACAAGAACAGACATACAGACCAATGGAATCGAATAGAAAATCCAGAAATAAACCCACAGGTTTATGGTCAACTAATCTTTGACAAAGGAGCAAAGACTATGCATTGGAGCAAAGAAAGTTTGTTCAATAAATGGTGCTGGGAAAACTGGGTCGCTACATGCAAAAGAATGAAGCTTGACCACCACCTCACACCATACACAAAAATCAACTCAAAATGGATTAAAGAACTAGACATAAGACCTGAAACCATAAAATATATAGAAGGAAATATAGGCGAAACACTACGTGATTTGCACATCAAAGACATCTTTACAGACACATCACCCAAAGCAGTGATAGTGAAGGCAAAGATAAACAGCTGGGACTATATCAAATTAAAGAGCTTTTGCACAGCAAAAGAGACAATAACAAAAACAAAGAGAAACCCCACCAACTGGGAGAACATTTTTGCACCCAACACTAATGATAAAGGACTGATCACAAAAATCTGCAAAGAGCTGATGAGTCTCAACAACAACAAAGAAAATAATCCAGTCAAAAAATGGGCAGAAGAGCTAAAAAGAAACTTCTCTGAAGAGGAAATGCAAATGGCCAACAGGCATATGAAAAAATGTTCAACATCACTTGTCATCAGGGAAATGCAAATCAAAACTACCATGAGATACCATCTTACACCAGTGAGAATGGCACATATTAAAAAAACTAGCAATAACAAATGTTGGCGAGGGTGTGGAGAAAAAGGAACTCTTCTGCACTGTTGGTGGGAGTGCAAACTGGTCCAACCACTGTGGAAAGCTGTGTGGAGATTTCTGGACCTACTAAACATAGAGCTTCCATATGACCCAGCAACTCCACTCCTAGGTATTTACCCAAAGGACACAGAAACATCAATTCCAAAGAGCACCTGCACCCCTATGTTTATAGCAGCACTGTTTACAATAGCTAAGCTTTGGAAACAACCCAAATGCCCAAAAATAGATGACTGGATCAAGAAGATGTGGTACATATATACCATGGAATATTACTCAGCATTCAAAAAAGATAAACACATGCAATTTGCTGCAACATGGATGGCGCTGGAAGGGATCATGCTCAGCGAAATAAGCCAAAAAGAAAAAGAAAAATACCGGATGGTCTCACTCATAGCAGGAATCTAGAAAACTTAAATAAGGGACCAGGAAAATGAATAACTATAAGAAAGTGAAAATCAAAATCAACAAAAAACTATGAACCAGAGACACTTTTAGGGGGGCGGGGGCGGGAGGGGAGGGATTGGGGTCAGAATGGGGGGCTGCAATTGTATGGGGAATATAACAATAAAATTTATAAAAAAAAAAAAAAAAAAAAAAAAAAAAAAAAAAAAAAATAAATGATATCTATATACTATTCTTTTTTAAAAAAAATTATTTATTTATGTGTATGAGAGCTGGGGTATAGGCCAGAAATGTGGGGGGTAAGAGGATTCATCAGAGACAGAGTGAAAAACAGAACAGGCAGATTGACCGAAGTACACTGCTGAGGGGAGCAGCGGGCGAGGGCGAGTCAGAAGAGGTCCGCTGCTCCATATGGGCAGCTCCCTGGTGGGCCTGGGGATTGAACTCATGGTGCAGTGGCTGCAGACAGCTTTATAGGTTGCGTCCTAACCCCTTGCGCCACCAGGGAGGCCCCTTTCATTTTATATTTTGTCATAATTTCAAGCTTAGAGAAAAACTGCTAAATTAGTATAGATAATTCTCATACATCCTTTTACCTGGATTCCCAAAATGTTAACTTTTTACCATGTGAGTTATCATTCTCTTCTCATTCTCTCTCCCTCACAACAGGTTTTTTTTTTTAAAGATTTATTTATTTATGCATACAAGAACTGGGGTACAGGCCAGAGGGGTGGGGGGTGAGAGAGACACCAGAGACAGACACCAGAGACAGAGTGGGCAACAGAACAGGCAGAGTGACAAAAGTACACTGCTGAGGGGAGCAATGGGCAAGTCAGGCGAGGTCTGCTGTGCCATGTGGGTAGCTCTGGACTGTACCCTAGCTCTTGTATGCATCAATAAATAAATCTTTAAAAAAAAGAAAGTTCACTTCTTGTAAATGAGTTGTGTCCATAAATGTACATGCAAAGATTGTGCTAGAAAAAAATAGAAACAACATAAGTATTCATCAATAAGGAATAAAAATAAATGATATCTATATACTATTCTTTTTTAAAAAAAAATTATTTATTTATGTGTATGAGAGCTGGGGTATAGGCCAGAAATGTGGGGGGTAAGAGGATTCATCAGAGACAGAGTGAGAAACACTCTGTCTATATATATATATAGAACCAGGGTATATATATATTATTTATATATATTATTTATAAAGGAAATATATATATTTATATATATTATATTATATATTATTTATATATATTATATATATATTATTTATAAAGGAAATAATAAAAAGAGTAAAAAAGAATTTGCCAGAGAAGACAGAGAGGTCTTCCGGCAAAAGAATAAGCAAAGGAAATGTCAAGTCCAAGAGCCTTATGCATTAAGAAAAACCAGTGGTTCTGAGTACTCAGAACAAGGCATGGTGTGGGGAGCAAGAGGCATCAGAGGTATGGGGGATGACCAGCAACACAACCCACAAACTGACACATTCCCCTGCAATCTAATACTGCGAATGAAGATTTTAAGTTTTCTTTATACCCAGCCACATGTCCTGAAAAAAAAAAAAAAAACTTGAGTTCTTATAGCAGTTCAGTCATTTCATTGGCAATTTCTCTTTGTCCAGAGACTGTAGAAAAATAACAACCCCTAGAATAATGACTAAAAGAGACTTCCAGCATGCTTCCCTCATTTTGCAGGAGTGAACACTCAGGCCAAAAATGGAGGAAGGATTTGCAAGGTCCCAGCAAAAGTTAGTGTTAAAACTGGTTTCCAGCTCAAAATCCATCATTCTTTCTGTCTGAAAAGGTGAGCTAAAGTTTAAAAGGGTGAAACAGAAATAGAAAGCGAGCAAGCAACATGGCCAGATGTTATCCTTTGAGGTTTGGGTGTTTTTCATTTTCCACAAATATGGACTTAATGTCTGCACAATTTAAAAATGTGATTATAGAAACTGTTGTCGCTTAAGATCCATACACAGTAACTGGTAAGTGCTATTCAAATTCAGGCTCCTAGTCTGAAGCAGCAATCAAGGTGATTCTCAGGAATTCTCAATGACATTGGTACCCATCTGGATTTGTTGAAAAGTTTAACATCCTTTTTTATTATTCATGGTTTTGCAGTTCTTCAAATTGCAAGGTGATGGGGAGAGCACACAATTTTCATCCAGGCTATGAAATCATTCTTGAAAATTTAGACATTCATATAGATGGCTTTTAATTTTTCTTAGAGGCAGCTTTTCCCTATAAAATCATGAAATTTAAAAAATATATACTATAAATCAAACTATATAAATGATAATAAAGGATACAATAAAAGTGAAAAGATAAGGAGGTAGTATTTCGAGGAGGAAGAACTCTATTCTCATTTGTTATTTTTCCTAGTTGGAGCTTTATTCCTCAAGGCTTAGATCTAAGTAACTATATAATGTACATTGACCACCAAAACTATTGAGATTCTAATTTATGTAAGAATCATCAGATTCCATACAGGAAATCTCAAAGCATGCCATCAGTAATACATTGAGAAGCAGCACACTCCAAAAGGCATGTCTTTATTTTAAAAGTCCATGAGTCCTGGACCTACAGTCTCTAATACTCAAATAAGGACAGATCTTATTCAGAAGTAGTATGTTCCTTCATTCTATAAGGGAGCAGCTTTATTCACCTACCCAACCTGGACTCCAGAATCATGCCTGCAATCTTCAGTCCAAAGATGTTTTTGTATCGACGTTAGCATGAATTATTTTATTTGGGACCTGAGATTGACAACAGAAAGAATTAATTGAGAATAATCACCCTATTGAATGAGTCATGTACAGTTTACTATAGTCAATTTAAGCACAATTATATACAATGAACTCTAGGGCCTCCCTGGTAGTGCAAGGGGTTAAGTCTCAGCACCAAGAAGCTATCAGCAGCCACTGTAGCACGAGTTCAATCCCTGGCCAGGGAGCTATCCACATGACACAGCAGACCTCTCTATCTGGCCAGCTGCTCCCCTCAGCAGTGTATTTCAGTAAATCTGCCTGTTCTGCTCCCCACTCTGTCTCTAGTGAATCTTGTCACCACCACCCCCCCACACACACCACTGGCCTGCACCCTAGCTCTTATATGAATAAATAAATAAAACAAATCTTTAAAAAAATAATAAGGCCTCCCTGGTGGCGCAAGGGGTTAAGCATCGCACTCTGAAGCAGTCCACAGCCTCTGCAGCCACTGCAACATGAGTTCCATCCCCCGCCAGGGAGCAACCCACGTGGCACAGCAGACCTCTCCTGACTCATCTGCTGCTCCCCTCAGCAGTGTATTTCAATCTGCCTGTTCTGTTCCTCACTCTGTCTCTGATGAATCCTCTCAACCCCCCACACCTCTGGCCTGTACCCCAGTTCTTATATGCATAAATAAATCTCAAAAAAATACAATGAACTCTAGATTTTATGCTCTGTGTGTCAACAATTAATAGCCATTATTTCTTACTAAGTTGGTGAAACCATTAACAAGTTAGGACTTTAAAGGACTGTCTCTGTTCTGATAAAGTGCATACCTTACTCTGCCTTCATTGTGGGTCTGGTCTTCTTTATGATAAATACTAGTCTGATTTTTTGTAGTATATTTCTTGTATCAGACATGTTATTTACTTAAGATCCTACTTTCTGAGCTACAACACCTCAAGCTTTACACTTTCTGGATAGTCTTCAATGAATATATTTGTACAGCCCTAGCAAATCTTTTACCATGGACAGATCTAGTAAACTCCTGGAACTACTGCACGTTTTTCCCCTCAATATTCAATGCCTCACTCTCTTGAGAATGACTTCTTTCTCCCTGTGCTGTACTGTTGCTCTGAGAACTAACTCTATAACTTTCTCTCTGTCTGTGCTCAGCAGTGTAGGAACAGTGTGAAGTTTTATCATTTCCTTTGGTTTCTTGGCACAGAGATTGAGTCCATCTGTTTGACTGAACATTACCCAAAGAAGACTTCAGGCTGCTTTAGAAGACACTAGCTCTGATTATGCTCAGGTCACACTATCAAAACTCTAGCACCTCCTTGGCCCTCGTTCAGTTTAGTGGATCCCTACTTGAGATCCTGCTCTGCTCCAGTATTATACTGTGTGTTTATAACCTACTACAGAGAGACAACTCTGAAAATAAATGTGAAATAAAGTGCTTTCAGTTTCTGAGATAGAACTACTAGAGAGTTCATGGGAACACAAGAATTCATATGTCACTGAGAGAATGAGAGAAATCATAAGTGCTTCTGAGTCTTGAAAGAAGAGAGAATTTTCTCTGTGATGCAACTAGACAGAGGAGGAGTATGCCAGGCAGGAGTCTCTAGTACAGAGACCTAGAGGCAGTCTCCTGTGTTGAAGTGGCAGGGGATCTGTCTGATGAGCATAGTGTGCTGGGAGAGGAAGGTCTAGGGAGAAAGGAAAAGCATCATTACAGCATTGAAGCATACAGGCTGGGAAGCCATAGAGGAAAGCAGGAGTCGGAAGAGAAAGACCACGAGTACTAAGTAGAGGGTTTGGATTTATGCTAATGACAATCAAGACTAAAGGAAAGTTTTAAGAAAGGTAACATGATCAAATGTGTTATATCCAATCTCTCAGGTGGTAGTGTGGGGTTGGCAAGACCAGAGGGATGAAGCCAGTTAGGAAGTCTTTTGACCCAGTAAGGGTCACTGTCCTGGTGGTATGGGGCCCTCAAGTGCTTAAACTGGTTCATCTTGGCTCATGAGACCTGATTGTCAAATTTTTAGGAATTTTTCAAGCCAGTTGTTGAATAGTGTCATTGCTAAAAATTGCATTACATACACTTATAATTAAAGACTATACTTTAAATGGTTTTAAATACTCAAAATGTGCTGACTCCTACTTATCATACCAGTACCTTTGCTTTTATTGTCGTTTATATCTAAATTATAGTATATGATATAAATACCAGATGCAGTATGCTACTGCTCCTCTCTTCCCAACAACCCATTCGATCACCTTAGTAACTTGAAATTGGTCATTGTGGGAATATTTATACCATGGAAATCAGCAGCTGCCTTAAATCAGAACTTTCTTTTTCCCCTCTGAGAACTGGTTACTAAACATTTACCATCATACCAATGGATGTAGTTACCATAGCCTGGAAAGAAGTCCTCAAAGAAAGGGAAGTAGTAGAATTTTCTGGTTGCTACCTGGGCCTACAATGCCAATGTGCTGGATTTTTAAAAGTCCCCTAGTTGTAGTAGTCTTCCTCTGAGGGGGCACTGTGCAGGTCTAAAAACTAAGGGACCTTGCAGCACGGAATAGTTCTTTTAAGTACCAAGGATTCTGCTGATTCTGCAGAGACAAAGATACTATTTTGTTGGCTAGTAATTTGCAACCAAGAGAGAGTGCCATGACAAAAGTCCTCTTCGCCCTGCCTCCCCATGGTTTTGATTGACTAGGTCTGGACATCATTGGAAAGGCCTAGCAGTGGTAGCAGGGGTAGGATAAGATCGTATTTTCTTTTCTTTTCTTTTTTTTTTTAGGTTTTATTTATTTACTTATTTGTTTGTTTGTTTATTTTTATATTCCCCATACAATTGCAACCCCCTTATTTTCACCCCAATCCCTCCCCTCCCCGCCCCCCCCCATAAAGTGTCTCTGGTTCATAGTAGTTTGTTGATTTTGATTTTCATTTTCTTATAGTTATTCATTTTCCTGGTCCCTTATTTAAGTTTTCTAGATTCCTGCTATGAGTGAGACCATCCGGTATTTTTTTTTTTCTTTTTGGCTTATTTCGCTGAGCATGATCCCTTCCAGCGCCATCCATGTTGCTGCAAATTGCATGTGTTTATCTTTTTTGAATGCTGAGTAATATTCCATGGTGTATATGTACCACATCTTCTTGATCCAGTCATCTATTTTTGGGCATTTGGGTTGTTTCCAAAGCTTAGCTATTATAAACAGTGCTGCTATAAACATAGGGGTGCAGGTGCTCTTTGGAATTGATGTTTCTGTGTCCTTTGGGTAAATACCTAGGAGTGGAAATGCTGGATCATATGGAAGCTCTATGTTTAGTAGGTCAAGAAATCTCCACACAGCTCTCCATGGTGGTTGGACCAGTTTGCACTCCCACCAACAGTGCAGGAGAGTTCCTTTTTCTCCCCAACCTCGCCAACACTTGTTGTTGCTAGTTTTTTTAATATGTGCCATTCTCACTGGTGTAAGATGGCATCTCATGGTAGTTTTGATTTGCATTTCCCTGATGACAAGTGATGTTGAACATTTTTCATATGCCTGTTGGCCATTTGCATTTCCTCTTCAGAGTAGTTTCTTTTTAGCTCTTCTGCCCATTTTTTTTTAAAGATAGATCTATTTATTTATTTATTTGTTTGTTTGTTTGTTTGTTTGTTTATTTATTTATTTATACAAGCACTGGGTACAGTCAGAAGCGCAGGAGGGTGAGAGAATTCACCAGAGCCAGAGCGGGGAGCAGAACAGGCAGAAGGACCGAAGTACACTGCTGAGGGGAGCAGCGGGCCGGCAGGAGAGGTCTGCGCGCCATGTGGGACCCTCCCCCGGTGGCCAGGGAGCAGCCGGGGATCGAACCAGCGCTGTAGAGGCCGCGGGCAGCTTCACAACCCAGCGCTCAACCGCTGCGCCACTGGGGAGGCTCTCTTCTGCCCATTTTTTGACAGGATTATTTTCTTTGTTGTTGTTGAGTCTCATCAGCTCATTGCAGATTTTTGTGATCAGTCCTTTATCATTAGTGTTGTGTGCAAATATGTTCTCCTAGTCAGTGGGGTTTCTCTTTGTTTTTGTTATTGTCTCTTTTGCTGTGCAGAAGCTCTTTAATTTGATGTAGTCCCAGCTGTTTATCTTTGCCTTCACTATCACTGCTTTGGGTAATGTGTCTGTAAAGATGTGTTTGATGTGCATATCACGTAGTGTTTCGCCTACATTTCCTTCTATGTATTTTATGGTTTCAGGTCTTACGTCTAGTTCTTTAATCCATTTTGAGCTGATTTTTGTGTATGGTGTGAGGTAGTGGTCAAGCTTCATTCTTTGCATGTAGCGACCCAGTTTTCCCAGCACCATTTATTGAACAAACTTTCTTTGCTCCAATGCATAGCCTTTGCTCCTTTGTCAAAGATTAGTTGACCATAAATCTGTGGGTTTATTTCTGGATTTTCTATTTGATTCCATTGGTCTGTGTGTCTGTTCTTGGTCCAATACCATGCAGTTTTGATGATTATGGCTTTGTAGTATAGTTTGAAGTCTGGGAGTCTGATGCCTCTATCCCTTCTTTTTTTTTCAGGAGAGCTTTAGCTATTCGGGGTTTTTGGTGTTTCCATATGAATTTCATCAATAATTGTTCTATTTCTTTGAAGAATGACATTGAAATTTTGATTGGAATAGCATTGAATCTGTATATTGCTTTTGGTAGGATGGCCATTTTAATAATGTTTATTCTTCCAATCCATGAGCAGGGGATGTCTTTCCATTTCTTTGTGTCTTCTTCTATTTCTTTTAAGTGTTTTATAGTTTTCTTTGTAAAGGTCCTTTACCTCTTTTGTTAGATTTATTCCCAAGTATTTGATTTTTTTTGTTTCGATAATAAAAGGGATTTTTTTTTTAATTTCTTCTTCTTCAGATTTATTGTTGGTGTATAGGAAGGCTACTGACTTTTGCGTGTTGATTTTGTTTCCTGCCACTTTACTGAACTGATTGATGAGTTGAATTAGTTTTTCTGTGGAGTTTTTGGGGTTCTCTATATATATTATCATATCATCTGCAAATAGTGACAGTTTGACTTCTTCTTTTCCTATTTGGATTCCTTGTATGTTTTTCTCTTGTCTTATTGCTCTGGCTAGGACTTCCAGTATTATATTGATAAGCAGTGGTGAGAGTGGACATCCTTGTCTTGTTCCAGATCTTAATGGAAATGCTTTCAGCTTTTCACCACTGAGAATGATACTGGCTGTTGGCTTGTCATATATGGCCTTTATGATGTTGAGGTATGTTCCTTGTATCCCAAGAATTTCAAGGGCTTTTATCATGAATGGGTGTTGCACTTTGTCGAAAGCTTTCT
The DNA here is from genome assembly GCF_964194135.1 of Talpa europaea. Taxonomy (NCBI): domain Eukaryota; kingdom Metazoa; phylum Chordata; class Mammalia; order Eulipotyphla; family Talpidae; genus Talpa; species Talpa europaea. The sequence continues at coordinate 51,561,460 of NC_140074.1, read as the reverse complement.
TGGCATCTATTGATATTATAATATGGTTTTTATATTTCTTTTTGTTGATGTGTTGGATAACGTTGATTGATTTTCGGATGTTGAACCATCCTTGTGTCCCTGGAATGAATGCTACTTGGTCGTGGTGAATTATCTTATGGATACATTGTTGGATTCTGATAGCTAAAATTTTATTGAGGATTTTTGCATCAGTGTTCATTAGGGAGATTGGCCTGTAGTTTTCTTTTTTTCTGTTGTCCTTGTTCGGTTTTGGTATTAGTGTAATGTTGGCTTCATAGAATGTGTTTGGTATTATACCTTCCTTCTCAATTTTTTGGAAGAGTTTGTGAAGGATAGGCACTAATTCATTTCTGAATGTTTGGTAGAATTCATTTGTAAATACACCAGGTCCTGGGCTTTTGTTTTTGGGGAGGTTTTTGATTACCATTTCAATTTCACTGCATGTAGTTGGTCTGTTTAGGTGTTCTATTTCTTCTTTATCTAGCTTTGGGTGATTGTAGAGTTGTAGGAATTTGTCCATCTTCTCTAGATTGTGAACTTGTTTCCATATAACTGTTCATAGTAGTTACTGATTATTCTTTTGATTTCTGCTGTGTCCTTAGTGATTTCTCCTCTTTCATTTATGATCCTGTTTATTTGTGCTTTCTCCCTTTTTTCCTTTGTGAGCCTGGCTAGGGGTTTGTCTCTTTTATTTATTTTTTTGAAGAACCAGCTCTTGGTTTCATTGATCTTTTGGATTGTTTTTTTAATTTTGATTTCATTTATTTCTGCTTTGGTTTTTTTTTTTTTAAAGATTTATTTTTATTTATTTATACAAGCACTGGGTTGTATCGCGGGAGGGTAAGAGAATTCACCAGAGTCAGAGCTGGGAGCAGAGCAGGCAGAGTGACGAAGTACACTGCTGAGGGGAGCAGCGGGCGGCAGGAGAGGTCTGCGCGCCATGTGGGACCCTCCTCTGGTGGCCGGGGAGCAGCCGGGGATGGAACCGGTGTTGCAGAGGCTGTGGGCAGCTTCGCAACCCATTGCTCAACTGCTGCGCCACTGGGGAGGCCCTGCTTTGGTTTTTTTGTTTTTTTTTTTTTTTTATAAATTTTATTGTTCTATTCCCCATACAATTGCAGCCCCCCATTCTGACCCCAATCCCTCCCCTCCCGCCCCCGCCCCCCTAAAAGTGTCTCTGGTTCATAGTTTTTTGTTGATTTTGATTTTCACTTTCTTATAGTTATTCATTTTCCTGGTCCCTTATTTAAGTTTTCTAGATTCCTGCTATGAGTGAGACCATCCGGTATTTTTCTTTTTCTTTTTGGCTTATTTCGCTGAGCATGATCCCTTCCAGCGCCATCCATGTTGCAGCAAATTGCATGTGTTTATCTTTTTTGAATGCTGAGTAATATTCCATGGTATATATGTACCACATCTTCTTGATCCAGTCATCTATTTTTGGGCATTTGGGTTGTTTCCAAAGCTTAGCTATTGTAAACAGTGCTGCTATAAACATAGGGGTGCAGGTGTTCTTTGGAATTGATGTTTCTGTGTCCTTTGGGTAAATACCTAGGAGTGGAATTGCTGGGTCATATGGAAGCTCTATGTTTAGTAGGTCCAGAAATCTCCACACAGCTTTCCACAGTGGTTGGACCAGTTTGCACTCCCACCAACAGTGCAGAAGAGTTCCTTTTTCTCCACACCCTCGCCAACATTTGTTGTTGCTAGTTTTTTTAATATGTGCCATTCTCACTGGTGTAAGATGGTATCTCATGGTGGTTTTGATTTGCATTTCCCTGATGACAAGTGATGTTGAACATTTTTTCATATGCCTGTTGGCCATTTGCATTTCCTCTTCAGAGAAGTTTCTTTTAAGCTCTTCTGCCCATTTTTTGACTGGATTATTTTCTTTGTTGTTGTTGAGTCTCATCAGCTCTTTGCAGATTTTTGTGATCAGTCCTTTATCATTAGTGTTGGGTGCAAAAATGTTCTCCCAGTTGGTGGGGTTTCTCTTTGTTTTTGTTATTGTCTCTTTTGCTGTGCTCTTTAATTTGATATAGTCCCAGCTGTTTATCTTTGCCTTCACTATCACTGCTTTGGGTGATGTGTCTGTAAAGATGTCTTTGATGTGCAAATCACGTAGTGTTTCGCCTATATTTCCTTCTATATATTTTATGGTTTCAGGTCTTATGTCTAGTTCTTTAATCCATTTTGAGTTGATTTTTGTGTATGGTGTGAGGTGGTGGTCAAGCTTCATTCTTTTGCATGTAGCGACCCAGTTTTCCCAGCACCATTTATTGAACAAACTTTCTTTGCTCCAATGCATAGTCTTTGCTCCTTTGTCAAAGATTAGTTGACCATAAATCTGTGGGTTTATTTCTGGATTTTCTATTCGATTCCATTGGTCTGTATGTCTGTTCTTGTTCCAATACCATGCAGTTTTGATGATTATGGCTTTGTAGTATAGTTTGAAGTCTGGGAGTCTGATGCCTCCATTCCCTTCTTTTTTTTTCAGGAGAGCTTTGGCTATTCGGGGTTTTTTGTGATTCCATATGAATTTCATCAATAATTGTTCTATTTCTTTGAAGAATGACATTGAAATTTTGATTGGAATAGCATTGAATCTGTATATTGCTTTTGGAAGGATGGCCATTTTAATAATGTTTATTCTTCCAATCCATGAGCTGGGGATGTCTCTCCATTTCTTTGTGTCTTCTTCTATTTCTTTTAACAGTGTTTTATAGTTTTCTTTGTATAGGTCCTTTACCTCTTTTGTTAGATTTATTCCCAAATATTTGATTTTTTTTGTTTCAATAACAAAAGGGATGGTCTTTTTGATTTCTTCTTCTTCAGATTTATTGTTTGTGTATAGGAAGGCTACTGACTTTTGCGTGTTGATTTTGTATCCTGCCACTTTACTGAACTGATTGATGAGTTGAATTAGCTTTTCTGTGGAGTTTTTGGGGTTCTCTATGTATAATATCATATCGTCTGCAAATAGTGATAGTTTGACTTCTTCTTTTCCTATTTGGATTCCTTGGATGTCTTTCTCTTGTCTTATTGCCCTGGCTAGGACTTCCAGTATTATATTGAAAAGCAATGGTGAGAGTGGACATCCTTGTCTTGTTCCAGATCTTAATGGAATTGCTTTCAGCTTTTCACCATTGAGAATGATACTGGCTGTTGGCTTGTCATAGATGGCCTTTATGATGTTGAGGTATGTTCCTTGTATCCCAAGAATTTCAAGGGCTTTTATCATGAATGGGTGTTGCACTTTGTCGAAAGCTTTCTCAGCATCTATTGATATTATCATATGGTTTTTATATTTCTTTTTGTTGATGTGTTGGATAACGTTGATTGATTTTCGGATGTTAAACCATCCTTGTGCCCCTGGAATGAATCCAACTTGGTCGTGGTGAATTATCTTATGGATACATTGTTGGATTCTGATAGCTAAAATTTTATTCAGGATTTTTGCATCAGTGTTCATTAGGGAGATTGGCCTGTAGTTTTCCTTTTTTGTGTTGTCCTTGTTCGGTTTTGGTATTAGTGTAATGTTGGCTTCATAGAACGTGTTTGGTATTGTCCCTTCCTTCTCAATTTTTTGGAAGAGTTTGTGAAGGATAGGCACTAATTCGTCTCTGAATGTTTGGTAGAATTCATTTGTAAATCCATCAGGTCCTGGGCTTTTGTTTTTGGGGAGGTTTTTGATTACCATTTCAATTTCGCTAATTGTAATTGGTCTGTTTAGGTGTTCTATTTCTTCTTTATCTAGCTTTGGGTGATTGTAGAGCTGTAGGAATTTGTCCATCTCCTCTAGATTGTTAAACTTGTTTCCATATAACTGTTCATAGTAGTTACTGATTATTCTTTTGATTTCTGCTGTGTCCGTTGTGATTTCTCCTCTTTCATTGATGATCCTGTTTATTTGTGCTTTCTCCCTTTTTTCCTTTGTGAGCCTGGCTAGGGGTTTGTCTATTTTATTGATTTTTTCAAAGAACCAGCTCTTGGTTTCATTGATCTTTTGGATTGTTTTTTTAGTTTCAATTTCATTTATTTCTGCTTTGGTTTTTATTATTTCTTTTCTTCTACTGGTTTTGGGGTTTTTTTGTTGTTCTTTTTCTAGATCTTTGAGCTTCGAGATTAGGTTGTTTCTTTGCGTTCTTTCTTGTTTCTTGATGTGAGCTTCTATTGCTATATATTTTCCTCTTATTACTGCTTTTGCTGCATCCCATACATTTAGGATATTGGTGTCCTCCTTGTCGTTCAATTCAAAAAATTTTTTAATTTCTTCTTTGATCTCCTCATTAGTCCAATGGTCTTCCAGTAGTGTGGTTTTTAATCTCCATGAGGTAGGAAAGTTCCTTGCCTTCTTTTTATGGTTTATTTCTAGTTTGATGCCTTCATGGTCAGAAAAGATGGTTGATATGATTTCAATCTTGGTGTATCTGTTGATGTTTGTCTTGTGCCCCAGTATGTGATCGATCCTGGAGAATGATCCGTGTGCGCTTGAGAAAAATGTGTACTCCGTTTTTTTGGGGTTTAGTGTTCTATAGATGTCTGTTAAGCCCAATTGCTCTAGGTCTTTATTTAGAGCTTTGGTTTCTTTACTTATTTTTTGTCTTGTTGATCTATCCATTGTTGATAGTGGTGTGTTGAAGTCTCCCACTACGTATGTGTTTTCTCTGATGTCTGTTTTCAGAGAGGACAACAGTTGTCTGATATATTTTGGTGCTCCTTCGTTTGGTGAGTATATGTTAATGAGTGTTATTTCTTCTTGAAGTATTGTCCCCTTGATCATAATGTAGTGACCATTGGGGTCTCTTTTTATCTTTTTGAGTTTGAAATCTGTTTTATCTGATATAAGTATAGCTGTTCCTGCTTTCTTTTTTGGTCCATTTGCTTGTAGGATTGTTTTCCATCCTTTAACTTTGAGCCTATTTTTATCTTTTGTAGCTAAATGTGTTTCCTGGAGACAGCAAAAGGTTGGGTTTTGTTTCTTAATCCAGGCTGCAACTCTGTGTCTTTTTATTGAAGAGTTTAGTCCATTTACATTTAGAGTTAATATTGATATGTTAACATCTGTATTTGCCATTGTGTTTGTCTTTCCTTTGATTTTATTTATTTATTCTTTTAATAACTTTTTTTTTTTTTGGCCTTCTTTCATTGTTATTCGTCGCTCTGAGGTTCTGGCTTTAGGACTCCTTGTAGTATTTTTTGGAGTGGGGGTTTAGTTGCAATGAAATTCCGGAGTTTCTGTTTGTCTGGGAAGGTCCATATTCTTTCTTCAAAGAGGAAGGAGAGCTTTGCGGGATAGAGTATTCTTGGTTGGCATCTGTTTTCTTGGAGTCTGTTGACTATGTCCCTCCACTCTCTCCTTGCCCGTAGTGTTTCTTCGGAGAAGTCTGATGTCAGCCTGATTGGTTTTCCTTTGAATGTTATCTGTTTCTTCCCTCTTGCCAGCTTCATTATTTTTTCCTTGTCCTGGATTCTTGGGAGCTTTACTATTATGTGTCTTGCTGTATTTTTCCTTTCGTCGTGGAAGTTTGGTGTTCTTCTTGCTTCTTGTATATCAATTTTCAGCTCCTTCTTCACATTTGGGAAGTTCTCTTCAATTATCTCTTTGAATATTTTCTCTGTTCCTACATCTCTCTCCTCTCCTTCTGGTATTCCTATAACTCTTATATTTCCTTTCCTCATGGAGTCAGATAGTTCCCGAAGTCTTTCTTCATTCTTTTTCCTTCGTACTTCTCTTTCCTTTTCTGTTTTGGTTCTTTTTATTTCTGTGTCTTCAAGATTACTTATTCGTTCTTCCATTTCATCTATTCTGCTTTCATTGCTTTTCCCAGAATTCTTTAGTTCTTCCATTAATTCTTTGATCTCCTGCATTTCTTTTACTTCCCTCTTTAGGGACTCAATTTCTTTCTTCTGACCATTGTTTTCCCTCTCTAGGGACTCAATTGCATTCTTCTGATCGTTGATTATTTTTCCCTTATCATTGTTTTCCTTTATGACTTCTGTCAGTTTTTTAATCACGGCAATTTTAAATTCTCTTTCTGGAAGGCTCAGAAATTCTTCCAAGTTATTGTCGTTGCAATCTGGGGGCTGGCTTTCTTTTTGTGGTGTGCTTTTTCTCTGGAGAGTTGCTATGTTGCGTGTGGTTCTTCTCCTCCCTACTGTCTGTTTTCTAATTTGCCGTATGCGTTGGGACACTGTGTTGTTGGGACTGGCCGGCATCTTGGGTGGGCTTCTCTGTTCCCCTCTGGTTCTTCCAGGAGTCATCTGTCAGTTTCAAGCAGCCTTTACTGGAGAAAGGTCCCTGTTCTAAAATGCCGATGTGGGGACACACTCCCCTGTGCCCCTGGTCTGCCCCGGCGGTGGGTTCCTGCTCCCCTCTGGGCTTGGACTGCAGGCCAGAGGGGGTCTGGCGTGGGCGAACTTCCCCCGCTCACCTCTGGCTCCTGAGGAAGCCTTCTGCAGGTAGTCTTTATTGAAGAAATGTCCCTGTTCTAAAATGGTGATGTGGGACACACTCCCTGCGCTTCTGGTCTCAGGCACACTCTTCTGCGCGCCTGGTCTGCCCCGGCTGTGGGTGCTCGCTCTCCCTGTGGGCTCAGACTACTTGTTCAGAAGGGGCCCGGTGTGGGCTAACTCCCCAGCTGGCCACTAGCTCCTTCAGTAGCCTGTGCTGGGGTCAAGTCGCTAGGTGGCGCCAGAGATCTCTCCTAGAGCCCTTGGGGAGCTGATTTTCCACCCTGTGGGACAGGGAGCAGAGCGGGGATGGTAGGGTACACCTCAACAGCTTTGGGGTGCTGTGTCTGCCTTGTGCCCCACCGTCGTGGGGAACCCACGCCCCTAATTTCGTGCCCCGGTCTCAGTTCCAAAGCCCTCAGTTCCAGGACGCGGGCTGTAGCCCAGATCAGTGGCGCGGGAATGGCGCCTTTTGAATCCCGCTCCCCTGCCTGGGCGCCTTGTTCCTGCTCACTCAGGGAGGGCCTCCGCCAGGGTCTCAGTTCCACAGCCCTCAGTTCCAGGACGCGGGCTGTAGCCCAGATCAGTGGCGCGGGAATGGCGCCTTTTGAATCCCGCTCCCCTGCCTGGGCACCTTGTTCCTGCTCACTCAGGGAGGGCCTCCGCCGTCTCCCCGCAAGCCTAGGTCGCAGGCGCAGGGGCCTGGGCAGCTGCAATCCGAGCGCCGCTTTCGCGCAAGCTTACCGGGCGGCCGGGGCTGTGTGCTGGTGCTGGTCTCCTCCTGGGGGGCGGGGCTCTCTTTAATGGCGCCTGGAGCTCACCTCCGCGGCGGATCCTGCAGGGTTCGCCTCAGCTCCCGTTCACGGGGTGTGGTGGCTGAAATAGTTCCTTTCCACTCACAGTCCCGCTTGCTGCATCCGTTTTTCTTGTTGGGCGTTTTGGTTTGTTGTTTCCCTCGTCTCTGCCGGTCGGAGAGTGCCGCCTCTGTGGGCGGGGGAGGGGAGCAGGGTTCTGCGCTTCCCTCCCTTCTGGTCCTCTTTTATGGCAACTTTCTTCTTCGGGCAGTTTGCTGGAGTCGTCCGTTTATCTTCCGTGTCCCATTTCTCACTGGGACCTGCCGCTTTTCCTCCCTATTAACTTTTTTTAATGGGAGATCTTACTCGCAGCGTCTCCTCGCCGCCATGTTCAGACATTGACATCTTAAAATGCAGCTGCTTTTTGTTCCTCTTTGCACACTTTCTCTCCACATGGTGGTGAACACAGCCAGGAGGGCGCTTCGGTGGTTCATAAATATCCACACAAGAATCCCCAGTTCTCTTCTTCAAAAGGCCGCACTAGGCCACTTCACTCTGACGAAAGCCCTACGTCAGCAGGTGTTTCTGCCGATCCGACGACCTGGAAACCCAAAGTCACTCTCAGAGCTGCCCGGACCGCTGCGAGCTGGTGGAGAGCCAAAAATGGGGGATCCCTGCTTTGGTTTTTATTATTTCTTTTCTTCTACTGGTTTTGGGTTTTTTGTTTTTCTTTTTCTAGATCTTTGAGCTTCAAGATTAGGTTGTTTCTTTGAGTTCTTTCTTGTTTCTTGATGTGAGCCTCTATTGCTGTATATTTTCCTCTTATTACTGCTTTTGCTGCATCCCATACATTTAGGAAATTGGTGTCCTCCTTGTCATTCAATTCAAAGAATTTTTTTATTTCTTCTTTGATCTCCTTGTTAGTCCAGTGGTCTTCCAGTAGTGTGGGTTTCAATCTCCATGAGGTAGGAGAGTACCTTGCCTTCTTTTTATGGTTTATTTCTAGTTTGATGCCTTCATGGTCAGAAAAGATGGTTGGTATGATTTCAATCTTGGTGTGTCTGTTGATGTTTGTCTTGTGTCCCAATATGTGATCGATCCTGGAGAATGATCCGTGTGCACTTGAGAAAAATGTGTACTCAGATTTTTTTGGGTTTAGTGTTCTATAGATGTCTGTTAAGCCCAAGCTCTCTAGATCCTTATTTAGAGCTTTAGTGTCTCCACTTATTTTTTGTCTCATTGATCTATCCATTGTTGATAGTAGTGTGTTGAAGTCTCCCACTATGTATGTGATTTCTCTGATGTCTGTTTTCAAAGATGACAATAGTTGTCTGATATATTTTGGTGCTCCTTCATTTGGTGAATATATGTTAATGAGTGTTATTTCTTCTTGAAGTATTGTCCCCTTGATCATAATGTAGTGACCATTGGGGTCTCTTTTTATCTTTTTGAGTTTGAAATCTGTTTTATCTGATATAAGTATAGCTGTTCCTGCTTTCTTTTTTGGTCCATTTGCTTGTAGGATTGTTTTCCATACTTTAACTTTGAATCTATTTTTATCTTTTGTAGCTAAATGTGTTTCCTGGAGACAGCAAAAGGTTGGGTTTTGTTTCTTAATCCAGCCTGCGACTCTGTGTCTTTTTATTGAAGAGTTTAGTCCATTTACATTTAGAGTTAATATTGATATATTAGCATCTGTATTTGCCATTGTGTTTGTCTTTCCTTTGATTTTATTTATTTATTCTTTTAATAATTTTTTTTTTGCCTTCTTTTGTTGTTATTCGTCCCTCTGAGGTTCTGGCTTTAGGACTCCTTGTAGTATTTTTTGGAGTGGGGGTTTAGTTGTAATGAAATTCCAGAGTTCCTGTTTGTCTGGGAAGGTCCTTATTCTTTCTTTAGAGGAAGGAGAGCTTTGCGGGATAGAATATTCTTGTTTGGCATCTGTTTTCTTGGAGTCTGTTGACTATGTCCCTCCACTCTCTCCTTGCCTGTAGTGTGTCTTCAGAGATGTCTGATGTCAGTCTGATTGGTTTTCCTTGGAATGTTATCTGTTTCTTCCCTCTTGTCAGCTTCATTTTTTTTTCCTTGTCTTGGATTCTTGGGAGCTTTACTATTATGTGTCTTGCTGTATTTTTCCTTTCGTCATGGAAGTTTGGTGTCCTTCTTGCTTCTTGTATATCAATTTTCAGCTCCTTCTTCATGTTTGGGAGGTTCTCTTCAACTATTTCCTTGAATATTTTCTCTGTTCCTACATCTCTCTCCTCTCCTTCTGGGATTCCTATAACTCTTCTATTTTCTTTCCTCATGGAGTCAGATAGTTCCCAAAGTCTTTCTTCGGTTTTTTTCCTTTGTACTTCTCTTTCCTTTTCTGTTTTAGTTCTTTGTATTTCTGTGTCTTCAAGAGTACTTATTCGTTCTTCCATTTCATCTATTCTGCTTTCATTGCTTTTCCTAGAGTTCTTTCGTGCCTCCATTAATTCTTTGATCTCCTGCATTTCTTTTACTTCCCTCTTTAGGGACTCAATTTCATTCTTCTGATCATTAATTATTTTTCCCTTATCATTGTTTTCCTTTATGACTTCTGTCCGCTTTTTAATCACAGCAATTTCAATTCTCTTTCTGGAAGGCTCAGAAATTCTTCCAAGTTACTGTCATTGCAATCTGGTAGGTGGTTTTCTTTTTGCGGTGTGCTTTTTTGCCTGAGGAGTTGCTGGGTTGCATGTGGTTTTTCTACTCCCTACTGCCTATTTTCTAATTTGCCCTATTCCTTGGGACACTGTGTTGCTGCTACTGGCTGGCATCTTGGGTGAACTTCCCAGCTCACCTCTGGCTCCTCCGGGAGCCTTCTGCCAGTTTCAAGCAGTCTCTACTGAAGAAAGGTCCCTGTTCTAAATTGGTGATGCAGGGGATGTGCTCCCCTGCGCGCCCAGTCTGCCCTGGTGATTGGTGCTCCCTCCCCTCTGGGGTAGGACTTCAGGCCAGAAGGGGATCATATTTTCATATTAAGAATAATAGCAGCCATTAAAAACCAGAACCAAATTTGTATTTGCAGTTTCCTCTGGTTTTTATATGGCTGCAAGTGGGGCCCTGGCTATTAATGGTTTTTATAGAACTAAGGCATTTAGAGGGGCAGTGGAAAGGGGAGAGGCAAACACAAAGTCAGGGAGTAGCACGGTGGTCTATGGATGCTTTGGTGGTGAGAGAACTATGGTAACCTCACTGGTAGAGGGGAGCTATACTGCCAAACTATAAGAAATGATGTAAACCAATGTTGCCGCAATTTAAAAACAAATGAAAGTCTACGGCCATACCACCCTGAACGCGCCCGATCTCGTCTGATCTCAGAAGCTAAGCAGGGTTGGCCTGGTTAGTACTTGGATGGGAGACTGCCTGGGAATACCGGGTGATGTAGGCTTAAAAAAAAATAAGGGCCTCCCCGGTGGTGCAGCGGTTGAGCGCTGGGTTGCGAAGCTGCCCGCAGCCTCTGCAGCACCAGTTCGATCCCGGCTGCTCCCCGGCCACTGGAGGAGGGTCCCACACAGCGCGCAGACCTCTCCTGCCGCCCGCTGCTCCCCTCAGCAGTGTACTTCGGTCCTTCTGCCTGCTCTGCTCCCCACTCTGGCTCTGGTGAATTCTCTCACCCTCCCGCGCTTCTGACTGTACCCAGTGCTTGTATAAATAAATAAATAAATCTTAAAAAAAAATAAAAATAATAAAAAAACAAATAAAAGGGGAAAGAAGAATAATAGCATCACTTTAGATCAGAAAAGGATCAAGGAAGGAGGATGGGAGCAGAGGCAGGGAAGCCAGTCAAGCAATTATTACCAGTCATTCCGGGGAGAGGTGACAAGAACTGAGCGAGAGAAATGGCAGTGAGGATGGACCCAAGAGCTGTGGGAAAGGTGCCATGAACACTGTGTGGTGACTGGTCAAATGTGGAGGAGGACAGAGTCACCGGGTGTAAAATCCATATTTTCATATGCTTAAGTTTATTGAATGCATTTTATATATGAAAAATGTGTATTTGACATTACTCAGAACTATGAAAAATGGGGAGGAACAAAAGTCCAAGAACACATGAATAAGTAGATTACAGTACAAGGATACCTTGGAATATTATTTATATATATATTTTTAAGATTTATTTATTTATTCATACAAGCACTGGGTACAGTCAGAAGCGCGGGAGGGTGAGAGAATTCACCAGAGCCAGAGCGGGGAGCAGAGCAGGTAGACTGACGAAGTGCACTGCTGAGGGGAGCAGCGGGCAGCAGGAGAGGTCTGTGCGCCATGTGGGACTCTCACCTGCGGTCGGGGATCCAACCGGCACTGCAGAGGCTGCGGGCAGCTTCGCAGCCCAGTGCTCAACCGCTGTACCACCAGGGGAGGCCCACCTTGGAATATTATTAAGTCATCAAAGTAGTCACTGTAATGTCTACAGGATTGGATGGGGAAATTCTTATAATAAAATTTTAGAAAGCATGTGAATTTTCACTTCTGATAGCCATTGTGTGAAATTATGCATTTAGACAAGAACGAGAACAGAGCAGAAAAGGCAAGTTTGATTTGCTAGAGCAATAGGATCATGGATGAATTTTTATTTTTAGATTTCTGTTGAATTTGTAAAAATTCAGACAAAAAGTAACTATTATATATAACTATTATATTAGAATATATACTAAACAGGGGCCTCCGTGGTGGTGCAAGGGGTTAAGCACAGCACTATGAAGCAATCCGCAGCTTCTACACCACAAGTTCAATCCCCGACCGGCCAGAGAGAAACCCACATGGCGAAGCAGACCTCTCCTGTCTCACCTGCTGCTTCCCTCAGCAGTGTACTTCAGTCAATCTGCCTGTTCTGTTCCCCGCTCTGTCTCTGATGAATCCTCTCACCCCCCGCATCTCTGACCTGTGCCCCAGCTGTTGTATTCATAAATAAATAAATCTTTTTTTAAAAAAAGAAAATATACTAAACATGGGTATTCTTTTATATTTGTGTATTTTTTTTACATCGGTGTTCATTTTTGTATAATTGATTTTTCCCTTCAGGTGTAATCAAACATGGGTATTCTAACTGCTACAACACATGGTAGCTTAGATTTTGGATGATATATATTGCTTAAGTATATGTACAAACACACACATATAAAATCTACGGAAGAGGGTCATTCTTTTTATTATGACCTGACAGCCTCCCTCTGTCTTTGCTCCTTTACTTCCTTCCTTTCCGTTCCTTACCTTTTCCCTTTCCCCTCCCTCTTTTTTTTTTTTTTTTTTTTTTTGGGGAGCCCTCACCAGTGGTGGCCTGGGATCAAACCCGTGCTGCAGAGGCTGTGGGCAGCCTGGAAACCCAGCGCTTAACCGCTGCACCACCAGGGGAGGCCGTCTCCCCTCCCTCTTTTTAAAGACATCTCTCCCTTAAGGTATTCCCATTCCCAGTGATATCTCATCAAAGGAGCACATGAATAGCTGACATTATGTAATGCTTTGACATTTGGCATTCCCAGGGCATTACCCCACCCCTGATGCAGAATAAGTTGTCAGAGCATGAAATTGGTATTTTTACATATTCTTAATGTACAGATGTCAGTCTGAAAACCATTCACTAGTATTATGATTACATTCTTTGTCTCATCTTCTTTCTATGCCAAGATCTGTTCTTGTGATTTCTTTTCTTTAGGGAGTTTCAAAGAGGGAACACAAAACTTTAATAATCCAGTTTACTGATTCTGCCAAAAGGTAAAAGTAAACTTTTAAGTCTCTGACCACTTTTGGCAACAATAATTCTGGCACAGGAGCAAAGATGTAACAAGAAGGACCAGATGCAAGCTGGAAATACAATCAGTGGCCCACTTGATGGTGCCAGGTTCTTCAGCATGTTCCAAATCAAAGCTGCTTGCATTTTACAAATTTGTTACTCTGTGCTAATCACAGAAATGAATGGCCTAGGCTTAGGGGAGGAACAGCAGGGCTAAAAATAATAACCATGTAGAAAATTCACTAGGTAAGAACTAGCAGAGATTTAGAGACAGGCATGGTCTGTCTTCCTGCAGACACGGCAATGCCACTATCAGATCTCTGACAGATGGACATTTAGTCTTTATTTGAACCCCTCCAACAATAGACATCTCACTGCCTCTCGAAGCGATCCATTTCATATTTGGAAATCTGGAAGTACTATCCAGTATCCTTTTCCCTTTAGTTATCAGCACCACCTTCTTTGGGGGAATCTGCTGCTTCTTTCTTCTATGTGGTCCTGACAGGATGCTGGGATGGTGTGTTGTTCCCTGGACCTTAGTCCTCACATTCATTCCTTGCCTTCCCTTGCATTGAAGGTAGGAGAGGCTGTCCCCATCAGCCCTCAGTCTCAGGCTCCCATGTCAGCTGGGTTTTAGTGGGTCTGAGCAATGGGAGATATTTACAGGAGATTGGATGGGGAAGGAAAGGGAGAAGTCGAGGTATCCTCTCTATCTCTAGGGGGGAGATGGTGCCACATTCATGTATGCAGCTGCATTTTCTCCATGAGTGAGTCCCAACTCTCACTGGACACAGCCACCTGTCCCAGCTTCCACCGGGTGACACCTGCAACACCACCTTTTCCTTCTCTCCCTTTAATGAAAATTACAATGGCCTGTAGCTATTAGTGATATCTGAGTTGTTTCACTGTTCTCAGGAAGGCTTTGGAAGCTCTTCCGCCATTTGTGTATAGCCAATACATTCCCTTTTTCCAGAGATGTTTCTGTATTCTGATTGGATCCTAACTGCTACAGTGTCCAGACTGGACAATTATAACCCAGCCACATGATTGGTTCAGGGATGTTCATATTGCACAAGGTGGACCTATCAGAAGTCCTTCTCTAAGTCTGTAAAACACTTTTTTTTTTAATTTTTTTTAAATAATAAATTTTATTTTTATATTCCCCATACAATTGCAACCCCCCCATTCTGACCCCAATCCCTCCCCTCCTGTCCCCCACCCCCCAAAAAGTGTCTCTGGTTCATAGTTTTTTGTTGATTTTGATTTTCACTTTCTTATAGTTATTCATTTTCCTGGTCCCTTATTTAAGTTTTCTAGATTCCTGCTATGAGTGAGACCATCCAGTATTTTTCTTTTTCTTTCTGGCTTATTTTGCTGAGCATGATCCCTTCCAGCGCCATCTATGTTGCTGCAAATTGCATGTGTTTATCTTTTTTGAATGCTGAGTAATATTCCATGGTGTGTATGCACCACATCTTCTTGATCCAGTCATCTATTTTGGGGCATTTGGGCTGTTTCCAAAGCTTAGCTATTGTAAATAGTGCTGTGTAAAACACTTTTTGATGGTGATCACTAAGCTGGGGTGGGATTAGAATGGAGTTGGCAGCCATAGCTACAGTGAGAAACTAACATGGAACAAGCACTGGTCAAGGGTGGGCAGCCAGCAATGACATCCTTCAGGTTCCTAGAGTCCCTGAAGCTCTACCTTCATCTCATTTTCCCTTTAGTTTCCTTGATTTAGGTTTCTTTCACTTTCGACCCCCAAATAACCTCACTACCAGAGTAAGATTTACCTTGTAGAAAAATATTCCCTTGAGGAAGCCCAGATCTGCTTTTCTAAAACCTACCCACTGTCAGACTGGTTCTCAGCACCAGGCCACTTGGCATTCTTGGCTGCTACCTGCCCTATGCAGCTGTTTCCACCTCCAGCATGTGCTCAAGCTACCCTGTTGGCCCTCCCTGACTCTACTGCACCCCTTTTCCCCCATCCTGATTGTCTGATGTCTCTGCTGGCTCTTCTCAGACATGCTTCTGACTTGTCCTTGACATGTCTCTCCAAGATGAGATGTTGGAAAGTCTTTGGCCCACCGAAGCTCTCTTGATCCTCCCTGTCAAAGAGGAGCATTTCCTTTTGTGGTCCTTCAGATATTGAAGGCAGCATTTTTGTTTCCCTCACTTTCCTGTTCCTCTCAAGGCCTTAGAATCTCATGACCGTCAATCATTCCTTGCATTTTGAAGTGCTTAGTACCAAGCAACCTGGAGCTATCTGATGAATGTGTTCATAATGGACACCAGGATGCTTGTCTTCATGACATGGTTCTTCCACCACTTGGGACTCGTGGCAGAAGATCTAAGGATGACTGCTCCTTGAAGATGACAGTCCTCGTGACCACAAATCCACTAATACATGGACATTTTCCCAGATAGGGAGAATAGCCACCTGTAAGGACCAGTCACTGTTCTGGACACTATGCTAGACCTTTACTTACTTTCTCATGTTTAATAATCCTTGCACCCAGCAAAGGGGTGTCATTGGTCCTGTGTTTCAGACAAAGAAACTGAGAGTTGGAGACATTAAGCCCCTTGCTCTAGGTCACATAGCTAGTAAAGGGTGAGACTAAACAAGGGGTAAAGAGCACTCCCCAAGCCTCTCCCCTTCCCACTGCTGCACATGTTTTTAGACACCAAAAAGACAGTCTGTTTTTCCTTGTTAAAAGGCTCTGATGTGTCCTTCTGGTAGAGATGCAATAGGATGACTGAGGCATTCAAGTGGACATGGATATCAGATTTATGCAAAAAAAGGAGTGAGGAGACTCTAATTTTAAAAAAATGGAGCAAAAATCAGTTGGCCACAGGATTTTGGCTTCAATTTACAGAGCACACTTAACTTAGGGCATTTTGAGGAGCCCTCTCAATCAATAAGAAAAGTACAAAAGGGGAAAGGATTTACCCAAAGCCATACAACAAATTAGGTGAACTGGGAATAAAGATAGATGGGACTAGTTTAGGAGTGCCCAGACTCTGGAGCTAGACTGCCTTTTTCAAATTCCACTAAGTACCTTACAATCTGAGTGACAGTGAGCATTTGTTTAAACCTCTCTACTTCAGTTCCCTCCTCGGTTAACTGAGGCACTAGCATGTACATAATAGTAATTACCACTTAGAGTCGTGAAGATCAAATGAATGAACACCAGAACTGCTTAGAACAGAGCCTGAGGGAGTGTGGTATATGTGTTAGGTGGGGTGATGATGGTGGTGGTGGCAATGTTATTATGAGGGTACCTGACTTTAGCCCCTGGGTTTGCTACATCTCCTAGAATGTGAACCAAGATCTTGGAATGTTCCTAATGCATCCTGTGCAACACATTCCTTCTCCCTGCCCTCACCTGGCTTGCTCACGTACCCATTAAACCTGAATGTGGAGGGGGTGTGTATAAAGGGGTACAGTGCACATCCATCAAGAGAAATGCAGTAGGGCCTCCCTGGTGGTGCAAGGGGTTAAGCACAGCACTGTGAAGCTATCTGCAGCCTCTACAGCATGAGTTTGATTCCCAGCTGGCCAGAGAGCTACCCACATGGCACAGTAGACCTTTCCTGTCTCGCTCACTGCTCCCCTTAGCAGTGTATTTCAATCTGCCTGTTCTGCTCCCCATTCTGTCTCTGGTGAATTTTCTCACGGCCCCCCCTGCCACACCTCTGGCCTGTACCCCAGTTCTGTGTGCATAAATAAATAAATCTTTTTTTTTTTAAAGAGAAATGCAGTACCCTGTCTTTGTTACAAGGCAACCATATACTAATCCATGACAAAATGGAGAGGACACAGGCCTGGGGACCAGTTGCAACCTGAGTTGTGCCACTAACACTGTAGGTGACCTTGGGCACGTCCCTTCTGTTCTCTGGACTTCAGTTTGACCCTCTATAAAATGACTGGGGAGGATTATGATGATGTCTTAGGGGCTCTCTTCCAGCTCTATCATTCTGTGATTCTAAATCCCTTTATAACAAACTCTAGGAGAGGAGCTTTGCTCTTGCAAATGGAGTGTAAAGTTAATCCTGCCTGTGCTGAGGCTAACTAATGTGTGTGTGTGGTTTATCCTACTTCATTAAGCCCTGACTCCCCACAGAGCAACACGTAAGGCAGCCCAGGCAGGTAATACTGAAGTGTTGCTGAACTGGGTCTCCTAATGGAAAATTATTTTCTCCCACTCTTTCTCAGATTTATCAACACAAAGCCCATAACTCCCATTTTCCACACTGTTACTTTGCCACATGTGTGGATTCAGGACCCAATCATAGATACGGCAAGTGGGTTTTGATACCTTTTTTTTTATCTATGAGCCCCCCACCCTCCTCCATGCTGCAGGCAACACAGACATTTTATTTGTGAAGAAACTGAAGCTTAGGCAGGTCAGGCGACTTGCTAGGGTCAGGCCAGTGTGTGGTGAAGGATGTTGCAAGTGTCAGGGTAATGCTGCTCTTGACAGAATGCTGGCTTAGGGGTGGGGAAAAGGGGAGGCACCTGGGAAACTCTGAAGCAGTGTTCCCAAATAAAAAACTTCCCCAATGATCCTTACCTTTTGTAAAGATTCTTGTAGATTCCCAAGTCACTTTCCTCTAGTCAACAGAGAACAAAATTGGACTGTCTTAGACTCCTTGTTTTTTTTTCTTTTATTGTGAAATATAGTACAGATATTGAAAGTGCATAAAGCAGATGTGTAGAGTTTAAAAGTGAAAACTGATTATCTCCAACCCCTGTTCCAGTGAGAAAACAGAGTATGATATTTGGTGAAAAAGTCAGGATATAGAGAATGCATCCAGTATCATCCTGTTCATGTAAAGTCAGACACTGCTGAGCTACACGTTTGGGCAAAGTGACCATGCTCTTTGCTCACTCCTAGCACTATGCAGACCTGATGCACCTTTTGTCCCTCCACCTCACTGAGGACAGAACCCACTAAGGACCAAGAAGTGCACAGGCACTGAATGTTACAACTGGAAGCCACCTCAGGAGGCTTTCATTCACTCATTTATTCCTCAGATGCTTGGGGTCTTGCAAGACAGGGGCTTCTGGCCTGGGGATGATGAGAGGTAGAGCACAAACATCTTACATGGATCCTGCACCAGAGGAGAAAGAAAGACTAGAATGAATTGAGTCTGAAATGAGGGTGGGAACAATGAGGGTCTTGGAAGTGTCTGGCTTACCCAAGACTCATCCTCATAGTCCTCTGAAAAAGAGTTAGATGGAAAAGGACCCCCAAAGAGGGAGTAGCCTTCTCCAGATGAATTACCTAGCCTTCATGTCACTCTCTAGTCTCAAAAGTCAAGTCAACTACATGGTAGTTTTATGTGCAATTGGATGAATCCCAAAAGGGTTGGGAATTAAGCTCCAGAATGTCAAAGAGGAAGGACCCTCCATATTGCTGGGTCTAATGACCTTGTTTGTGAATGAGGAGACTGAGGTCCAGAGTCGTCACTTTTCCAAAGTCATCTTGACAGCTTGAGGGGAACCCAAGACTAGAATGCCCCCATAACCAGTTATTCTACACTGCCCAAATGAAAACAACAGTATTTTCCAAAGTGAGTTGTTAGAATCATGAGTTTTCATTGGTCATGAAATCATGAAGAAAGAGAATATAAGAGTGGCAAAAGATCTTAGTGGTAATCATTCTAGTCTAGTGAGTCCCTAACTAGGCTGATCATCTAATCATCTGAGGAGCTTGTTTGAAAAAAATATAGATTCTAGGACTCCAGCCCCAGAGAATGGAGTTTAGTAGGACTGGGTTTTAGTAGGACAGATTGGCCATTGTAATTTTAAAAAGTCTACCAGTTGCTTCTGGTGGGACATTCATAGGCCTAGACAATTCTCCACTTGACAGAAGGGGAAGCTAAGGCAGACAGAGTGATTGATTGTAAAAGGTCACATCTCATTTCACCACAAACTTTTCAATTGTCCAGGAGAAAACTGAGCCAGGCTGCATATCTAAGAACCTTGATATATTAATAGTGTTTTCCCCCAATATTGTTTTTGTGGTTGACACATTTATTTTTTGAAGCAGCTTAAAAGATTCCTAGCCACGCTGGAAGGCACTCAGATTTGTACAGTGTTTACAATGACTTTGTTGTTCATTAAGCAAATTTACCCAGACTAACCCAACATGAAAGAAATCATCTTGTTTACAGTGAGATCCTCACAAAAATACGTGTAGCAAAGACAGACAAACACACATAAACCTGGATTGCCGAGTGGGACATGATTTGCGGCTGCATCCAATTTTTCTCATTAGAACTTGTTTTATTTGAACATGACTCAGTACCCCGTGTAAATGCGAAGTTGTTAATCTTATTACTATATGGAAAACAAATTAATTAGTATGCATGCTACTGGAGATGAGTTGTAAGGTTGGTATTGGCAAGATTAGGAAAACACACTCATTACTCCAAATGATATCTGATATACACGTCTGACTTTCACTTTAAGATTGGTTCCAATATATGGGCAACAAATATAGCTAATAAAAATCAAGCTTTTGTGCTCAGCATCTTAATGTTGGGGTTGGCCAGATTCACACATTTTGGCCTTCTTTGTTTTAAAACAAAGGTCATTGTCATGTGTAACTGCTAGTCACTGTCCCTCAGCCCAAACTCTTGCAGCACTTTCTCAGGTTCCAGCTCCCACCCCAAACCAAACCTACAGGAGAATGAGCTTCTCTTTCTTTCACAAGGCCACTGCACTTGTGCTCCTCCCTGAGCATGTTCCACCTCCTTTTAGTAGTTATAATTAGCACATCTCATTTTTCCAGGGGACTATATGAGTATAGTCTCCTTGAGGGCAGAGGCTGTATTTCCAATGGGAGATTCAAATCATGTTAAATGCCATTCTGTAGGGAAAAAATGCCATTCTATGGGGAAAAAAATGCAAAAAACGAGGAAGCTCATTAGGTGCCAATGTGGAGCAATCACCAAGATACACTAAATGTACACTTACAGATGATATTGGAAAGTGTACTGCTAACACCGATAACCAAATTATCAGAAAGGGGACCTGGGAACAGAAGTAGGAAGAGACATTTCCTCAGGTTGCTTCTTTGCCTTTTGAATTTTCTCCATACTTAGTTGTTTGAATACTCAGTAAAAAAATATATATATAATTAAATTTAAAAATAAAACCAAAGGAAAGATTTACTTAAAATTAAAAAAAAAAAACACCAAGACAAAATAAAACAAATAAATAAAAACAAATGTCATTTGGCATAGTAAAGACTTTCGGAGTCCTTTAAAAAATAAACCTGTTTTAATTTTACTCCAGGTTACCGGACTTATTTGACCAGGGAACTCCAAAAACAAATAAGTAAAACAACCCATGAAGTATCCAAAGTTTCCCAAATGATTTGACCCTGAGATACTTTTTTAAAATACTCACTTATTGCTTCACAGTGCTCACGCCTGGCTAAGCAGACCTCTCTTGTCTCGCCTGCTGTTCCCCTCAGCAGTGTGTTTTAGTCAATCTGCCTGTTCTGCTCCCCACTCTGTCTCTGGTGAATCCTCTCACTTCCCACACCTCTGGCCTGTACCCCGGTTCTTGCATGCATAAATAAATCTTTAATAATAAATAAATAGTTATTACTATCTCACAGAACACAAGCGACCCATTAATGTGCCCTAGCTAACATTTCAAGACAGAAAGTGTAAAAGAGAGTGGATACTGGTTCACTACCGACTCCATGAATGGACTTGCGAAGTCCTTTCTCTTGTCTGCATCTCAGTATCCCTGTCCCTAAAATACGTCAGCTGTTCGAGATTATCTCTGATCTTCCTTCTCCTTCTGAAGTTTACAGATTTAACAGTGGTGCTGTCTGTGCTTTGAGTAGCCATTGGAGGCAAGGCCATCTATAATACTTGGTAAAAGAAGCTGAAAGTTGTGTCTATATTTTGCCTCTCTGAAAAGCCCAGATATAAAATAAAAAATAAAACCTGAAGGTTAAAAGAAACCAGAACCATTATTTTTGGTTCACTACAGCTATGGAGATTGCCTGTCTTAGCACTCACTGCGCATCCTTGGGCAAAACGCTGAGTCCAGTCTAAGTTTCTTTAGCTATAAAATGGGTATAATGATTGCTTTGCTGCTTTCCTCAAATTCCTGGTAAAGGTATTTAGAGTATGACAGCAACAGAAATAAGAGGATAGAGAGGCAAGACCAGCTTTGTCAAACCACTTATTTAACAAGTAAAAGTGTTGCTTTTCAAGTCTTCTTTCATTTGTCAGTAGGTTTCCCTTATTTGTGGCAAAAGTATTGTAGGAAGGCAGCATTTCCATCCATCATTTCCAGCATTTCCATTACTGGAGGCAAAATACACTGGAAAAAGTCATTCAAAGTGATTTGTCTATGTATCAAGATCTAGATCTAGATCTGGGGATTTTAGGAAATAACCAAAAAAGGAGAAAGTGTGCACCCTGGGATTGTTTGTAATAGTGAAAAGTTGAGTACTTCTAAATATATGATATTAGGGAACGCTTAATACTAGGGTATTAAGCAGCTATTAAAATAATTACTAAAACATTTTAAATGATAATTATGAAGTCCATGTGGTATTATAATGATAAACTGTTAAGTGAGAAAGCTGAATACAGAGCTGTAACTGTACTAATAAATTTTCTGTGTAAATTTTTCTAGTATATAAGTAAGGACAGAAGATGTTGAGCTGTTCATTTGTTAGGATGGTAGGATTATGGATAATATTCTTTCCTTTTAATTTCCTTTATTTTCAAAACATTGTGAACAAAATAAAAAACTGGAAAGAAATACAATGAAAGCAACAGATAGGTACATTTTGTTGTATCCTTAGTAAATCCTTTCACTGAAGAAAGGGATTAAATGTGGCTTACCATAGCAAATCATAAAATAAGACCTACATATTACTTTTCCTCGAGGCCTTCCTATCCTTCTGAGAATAAATTAAAATATAAGCACCAATTTAAACATTTTTAAAATTTTTAAATTTAGGATTACCTCATTATTCTACTTAAGACTTAAAAAGGAAGAAGTTATTCTTTTTTCCCTTTGGATTAAGTTTCCTTGGCAAAGTTCCCTGGTCTCTGCAGCTGGCTCAGGGGTCCCCATTCCTACATTATGCATTTCTCAACCCCCACTCAGATGTACAGACAGTGGCAGGGAAGATCCAGTTAGATTAGGGATCCCAACTGGTCCTGCTTTGTAAAATAAGCACATTAGTTTCTGCCCTGGCTGCAGCCTTGCCCTGCTGTCAGGATGCCCTGAAGCTAATGTGTAAGAAGACACAAAAGTGCATTATTGCAAGTACTTTAATTAGAGGTCACATTGGGGGAAAAGTGGGGTGATGGTAGAGGAGGATGAAGACTGGTTTTTTGGGAAGCAGCATAGTGTTAGCAGTTAAGAAATTTGATTGTGGGGCCTCCTTGGTGGCACAAGGGGTTCAGACACAACCTATGAAGCTCTCCACTGCTACTGCAGCATGAGTTCAATCCCAGGTCAGGGAGCAACCCATATGGCACAGCAGACCTCTCCTGCTTCGCCTGCTGCTCCCCTCAGCAGTGTATTTCTGTCAATCTGCCTGTTCTGTTCCCCACTCTGTCTCTGGTGAATCCTCTCACCCCCTGCGTCTCTGGCCTGTACCCAGATCTTGTATGCATAAATAAATAAATCTTTTTTTTTTTTTAAAAAAAGGAAATTTTATCGTGAAGTCAAAACTGGCTTTCGGGCCTCCCCGGTGGCGCAGCGGTTGAGCACTGGGTTGCGAAGCTGCCCACGGCCTCTGCGGCGCTGGTTCGATCCCCGGCTGCTCCCCGGCCACCAGAGGAGGGTCCCACATGGCGCGCAGACCTCTCCTGCAGCGCCCGCTGCTTCCCTCAGCAGTGTGCTTTGGTCCTTCTGCCTGCTCTGCTCCCTGCTCTGGCTCTGGTGAATTCTCTCACCCTCCCGTGCTTCTGAGTGTACCCAGTGCATGTATAAACAAACAAACAAACAAACAAATAAATAAATAACTGGCTTTCAATGCCACCTCTGCTAGGTCCTAACTGTGAGATTCTGGAAAGTCTCAGGTCTCTGAATCTCAGAGTTGAAGTTTCACTCAGCTCATGACAATAAGGTCTATAAAGCAGAATGTTTGGTAAATAGTAAGCATCCGGAAAAGGCTCTTAGTCTCTTTAGTCTGCCCCTCCCACTAACTGGCTTTACTGCTTATGGCAGTTTTTCTTCTCTGGCCCTTATTGTCTCCATCTATCAAATGGGACAAGGAGGCTCAATGGTCTCCCAGCTCTGTCATAGTGGTGCTGGTAGCAAAGTCCTTTCAAAGACAGATTTACATGGGCATCTGTAGCCCTTGTGGATTCCAGAAGGGAATCTCTGCACAAGGGAATTTCAGCTCCACAATCTTCCTCTTATTTTACCCCTAAATGTGTTTCCTCCAGGTGACATTCCAAGGCCATCCCTTCCAGCTGGGAATGTTTGTCCAGCGGCAAAGGGAAGATGTTGAACTCCACACACACACACCCCACCCTCTAGTCCCCCCACTGGCTGAGCAGATATTTTCACAGGAACCTTCACTGTGCCATCTTGTTTGTTCCTTCTTAAGGACAATGACACCACCCAAAAGCCCCTCCCCCACCAAAGGCCAGAAGTAGGACCGGTGGACCGAAGCCACATGGAAGCTGAGATGAGCTCAGTTCTCCTCAATGTTAAGGGCTAGTGAGCTTACTATCTGTGGAGGTATTCAAGCTCAGACTATTTCCTGGGATGCTATAGAGATATCAGATGACAATTTAATGAGGTCTACTACCCCAAGTCTCTGTTGTATTAATGAAATATTTACTGATTTATTATTATAATTAATAATACATTAATTGATAAACTATTGGTTGTACCATCGTAGAGGTTCTGACCTATTCTAGATTTTTTCTGAAGAGCAATCACAGTAGAAAATTCCTGAGGTTAGGTGCTGTAGAATCAGACAGATCACATGATGTGTATCTTTCTAAACCTTCTTTCCCACACAGTGAAATTCTTTCCATATCGTATATGATGTATGGGCCGCGTATGTGTGTGTGAATACATCATTAATGCGCTATTGACTGCAACTATGTCTTTTCATTTTCCCTGCAGGATCTGAGGTTTTCTTCCCATTTCAGCTCTGCCAAGCTGTGCTTTTTCTCAACAATTCTAGATCCAACAATGTCTTTTCAGAATTTTAGCAGCAGTATCATGACAGTTGTTAACCTGTGGCTCTCGGATGTGCTTGAGCTGAATTTCTTGTTCTTTGCTTTCTTGCAGTGTTGGCACAGGACACTTTGAAAAGAACCACACGGTTTCCAACACATGTACTGTGAACTGCTACATCTACAAACCTTCACTCATAGCTCCTGTCAAATGTGTGACTATTGGCTCCTCTACCAAAGAAGGAGAAGAAATATACATGGACAAAAAAAAATTTTCTTTAAACAGCATTGGGAAACCTGAACTCATCTTAACAATACCTTGTGAGGGTCTCCCTGGTGGTACAGGGATTAAGCACAGCACTATGAAGCTGTCTGCAGCCTCTGCAGCATGAGTCCGATTGCCAGCCAGGTAGCTACCCACATGGTGTAGCAGACCTCTCCTGTCTCGCCTGCTGCTCCCCTCAGCAGTGAATTTCAGTCACTCTGCCTGTTCTGCTCCCCATCCTGTCTGGTGCATCCTCTCACCCCCTGCACTTCTGGCCTGTACCCCAGTTCTTGTATACATAATTAAATAAATCTTTAAAGAAAAAAAAACAACACTTCATGAGGTAACTGCCTAGCTATTATATTATCTGTTCTCCACAACAGCCCCAGGAGTAGGTTGAGTAGGTGGCAATTATTCTTTTTTTAAAAAAGATTTATTTATTTATGCATACAAGAACTGGGGTACAGGCCAGAGGTGCGGGATGTGAAAGGATTTACCAGAGACAGAGTGGGGAACAGAACAGGCAGATTGAAATACACTGCTGAAGGGAGCAGCGGGTGAGTCAGGAGAGGTCTGCTGTACCATGTGGGTTGCTCCCTGGCCTGGGATTGAACTTGTGCTGCAGTGGCTGTGGATAGCTCCATAGGTTGTGTCTTAACCCCTCATGCCACCAGGGAAGCCCCATGGTGGCAATTATTCTTATTACAGATTAGCATAGCAGGGGTGGGGTGCAGAGGAGTGAAGTCATAATCCTAGGATGTAGTAAAGCAAGAGCTTCACCTGCTCTTTTAAGACAAGAGGACAAATTGCTATGATAGTGTGACAAAAGTATTAACAGAAGTGTGGGACCCCATTATGTTCCTTGGAGTGACTGTAGGCATGATGCAGATACAAAAGCAGGTGGCAGTGACTTCTACTTATTGGGAGGAACTTAGCAAGAAAACGTGACTTGCAATGCTCAGAAGAAAGTTCATATGCTCCATGGTTGCCAACTGGGAGTAAAGAGTAGGTTATTCAAATTTTAAGGTTTCTCTAATGCAATTCTTACCATATCTCCTTGGCCATTCCCATAGGTCTCATAAGTATCTTATTGTGGTTTTGATTTGCAATTTGTCTGAGGATAAGTGATGATGAACTTTTTTTTTTCATGTGCTGGTTAGTTGTCTATATGTCTTCGTTGGAAAATTGTCTACTTAGCTCTTCTGCCTATTACTGGACAGTCATATACAAAAGAAAGAAACTAGACTATTATCACATACCACACAAAAATTAACTCAAAATGGAATAAATGCAAGACCTGAAACTATAAGATACATAAAAGAAAACAAGCAAACCATTCCCAGACATTAGCTTCAAGGATATCTTTGAGGAATTGACTCCAATAACAAGGGAAACAACAGCAAAAATAAAAACTGGGACTACATCAAACTGAAACTCTCCTGCAAAGTGAACAAAACTATCGTTAAACACAAGGATACCCTGCTTCATGGGAAAAAACATTTGTACATCATACATCTGGCAAAGGGCTCATATTCAAGATTGACAAAATGATACCAAACTTTTGGCCTGTCACACCCTTCTCCCCATCTTTTCCCTCTAGACCTAAGTAAAATACCACCTCACTTAAAAAATCTTCATAGGTTCCTCCTAGCAAGAAAGGACTCCTTCCACTTTCCGAATTACATTTAATTAACAGCTTGGCCAAGTTCCACCTTGTATTATAGACTTATTTCTCTAACCTGTGAGCAACTGGAGGCCAGGAGAGTCTCATCTCCCTCCAGGAGTAACCACTAAGCTCTCTTTTCTGAATGGAACTGAATTAAAACTATGAGAAGAAAAGGTGGTTCTTTGGTCATGTTGGGGTACAATGGCAATGGTTTGCAAATAGGGCTATTGGTACTAGGGATCTGAGTACTGCCATCCTGACAAAAGCTCCAACTTCTTAATGTTTGGATAGGCATAGTCCTGCAAAAGGTTTTTTTTTTTTTTTTAAGGTTTACTTATTTATGCATACAAGAACTGGGGCATAAGCCAGAGGCATGGAAGGCGAGAGAATTCACCAGAGACACAGTGGGGAGCAGAACAGGCAGATGCACTAAAGTACACTCTGAGGGGAGTGGTTGGTTATACAAGAACTGGGGCATAAGCCAGAGGCATGGAAGGCGAGAGAATTCACCAGAGACACAGTGGGGAGCAGAACAGGCAGATGCACTAAAGTACACTCTGAGGGGAGTGGTTGGTGAGGCAGGAGAGGTCTGCTGCACCATGTGGGTTAGCTGGATAGCTTGATAGCATTGTCTTTAACCCCTGTGCCACCAGGGAGGCTCTGTCCTAGAAAAGTTTTAAAGCCAGTGTTTCTCAATGCATAGTTCATCTCCGGTCTGCATCTGACTCACCTGGAATAGTTATTAAATATTTGGGTTGGGCCTCCCCTGGTGGAGCAGCGGTTGAGCGCTGGGCTGCAAAGCTGCCTGCAGCCTCTGCAGCACCAGTTGGATCCCTGGCCGCTGGGCTAGGGTCCCACATGGCACGCAGACCTCTCCTGCTGAGTCCGCTGCTCCCCTCAGCAGTGTATTTCATCAGTCTGCCTATTCTGCTCCCCACTCTGGCTCTGGTGAATTCTCTCTCTCCCGTGCTTCTGACTGTACTCAGTGCTTGTATAAATAAATCAATCTTAAAAAAAAAAAAAACCCTAAAAAAGAAAAGAAAAAATTGGGTTCCAGGTGGTATGTGGCCACTAAATCAAGCTCTCCAGAAATGCAACCCAGGGACCTGGGTATGACTCTTCTCACACAAACATTTAGCTACTTATTATAGTGGAACAGAATGACCAATTCCAGGAAGAACTGGGATCTCAGAGATGGGGAAGGGTGGTAAGGACCAGACACAGATACCCTACCCCCAACACACAGGGAAACAGGAGAGGGAGTGCTCAGGGCTCTGGGCCCTGAGCAGTAAAACCGTGGCCTCCAGCAATGGCACTGGGAGGGCCTCCCACAGCCTGGGAGGGTTTACTAATGTACCTGAGGCACATCCCTGGTGGAAGTTTTATTGTTATTTTGTTTTGTTGTTCCATGCTGAGAATTTTCATGAATATTGAAAAATCCCTGGGGCAGAAGGTAGACAACTGATGGAAATTAACTTTCTTGTGTTTTCCTTCTCTGATTGTAAGACCCTTCTCTTTGACACTTGGGGTCCATTCACTCCATCTGGTAATGGGAGAAAGCCAGCAGCCACTGCTCTAGCAATTCTAAGGGAGGTGTGGCAGGAGTTTCCCACCCTATTCATGCTCCTTCCTCTGCCTCCCTATGCAAAGCACTTCCGATTCCTTCCCTCCCTCAGAAGCATTTGCCTTACCTACCACTCCCCAAGCCCTTGATTAGCCCTTTCCATAGCATTTTCCTTGACATCAGCAGCTCATCTGCAAATTGGAATATTAACTATGTTTTCCATTTCCTTATTTATCTAAAAAAGTCCTTCTCTTCTTTCAACACTCACCAAGGTTGCTCTCCAGGACAGGTCTGCCCCACTTCCCTCTTTCTGAAGTCGGGCTTGAGCACCCTGCTCCATCCTCTCATAGTTCCCTTTGCTTCTACCCCTCTTGGCTTTCTTATGGTCTAAGTAGAGTTCTGTCTCCCCTTCAGTCAGAGCCTGAATTTGAATGACATTATACCCTGGCACCTGACACAGGACTGTGCACCCAGTTCTAGGGTGCCAGTGAGGGCCAATGACTGCTCGGTAGAGACTCATCAAGAGCATCTCTGCAAATATTCTTGTCTTGCCTGGAAGACATAGGGCTGGCCCATGAGGCTAATGGGGCTGGGAACCCCAGGACCTTCAGCATGAAATTCCCCTCCTGTGTCTGGAGAAAGAGTGGAAGGCTATCCACTAGGAATATGAGGCCCTGCACTGGGAAGCACACTGCTCCTTCTCCCCCTGGCCTGCAGGGAAACAACTTCCTCCTGGGTGGCCAGAACCATTTTAGGGGTAGAGCCTTTTTCTGGGTCTTCCAAACTGCCCTGACTTGTGCAACTCAGGCACCTGCTTACTCGGAGGGCCTCGGAGGAAATGGAGGAACCAAGCCAAATGGGTTTTGGTGAAAGGAGTTGGGACAAAACCCAGCTCTGAGCTTAATTAGAAAGAGTGCTTAATCCCTCCTGCAACAAATGCAGATCGCCCACAAAGGAGAACCAGGATGCCAGCAGCCAGGAAGACCCCAAGCCTTATAAACCAGCACTTCGGGCTGTGCAGGGCAGCTCCGCTATGATCTGATACAATGACTATTGTTGAGGAAGGCTGTTTTTCCATGTTTTTGTATCCTTTTCTTCCCATTTTCTTTTGCTACCTAATTTCATGCATCAGAGGTCAAAAGACAAAAGGTCAGGCCTGATTTAGAGGCAGCAAACTCCCCACCACCAGGAACGTGAGTCCAAAAGAGTGCTTTGAGGCACCGCTTGCAGACACTGGCAGGTTTTCATCCCCGCCTAATTCTCCTTTGTCACTTCATGGGATACAAGAGTCTACTGGCAAATTGCATGAGAAATGAGACACAAACTGCTGTAACAAACTAGGAAAAAAATCAACACTTTCAATTCACCAAAATGTTTCCATTTTATACCTTGTTTCTAAGAATTTGTTTCTAACAAGGAGCTTATCTGTGAACTCAACCTGCTTATGCACAGAACCCTACACATGCATATTGTGTGTGCATATGTGTATGTGCGTGTGTACATAACATCTGATACTCCCCAATTGTTTTCCTGGGAGAATTTATGAAGCTCTCTCAAGAAAACTGCCAACGTGTCCTAAAAATAGCTTTCAGTGAAAGTTTAGCATGAATAATTTAGTATGATTCTTTAAGTATGGATTTATGAATATTTTGCTCTAAGACCTCCAGTCTTTTCAATGCCTAATTTTGGACTCCTAGGTAATAGTGGGTTGCTAGGGTTTCTTTATATGCTAGCAACACTTATACGCTTATATGGAGAACACAGGGTCATGATTTGCCACAGAAATAATGTCGTGAAGCGGGGTAAATGATTTTCTTGTCTTATGCTCAGAAATGTCTCATACCAACTTAGCTTTCATCTTTTCATTTTTCTTCTGTAGACATTTCTTTAGCTGATTTGGCATTCAATATCTGAAGGTCTCGCCCCCACCTCCATTATGAAGTAAAGGAGAAGTTAAGTACTTTGGGGAGTGTCTCTGGTGATTGCTAGACACTGGGACAGATTACAGGGCTCACCTCCAACACACCTTGGATTGAAGCCCAGCTCCTCTTTTCCATCTTGCTCTGGACTGAGTCCTGGAGGAAGCTACCAATAAATAACTGGTCAAGTTGCTAAATACAGATAACCAGCAATTCGGGAAGATTTTTAGGGCACAGTTTTATTTCAAGCATGTTCTCAAATCCAGATTTTATATCCTGCACACCCCTTTTCTCCCCCACAAGATTTCCCTTCATAAGAAAAAAAAAAATCAGTCTACAACCTGCCAGGAGACTGAGGTATTCACTTGGTGATTTGCAAGTTCACGTTACAGGATCCAGGGAAAGTGCCCAAACCCTGCTGTGATCCTCTGCCATAGCTCTGAACTTATTACAGAAAAATGGAGAGTGAAGTAAGCGAGAACATTAAAGGGCCTACTTATAGGCACGCTGCACTTCTGTTTAACATTCTGATGGGTGTCCAAAAACTAAAAGAATCGTTTAACCTGTGCACTCACTCAAAATCACTTGTAAAGTAGGTTCCTTTGTGTTCCACTACTTCATGGAATCAAATTATATCACATTAAAATGTTATTAGTTTAAAATATATTAAATATATGCAAGTCTGGTGCGCAGTATGAATATTTAAAGCTCATATTGTACGGAGAAATATCAGAGGAAAAAGGGGAGGGGAGAGCTAACATTTCATCATATAAATATTGATAGAAAAAAAGGTCCTATATAAACTTTCTTTAGCAACTAGGATTTTATTGCTTACCAATTGTGGCATTGTTAAATTTAAAAGGAAATGTGAAGAGAAATAAGCTGGTTTACATTTGTTTTCCATGTGAAACAATCAGAGTGCCAGTAAATATTTTCAACGCTGTTTTGGATTCCTAGGTAATAGTGGATTGCTGCGGTGCCTTTGCAAATTTTATATGCAATTGACTGCTTGTTTTCCATATTCATATATTTGGAATGTGACTCCAGAAGAGTGAAATTTTATCTCAAAATTCTCCAAGAGTTGCCTTCAAATAGCATCTCTGTGCATATGTATATGGCATACACTTGACGTCTGCCATGTGTACCTGTGCGCTGGAAACCAGTCGTGGAAATGAACTGAATTACTGGATTTGAGTTGAAATGAACCCATCCAAACGACTCAGGTCTGCGCTCTTTCAGGTTTCTCTCAATAACACTTTTAATTAAAATAAGAAAGGCAGTAAAGTAAAACAACAATAGCAATAACCCACCACGACCATCAGGTCCCCCAAACAGCCTCAATGCATTTTCCAGCGCTCCCCGAGTATTTCTGGGTGGTGAGCCGCCAGCACATGGTGCCTCAGCGAACCAGCATCAAAAGCTCGAAGCCTTTTAGGCGCACAGGACCCCACTGGCAGCAGAAATGGGTGATGTGACACAAACCAACCCTCAGCCCCTTTCTGCCCTGGGTGCGGCTAGAAAACCTGCGGCGGCCGCGAGAAGATTTCGTTGCGCGCTTTTTGCGCTCTGCTCCCGGGAAGTTGCCAGTGGAGAGGTGCCCCCATCTACCCGGGTGCCGCCCCTAGGGAAGCCCCAAACTAATTCCGCGCGGGGGACCTACTCGTCGTCCACTCTCAATCCTGACACCATCCAGGCCCAGCAAACGAAGCGGGGCGGGGCTGGGCATTAGGGGCGCCACCTGCCAAAGGTGCAGTGACACGTGCGCGCAGCGCGGACCCCAAATCCTGCGAGTCCAGCTGTGGCCTCGGCGGCTCCCAGAACTGGGCCCCAGCTTTAGGGCGGGGCCTCCTTCTCGCGGCTGCCTGGACGTCGGCTCCCACCCCTCCACTCCGCGGGCTTCAGCCCACAGCGGCAAGGCCAGAGTCGTTTCCTGCGGCTTTTCTCAGATTTCGCACAGAGGCAGGCCCCGCGGCGGACGACCACGGCCCAGGCTTTGCTGGACTGCGGGCTGGGGGTACCGGGAGGCGCCGGACAGAAACCGAGTCCCAGTCCCGGCTTCACAGCCCTGGAGTACATGGGTGTTTCCTGGACCAGAAGAGGCCCACGCTAGGCTCTTCACCTCCCGACGTCGACCTCCTTCTCCCTAAGCTGCAGAGTGTTGGCTGGAGGCAAGCTTGCGGCGTGCCAGGGCCAGCCTCTTCTGCAACTCTACTTTTTCCTGTCACTCTCTGTTCTCGATTTCTGCTTTCTCCCTTTAACCCAAAGTCAGAGCGCAAAGGGGCCCAGCAGGCTGCGCACCAGTCCCCTTCCTGGGCCTCTAATCTGCTTTCCCCATAGTCCCGTCGCTCCCTCTCTATGTTTCTGTACAGATTTTCCCCCATTTCCTTGCTGATTTAGTAAGCGAGTCTCTCTGTCGTTCTAAATGTGCCCTTTTTCCTCCCCAGTGTAGCATTAAAGAAATCCAGGTGTATCGAGGTTGGAGAAGTTCCGGCAACGTGAACAGAAAGAATGTCTTATTCTTTACTTGGAACATTTCCGGTCACTACAGTTTGGCTTCCCCTTGAGATGGTGCCAGCTCTGGTTCCCCAAGCAGGCCGCTGCTACCAATGCGCCTGCTCGTTCTCTAGCTGTGTATGCCTATGTTAGAGTGTAGACGTATGTATCTGTGGTTGCAGCTCTCCAAACCGAAAGCTGAGCCGGGTTGAGTTTCTGGGATTCCAGGGCTGTGGACAAGTCCGACGCGAGATTTTTCGGGGTCCCTAAGCCTATCTGCGTCTAGACTCCATGCGTCCCTGCCCCCTTCTCTAAAGCCCGCAATATCAATACCGCGTCCTCCGAAAAGGTTTGCCACCTGCTCAGCGGCGGGAAGCGGCCCCTCAGTCCAACGTTTCGGAAGTCGGAGAGGTCAGAAGCAGCTACCCACGCGCAAGGGGGGATCGATGCAAACCCGACAGGGTGGCCAAGAGGACCGCGCTGAGGCCTGGGTGCGCCGCGAGGGGGGCTCTGTGAATTCTGACCCAGACACTACGGACTCGCGGGGTGATGACTGGGGCGGGCGCCCCCTCGGGAACGCACATTTGTTTCACCACAGTTTGGAGCGTGCAGGGTTCGACCCCGCTTCGCCAGGGTCAGGTATTTCGGAACCTGACGAAGAACCCACCAGTCGTGCTGCTTGGCCTAATCCTCTGCCCTTCCTGGCTGCGGATGGGAACCGAGTAGTGGCCGGTGTCTCCTTCCTAATCCAAAATCCCCACACCACACACAAAAGCATGGCACAAACACAAAAACTAAAGCCAACACAGGAAAAGAGAAATCAAAACCCCATACAAACTCACGGCTCATAAACACAAAATCAAAATCGAAAAGAAAAACGCACATAAACACACATTTCACCTAAAGGCAAAACACAAACGACACCCACTAATAGGAAATCAAAACACCGCGCAGAGGGAACAGGCTTCCAAACGACACACAAAAAAGGCAGCCTTACACGGGCAAAGTACAAAACCCACATAAAATCAAAACACACAAGATAAAACCCATCAAAAAGACCAAGACTCACAGAGCCAAATCCGCTAAAATGAAATCCACGAAAAAACAACACGCAAAATACCCGAAACAAAAGACTATCTCATAATGAAAACTCACAGAAAATCAAAACAAAACAAACCCTCCAAACTGGGGGAAGAAAAAAAAAAAACCAACAAACAAACAAACAATTCCCGCCCCCAGCCTGGGGTGAAATGTCAGTTCCGAGAGGGCTTTTGATCTCAAGGCGCGGACAGGCCGCTCCTCCGCGGCGCAGCCTCCCCGCGCGGGCTAGGCGGGAGGGCGGGAAGCCTGGGCTGAGGCCCGGCGACGCAGGCTAAGAGTCTGGCGCTCCGAGATGGCCAAAAATCAAATCGCCGGGGCAGAGCCCCGGACCTGAAGGCTGCAGGAAGAAGGCGGTGCGGGGGGACTGAGCAGACTACTTGGTGGGGGGGCCGCCGGAGGATCCACAGCCACGTTTCCGATTGTGGCGAAATCGGCTCAGCGGATAAGCGTTGTCCGGTTCCCGCTGCGCCCCCAGCCCACCCCCCGCCTTTCCTACAGTTCTGGGCTCTTCCCCCTAAGTTCCGTCCCAGCCTCGTGACCACCCCCTCCAAAAAACAAACAACACTTTTGCAGAGGACGATTCACTTTCTGAAACTGCCATTGTCCGGCGGCCAAGAGTCCTCCTGTGGAGCGCGGCCCCGCCCTGGAGAACCTCGTCCCCACGACCACCCCGCTGCGGGGCCTCAAGGGTTTCCCGCAGCCTTGGCCAAGCAGCTGGACTCGGGAATGGGAAGGAGGATGGGGGGCAAGGGGGGCAAGTCTTGAGTCTGGGCTGAAGAGAAGGCTGGACGTGCCACACCTCTGCCCGGTCTCTCTCGGGGTGATTTTTCCTCCAGAATCGAGTCCTGGGGCTCCGAGACCGCGCAACGCCTCAGGGTTTGAGGGCAAAGAGATTCCATTTATGGGCCGGGGTAAGGTGTCCGGGACTCCTGTCAACCTCTGGGACATCCCAAGATGGTTCTTTTCTGTGCGGGTGCTCGAAAGGGGAGGCCCGGACTTTAGCTTTTCACAGCTTAATCTCTTTCCTGCGGGCCTGAATGAAATCTGGTTTGGGGAGGGGCACTGGTACCAAAAGGCCGAGCAGGCCATGGGGACTTTAGGGTTTTGGCACTACCCTAAAGCCTGGGACCTAGCAATAGTATCAGAACTGAAAATCGGTGTGGAAGGCTAGGGTGGCTGGAGGTCCGCGGCGGGCGCCGCCCTAGAGGTGAATCGTAGGCAACTGGAACGCTCCCTCTGTGCCCCACAAAATTGCTCGCCTTTGCACTCCCTTCAAAAGCACGGGCTTGGCAAATTGGTTTATTTCTTTAAAAACAAAAACCCGGCCTGCATCCACCAACTCGGCTGTGTTTGAAGCTAGAGGGGTCCCCTGTCCCGCGCCCCGCACAGAGGGCCGGAACACCAAAGCGCAGGGATTTGGAGAGGGTGCAGCCGCGAGGCCAGGACTTCTGGCTCGCCTTCCGTCGGCCCCTTCCCGTAGGCGCGCGGGCTAGCGCCGAGCTCGGTCTGAAGCCTTCCTTCCCTCCCCCCAACCCCCTATAAAAGTCCGGGGAGGCGCGGCGGCTGCACTGCTGCTCTCCCGGCCTCGCGCGCCGCTCCAGCCCAGCCCGGCCCGGCCCGGCCCGGCCCGGCCCGCCCCGTCTGGCCAAGTGAGCGGCCCGTTGCGCAGCGCAGCACCCCTTTCCCTGCTCCCGGCCGGCTGCGCGGGGCGGCACGCTGGGGGCGCGGCGCGTCTGGGGACATCTTGTGATGTTGGCGAGAACAGGACATGATCTCACATGGCGAGAAGCTCTTTAGTTCCTTAATCATTTCACGGTGCCTTCGGTCGCTTTTTTTCCACCTAAAACGTTTAGTTTCAGCTCAGTGATCAGCTACCCCAGCTCGGCGGGGGAGCGGAAGGCTTGAATTATTCCGACCTGTGAGCGGCCTCTGGCACCAAAAAAAAAAAAAAAAAAAAAAAAGGGAAGCACAAAAAAGTGGAAACTTTTTTCCCTGTCCATTCCATCAAGTTCTGAAAAATCAAAATGGATTTAGAGAAAAATTACCCGACTCCTCGAACCGGCAGGACAGGTAGGACAGCGCTGCCGCTCCAGGCGTGCTAACCCAGGGACCCAGCCATGGGCTGGTCCTCGCGCACGTCGGCTCTGGGGGAGGGGGTGAGCTGCATTTTCCATTTTCGCAGGGATTGACTGCGCCTCTGTCTTCGGTGCGTTATTGTGTCTTTTCATCAAAGAGTTTACTCAATTCACATCAGTCCAAGTGTCTGAGATTTTGTGTTTTTCTCTCTATTTCTCTAAGTTTATGTGGGTGTTTGTGTGTGTGTGGGGGGGGTCTGAAAGTTTGTTTGGGGTTGTGTTTACATAGGGCCTCAGCGTGTGCCTGAATGACAATGAGTTTGTGCCTTGTGTATGTATTTTCAAAATGTCTTAGTGCGTGTCCAAGAGCTTATGTGTGTGTGTGTGTGTCTTTGTATTCGTGTGTGTGTGTAAGAGTGCATGTTCCTGGGTACTGTGCTTTTGAGTATCCAGAATGTGTGGTATCCTGTTCACCTGTCATAGCCTAAGTGATTTTGGAAAGAGATGGTTACACTGACCCCTTCATTTTTGGATGTCAAAAGCTGTTACTGTGTATACAAAAATGCTTGCCTCTTGTCATATAGATGGTGTGAGGCCTGTGGTGCTGAGATCTGTTGTGTTAAACCTGCTAACAGTCAGGCTGAGGTCTCATTCTTCAGGGAGAGCCAGGAGTTCAGGGTATGCATCCCCTCAGTGTGGGTGTTTGGTGCGGCTGCTTCACTCTGTGGGCACTGCTGAGACTACCATTCCACTAAAGGTTCTGCTGTGGCATGCACAACCTGCATGTGAGAGTGGGCAGCCTGCAGGCTAGCCATCACATTTTCTAGGGACCCCAGCCTGTCTTTGCTTTCAGCTAGACAGACTTCTGATTCTGGTGTGTGTGTGTGTGTGTATAGTATGATCAGGTTTTATCTTGTGGTTGCTGCTCCAATGGAGGAGAGCACAAGTGGGTGGACATGTGTGACGCTAGCCTGGGCATATAGCCCTGGAGCCCATATACACACAGGTCTTCCTGGCACAGGACCTGGTGTGCCTCCCACAGGCCCAGGCAGTGGGTAGCAGGGTGGGTTTATGTCTGAGAGGAGGTGGCAGGCAGCAGGAGGCCTCTGTCTGCCCTGAAGTAAAAGCTGGTAGGAGAGTCTTACTTACTAGGCCACCTGTGCTAACTCCCACCCAAGCAGTCTCCTGGCTCAGGCAAAACCTCCCCTTTCCCCATCCCCATCCAAAATACAGAGAGAGTGGTTAACCTGTACAACTCCTGGCAGAGATGTGTTTCCAAAATAGCGACTGAAGAAGTGAAGTCAACTATCTAAGAGGCAGGGAGAATTGAAGAGGAGGAGTCCCGGGGGGAGGGAATCTGGAACCCCCCTCTACTGCTCCCCACTTTCTCTTAGTAGGTGGAACTTCTAGAAATGCCTGTGCCTGGAGACTAGGTGCTGTATGTACATTTGAATTGGGTGAGAAGTCTGAGAGGGCTCAGGAGAGTGTCTGTACCACTGGCCTGGCTGCCTCTGACGACAAGTTGTCTACAAAGAATGTAATTCATGGCGGTCGATGGGCTCTTTGATTAGTTCAATCGCCTGAATAATCATTTAATCAATAAAGCATTTCATTTCTCCTCCAGACAGGCCTGGTTGGGCCTGGGGGGGGTGGGAGTCGGGGGCTAAGCTGGTTAGAGTTTTAAAGTCTGGAGAGCCACGCCCCTTCCTCACCCTGGAGTTGAGGTAAGGGCCACCTGCCTGGAAAAGAGGACATCTCTGATGATACTGCATTTCTGGCTGTCTGCATTGACCTGGGGTCTGACTGGGGAAAAGGAGAGGACTGGGAAGCTGACCAAGCTGGGGAGATGTTGAGGGTCCAGTTTAGGACCCTCTTCTCCCAACTTTGAGATCTTTTATGGGTTACCTATAACCTCAGAATTTTCTTCCCCTCAGAATTATATTCCATTCTGTCTCTTCACCTCAGTTTCCCCAACCATTTATAATGAGGAAAGAATATAAACCCTGCTAGCTCTAAGCCCAAGGTGGGGTAAGGTCAGCTTTGAGCAGAGTCCTCTTGTCTAGTGTCTTCGTTGTGGTAGCAAAAAGGAAAACTTGAGATCCAGGGAGGGGCAGTAACTTGTCAGAACATGAGGGAGTAGAACTAGAAGGTGATTTCTCTCCCTTAGATCTCTCATTTCTGCCAGGAGAAAAGACAGAACCCTTGAAGAAAAATTCCTATTGGGTAAGTTAGCTACCTGGGAGACCTGGATAGGCTGAACACTTTTTGAATGGACATTGGCATCCAGTCCCCAGTTCTGGAATGACTGGGTAGAATAACAATGCTTGCTGTCTGTAGATCTTCATCTTTCAGAACCTTGGGAGGCCTCTTCCTAAGTGTTGTTTTCCCCTTTAACACATGGGAAGCTGAGTCCTAAGAGAAGGAGCTGCCTGTCTAAAGCTCTAGGAGAGAGAAAGGTAGTCCCAGAGCCCCTGGTCTGTGGGGTGCCCTGGTAATGAGAACAAATGTGGACAAAGACAGTTAATAGTTCTTGAAAAAATTTGGTCAAACTCTTCTTTTATCTACCTACTTCAAGGACTCCTACAGACAGACCTGGGCCTGGTAGAGCAAATGACCTGATTGAGGCTCAGGAATCTGCTCTTCCAGAATTAGCTGTGTAACCTCTGGTCAGTTGCTTTTTCTCTTTGATTCTTTCTAAATGAAGGATAGAAGGAACCAACCAGATTAGGACAGGGGCATCATTGTCATTGCTGACACACACACCCCCCACCCCCCCCACCCCCGTTGCACACCCCAATAGAGCAGCACATCTGAACCCTGAAAGTCTTGTTTTGCTCCAAGCAAGAGCAGAGAAATGGGATAGAATTGGGCTGTCTTTGCAGATCTTAGGCCCACAGAGCACTATAGTCCCTTCAGCCCCCTGATGCTGCTGGGCACGTGTCCTGCTGGGAGAGGAGGGGGAGGGGAAGGTAGGGAGGGAGCATGTGCCGCTGGAAACTGGGTTTGAGGCTGAAGAGGAGGACAGAGGTAGAAGTTCTTTGGTGTCTTGGTTTCCCAGACATTATTTTCAATGGACTTTCTTTTTTTTTTTTTTTTGAGATTTATTTATTTATGCATACAAGAGCTGCGGTGCAGGCCAGAGATTGGGGGGAAGGGGGGGTGGAGTGAGAGGATTCACCAGAGACAGAGTGGAGAGCAGAACAGGCAGATCTACTGAAATACACTGCGAGGGGAGCAGTGGGTGAGACAGAGAGGTCTGCTGTGCCATGTGAATTGCTCCCTGGCCAGCCAGGAATTGAACTCATGATGCAGTGACTGGGGATAGCTTGATAGCGCTGTCTTTAACCCCTGCGCCACCAGGGAGACCCTGATGGACTTTCTTTTTAATGGCAAATCTTTCAAAGTCAATTCAATTTACATAAATGGAGTTTCTTCCTGCTTGGTTTCCTTTCTCTAGTGCCTAGCACTAAGCAGGCTGCCCAAAGTTCTGGTGGGGGAGGCAACTGTGCCATTGTTGTGCAGGGCAAGGCCTGGGGCATTCAATGCTGGGCGTGGAGAACATCTTGGCTAGTGTCTCTCTCTCGGGACTCAAACTCGAGGGCTCCTGAGCTGGCTGAGGCAAAACTGAGGCACAGAAACACAGCTTCGTCATTAACCGTTGTATAATCCCGGGCTACGCTAACTTCTCAGAGCTGCCTTTTGATGACTTGTTAGGCTGGGCTCTGTGGCCAGAATGTCAGGTCTGAGGTTTGCCTCTTGGCGTTGGAAGTTCCCAGAGGTTGTCTTGCTTTGACCATGACCGCGGTGAAACTCTTTCAGCCCTTTGTGCTTTGTGGGGTGCGGAAGGGAATCACACTGGCCAAAAGGGCTCGGCAGTCCAACACCAGTCTGAAAAGATCGCGTTCTGAGTGAAATGGGAATCTGAGGTATTCCTGCTTGGGTAATATCTTCAGTTCCATCCTACTGCAGCAATGCTCTGAGGATTCTGTCCAAGCCACACAGGAAAATAGGTTTGTGCAGCATATACTAGCTTGGCCCCCTCCTTCCGGAAAAACAAAACAACAAAGCAAACCAAAATAAAACCGCCCTGCCATCCTGAGAATGGCTCTGGGGAGCTCCTTCTGAGAAAGAGATTCCCCGTGGCCCACAACATTTCCTCAGTCCTGCTAGTGATTTGACCTTGGACACATCTTATCTCACCTTGGTCTTTGTCCTGCATATGTAAAATGGGGAACGCATACCCTCGAAGCCCTGTAGTTCAAAGACTTTAAATCTGGGTTTCTCGGGCTGAGCTCTGAGAGAGGGCTGAGGGGAGAGGTGTCACTGGCTTTGTCCCTGTCTCTCTGCCAGGATCAGATGGCAGCTTCACCAGTTTGGATTCTGGTCACTTACAATTCACAACATAAGAAGTGGAACGAACTCAAGAACCCTAACTCATCCCAGTTCCTCTGTTTTGATATTCCTGTTCCACAGGGGTAGTGGTGGGAGGAGGAGCAAGGATCCAGATGGGCAGGGTTCCAGACAAAGGAGAGATAACATGGCCACCCCACCCCAGTGCACACTGCAGCCTCCAGAGGCCTGCCTGTGGTCGTTTTCTGCAGCTGTGCCCTGAACAGGGGTGGGGTGGGGCGTCAACACCGGAAACTTATTTACTGGTCAGGGACAGCTGAGTCTAGGTCAGAAACAGAAGGTGGACCCAAGGGCCTGCCCAGAGTAGAAGTGTGAGAAATGGGGCAGAGGTGCTCTATGCTTACAAGCCTAGGACTGGAGCAGACACCCCAGAGTCCTTGTTTTTAGATTATCTTTAATATTAGAGGATCGTTGCTAGTGAATTTGAAATGGTGGGTCTTGGGACCACTCCCTTGTGCTACTGAGTCTTCAGGTCTTTGAGCAAAAAACGAACCCTGGTACCCATAGGTGCTCACAGAATTATTGCCTCCTGGGTGTAAAAGTGCTGTCCACTTGTTTCCTTTTCAGGTCCAATTCCTTTGATTTTGGTCCCAGGGCCTCACACTCTTGAGAAACTGAGAATCTCTGGTCAGATTGGGTTTTCAGATAACTAAAAGCAGCATGGTAGCACCCCTGGCAGGGCTTTGCTCATACTTTGCAGATAGAGCCCATCTGCCAATTTGCCAGTTTCAGGGACTCTTATTCACACTGCACACTATTGGGCTCATTCAGAGCCCTAGATGCCTTGTGCCAGATGCAGAATTGCCATAGCAAATGTAAGCCTTTAGCTGTGTGCAACACCAGCCCCCAAAACATTCGGCAGCCCCTGGGTCTGAGGTTGAAAAGATAAGTCCTGGACTCAGTGTTTGGCAAATTGATCTAAAGCCTCAGCTACTCTCCTTTCCCAGGAATACCCTGGTTATAAACTTCAAAGGAGGGTGAGATGTATTTCCCTCTGGTTAGCTCAGAATTGGGGCCCCTGAAATTAAAGGTAGGGGTTAGACGAGGAGGTGGCAGCGACTTAGTAGGTGCTTGTTAAATGTAGGAAATATTTCCCTGGGAAGGAGCCTTCATTAAAAACTGGGTAAGCCAACACTGCCCATTTTACGGCTTAGGAAACTGAGGTCAAAAGGGTCAGATGTGCGCGCACTACCAGTCCCTAGTAAGTCTGATGTGTTTAGACTGAAAGCTGGATCTATCTGCACAGCATTCCTTGTCTTCCTCCAGCATTTTCTTCTGTGTGTGTTTCTGGTGACTCTTCTCCCCACCCTCACCTGCTCCCCTCCCCGCCCAACTCCCGGCCTCTGCTGTCCTCAGTCCCTCAGGCCGCGGGCATGGAGGCCAGGTTCTCTCCGGACCTGCTGCGGGACTCTCCAGGCACAGTGTGGCTTCCCTTCCCCATCCCCCCTACGCGCTCCTCCAGGCCTTCGCCCCGCGCGTTTGTCAATGAACGTGGCGCCGCCGCCTGGGCCCCGCCCCCCATTCTCTCCCATTGCCCAGGTACCGGCTAATCAGGCGGAGCCCGCCGGTTGCTTAGCCAATAGGGCAGCGTCTCGGGCCAGGGCCCGCTACCACCTTTCTGATTGGTCTGATGAAGCATGATTGGCAGTTGAGCCCCCGCCCCGCCCCCGCCCCCGCCCGGAGGGAGGCTGAGCCCCGGGCGGCGCTGTCCACACGCAGCGGGTCCTGAAAGCGGCTCCGGGGCGGCGCGGTGGCGCACTGTGCGCGCCGAGCAGGCGAAGGGCTAGCGCCCGCGGCGGAAACAGCGGCAGCGCGGGCAGTCAAAGCCGGCAGCGGCTTTATCTGAGCACCAGCAGTCCCGGCGGCCTTGGTGGAGGGGACCATCCGCTCTCTCTGTCCCTTGCTTCACGCCCGGGGCAGGCGCGGCGGCCGTCCTGGAAGAGGCAGCTGAAAGATATTTGAACTAGATCCCCAAGAGAGAGCGGGGGGCTGGGGGGAGTCGAAGAGTTGGTGGGCTTCAGGCAGAGAGTTAGGCTAGAAGGAGACCGTCGCTGCCGTCCCCGTTCCTTGTCCAGCAATGGGGGAGCAGCTGGGGCTGCTGGAACTTTGAAGTCTGCGGGTCCCGGGGTGCGAAAGCTCCCGGGACTCTGGAGTCGGCCTAAGCACCAGGGGCAGAAGCGTCTCGCAACCCGCCGGGGGCCCCCGACGCGCCCAGAGAGGAAGTTCTTTGCAACTTAGTCCGAGACGTCGGATAGTCGGTGGATAGAGACTGAGGGGGCAAGTCCGAACCCCAGAGACTCAAAAAAGGAGAGAGAGAAAGGATCTGGTGGAGACCCAGGGGTGGAGAAGAGGCTCCAGAAGAAGCGAGGCCGCGGAACCCGCCTGCCAGCCCCGGGCCTCCAGCCCCCCGAGT
The DNA here is from genome assembly GCF_964194135.1 of Talpa europaea. NCBI lineage: Eukaryota > Metazoa > Chordata > Mammalia > Eulipotyphla > Talpidae > Talpa > Talpa europaea. The sequence goes on along the minus strand of NC_140074.1, from coordinate 51,519,362 downwards.
GGAGGAAGCCAAGGGCCGTGTGTCCTGCCAGCCCTCTCAAGCCCTCTCCTATCCGGAGGCCGGGGGCTTTCAGCCGTCCCGGAGGCGGGCCCTTTCGCTATGCCCCCGAAGCTGTGGGCGCCTTGGCCGCAGCGACTCCTGCTCGGGGCCAGGTCCGGAGCCGCCGCCTGAGCCAGCCCCGGAGCGAAGCCACCAGGAGTTGGACGTCCGCTCCCAGCCAGACTGTACAAGCTCCATTTCCCGCCTCTAGAGGCAGCTCTCGGCGATCTCTGGGAGGGCGACTCTGAGAGGCCCCGAAGCTTCGGCGGTGTTTTCTGAGCCCAGCTCGCTTGGTGCCCGGCCTGGCGGCGCGGTTCCCTAGCGGTGCTGGGCAGCCCCTTGGCGCCGGGAGGCGGCGGCGGCGTGGGCCGGCCTGGAGTCTGGAGCGCCCCGATGGAAATACACTGTAAGCACGACCCGTTTGCATCCATGCATAGTAAGTAGGCGGCGAGCTCGCTTCTCTCACTCTCCAGCCGGGACGGGGTTGGGGGTGCCGGACCTCGGGGCAGGTATTAAGGCCGGGAGGACCCAGGACCTCAGTAGCCGCGCAGCCAACTTTGCCAAGTACAGGGCTCCCAGGCAGGGGATGTGAAACAACGCGCTTGGCCGCTGGTGTCTGAGCACCTGGCACCGGGAATCCCGCCTCCAGCAACGCAGAGTATAGGCAGCGAGCTGCAACCTTTAGGGTATGTGGCAGTGAAATCTCAGCGTGCCCGGAGAATCCTGGCTTGGATACGGAGTAGCTGGAGGCCAGTCCAGTTGGAGAACACGAAGTTGTAGGGAGAGGTCAGTCCGAGTCTCAGAGAGCGTCCCACACCCCGACCCAGATAGCGCCTTTTTCCGCTGTAGGGCTGATCAAGATTCGGGCTTGGGGGGAGGTAGGGCCTCCACCGGAGTCTGTGTGCTTATTATGTGTGGAGTAAGAGGTTGAGGGCTAAGGGAGGACACCAGATCCAGAGCTCCGAAAGTGTCCGGGAGTTGAAGAGGGGAATTTGAAAAATCAACGAAGTAGCAATCCCTTGGCTGAGCTTCTGCCTAGAAGCCAGCCAGCTCATTCAGAGACACTAAAAGACCCTGTTAAGTCCTTCTCTGCAGGAGCCAGCCTCATGATGGCTTCTTTCCTAAAAAAGCAAGCAAGCAAGCAAGCAAGAAAGAAAAGATCAAGAAGTCAGTCACCATACCAGTTCCCTTGCCTTTTGAAAGACACAGCGTGTGTAGGAGACGGGAAGGGTCATTTTGGGTGCTAGCAAGGCTGACCCAGCTGCCTGACCTGTCTGAATCTGTTACTTTGCCTATTAACAGATCTTCCTGTGAGATGAGTGTGCCTCTCTCGCTGTTAGATTAGGTTCTGAGATTTTAAGGAAATTCCAAGTGAAAGAAATCATGTTTCCTTTCTGCAGGCTGCAGAGCTGGGATGGAGCAACGAGGTCCAGCTTGGTCCCCTCTGGCTGTGGGTCGGGAGTTGCTCCCTGGCTGGGATCCCTCCTTAAGTCAAGTTCCTCTCAGATAGCCAGGGATCTTGCATGCCCGGCTGCATTCCCCCATTTAACAAAGGCAGCAGAGACCCGGCTGGAGAGAAGGCGAGCTTCCTCTGGCGAATTTGTCTGCTTCAGTCCCGGATGGCCAAGTGGCCTGGTAGGCAGGGAAAAGCTGATCTAGGCAGCTGGGCTGGCTGTGGGCAGGTCAGTATCTCTTTGTGTCAATTTCCTGAGGTAATCCACCCAAGAGGTAGGGAGATTTGCACAGAGAAGCCGCTTGCTCTGGTGCAAGCAAAAAAAAAAAACCAAAAAACAAAAAACAAAAAACAACAACTCAAAAACCAAAAAATAATGACTCCTGGATTCCTGGCCATTTGGGGCCTATGCCAAACTGGTTTCCAGTCCATGGTGAACCCAGCACTCTCAGCAGCCTTCTGTGCAGAGTTGAGCCGTTTCGGGGGAGACCGATTCCGCAGAGTGAGCCATAAAACAAATGAGTTGGGTCAATACTCTGAGAGGTGGGCAGGCTCAGCCAGGAGCAATAGGGGAACAAAATAGGGGAGGACTGCCCCCTGCACATCGCTCCTCACAGGCAGGAATCCAGAGACCTTTACTGCCTCCTTCTGTGCAGAGTCCAGAGACCCAGAGGTTGTGCCCCTGGCCCTTGGGGAGATAGCATCAGACCCAGTGGTCTCCAGGCTGTGTGCCAGCATGGAGAAAGCAGCTTTTTCCAGGTGCTGTTTAGCTACTGATAATGCCTGTGTCTCTGTCCCTCCTTGTCCTGGCCTTCATCTGCCCCTCCTGGAGAAGTACTCCCTCCTCCCATTTTCAATCTCCCTGGCAGCACAGTGGGGGCTGGGTCCCAGCCAGCCTAGTCCTGGCTTCTCTGGAAGTGCCCTTGGCTCTGACACTGAAAGCTATTTGCTTGCACAATGTAGTCCCCCTCAGGGGTCCCAATTTACTTGAAATTGGGGGGGGGAGTATAGTAGACCTTGAGAGACCCCTGGAGTAGTAGGGGCTCAGACCAAGTCCCACCTACCTCTTCATTTTCCTTCCTGGTCCAGATCAGTTTCTCCCCTTCCCCAGCAATTCCCTTCTCTCCTACCTCTCCCCCCTCCCCCCACTTTACTGTGGGACAACCTTGGCGTGGAGGTTGTATGGAGGCAGGCGCAGGTGCTACTAGGAAATGGGCTTCTGAGTTCCCCTGTCCCCACCCCTTATTCCAAGCTTTCCTTTTTCATCAGGACAATGACTTCCCCCTTCCCAGATGTTTCTATCTCCACATATGATTACCAGTTATAAAACACTTTTAAAGCCAGTCTCCTTCCTGAGTGACATCCAGACCTTTAGTTAAACCCATTTTACAGAGTATGATACTGAAACTTGAGAGACAAAAGGACTGACAGCAAGTTCACACAAGCAAAGCTGGATTTGGTTCTGGGATCTTCTAGGATTCATGGAAGTGGAGAAAGAGGGACAGTGAGAGGGCAGTGGACTGTGTGGGTGGTACACATCCATGCATGGCCTTCTCTCTCTGCCTGGTTTAACTGCTTCTGTATCCACGGGCAGACTGCACACGTGGGTCAGCACCAATCTGTTGGTTAGAGTCCATCGACAAGATTTTATCCCCGCCCTTTCCTTGTGTTCCTGTTTGCATGTCTGTGCGTCCCTTCATTCATCTTCTCTGCTACACTAAGAGGAATTTCAATAATCTGTGGGTTCTGGAGTTCAATCTGGAGCTGAGTCAGCAGAGACCCTCTCCCTGAGACCCTATGCCCTGGTGGGCAACATGTCCTTTCCTGGCTGAGTAGCATCTGTGGAGGCTGACTCCTTCAGACTGAGCCACAAAGGCACCAGAATATCTGCAATTCCCCCTTCTTCCTCTCCCCACCTCCAAACTCTGCTCTGTGCCCTCTGGGGGTGGGGCTGTGTTTCCCTTGCATCGGTGTCTGTTTCCTGGTTTTTGCTTGATGTGTTTATATCAATCTTTACATCAGTCTCTGTAAATCCTACCTGCCCCTGAAAAGTGTAACTGAGTGTGGGTATGCCCCTTCAGCATCCTCTTTGGTATAAACCCTCACCCAACTGGAGTGCACAGGAAGGAGAGGGTAGAGCTTGGGAGCTCAAAACAGATGCAGGGCTGGAGCTGCAATCCCAGAAAACAAAGGTCCCACTCACAAGTTCTCTGTCTTCCAGATAACCCGTTAATAGACTTCCTCCATTTTCTCTTCTGTTTTCTCCCCTCCCACAGAATATGATACTCACCTTCTTTCCCTCCCTTCCTCTCTCCCTCCCTCCCTTTCTTCCTTCCAGTCTGGCCTGTTGTGGCCGATCCTTTCCTTTTTAGTCCTCCTCTGACTTCCTCACGGGTCTCCTTTCCACGCTCTTCTTGCTGCCTGTCTCATTTAGTCTGTGCACTCTGCACCCTTCCCTTCATACTTCTTTTCCTCTTCTTCACCATCCTGCCTCCCCTCTCTCAGGCAGTTTTACTTCTTTCCAATCTCAATTGCCTTCTCAGACCACACTTGTAAGTCACTACTCTGCCAGCCTTGAAGTGCTCTATTGAATAGGACAGTGATTGAAGCAGAGAGTCAAATGGGTTTGGGGTGCTTTTTAAGAAGTTGAGGGAAGTGGTGAGCTCCCAGTTCATTCTGGGCCTGGTATCAACTGTGGACATGTGCATCGGACTCTGGAAGAGCATCGATAGCCCAATCTTTGTGGTCAAGAGTAGAGGGTTTGGGGACCTGTTGTCACCTTGCGTGTCTGATCTTTGTAGTTTTTTTCCATGATACAAGTGGCCCCCAAAGTTCACAAATGTCTTGTAGGACTAATCTTAGAATTTAAGTCTTTTGAAGGTTGCCACTGGATTTTGGATGGAAACCACTGGGTTAGTATTAAGGGACAGGCTATTGTAAATGGGCCGCAATGCCTGGGCTGATGGGTTATGCTGGGTGTTTTAGCTTCCTTTTTATCCATTCAGATGAATTTGTACCGATTTTGAACTTACTTCTTAAATTAAACCTATTCTTGAAAGATCTGTTCAATGCTTTTTTAGTAGGTACTCCCAACCCCAGAACAAAGCCTTCTTAAGATACTTGACCAGAGGTAGCTGCAGTCTTTCTGTTTTAGGTGAACTATACAATTATGTTGCAACTGCAAAATCCTATTCAGAATAATCTTCCTTTTTCCCGTATCTGGAGTCTTTTAGAATAATCAGAACTGATTCATTTTGAAAATCAAAGAGAAATTCAGTTTAAAACTAAAACTAAGTACTGCAGTTATCTCTAAAACTGTGTTTTTTTCCTGGAAATAAGCCTGAGCTCGGAAATTTTAGGAAATATTCAATTCAGACTCTTATGGGATACTTCAGTGAATTGCCCTGGCAGCTTTTTTTAGGGAAAAGATTATGTTGTGGGTATTTACACACATACCCCACCCCTATTTCAGATGCTGCTCGTGAGCCTGGATAGTACTTGAGGGTGGTTGGGGGATGACTGAGATTAGGTTTCTATTTTATGTTTTAGAGCTGGAGTGGTGTGTTTGTGTGACCTCTGAGATTCCCTGCTTCTGTAGCACAGTGAAGCCCCAATTTAAGGGATTTCCCCCTCCTTGGCCTCTGAGCTGCCAGCAGCCTTGGTAAATGCTTGGACTTGGCTTTTGCCTTTTGATAGTCATTAAATGATGTCAGTTAGTGGCTGATTAACACCTACAAGGTCAATGATTTTGCTACACTGGATCAGTCTGTGTTTACTGGTTTGGCTTTTCACTTATTGGATCCGTTTCCTTAAAGATGGACCTTGATGTAAGTGAAGGGAGCATATTGGGTAGAGAAGATACTTCCTAGATTCCTTTTATTTAAAACCCATCCTAGATTCCTTGTAAAACCTGGGACTCAGAAGCCTTCTTTGGCTTATTTATTTTCCCTGAATCAACTTAAAACTGCTTGTCAACTGCAAAACACTCCAAAAATTCCAGGGAAGCTCCTTTATGACAAATCGCGATTCGGCAGGGTGGAAGGTGGTCCTCTGACCCATTTCTTTCATGTGCTCTCAGAGGGTCCAGTGGTCAAATCTGCACATCAGCCTCACCTTTTTTGTTTATTTATTTCCTTCCCATTTTTATTGATGTGTGAGCCTCACCTTCTAAAAGAAAGGTTTGTTTTTTTTTTTTAAATCTAAGCAGTGGGTGGATTTTGTCTCAGTATTTTGCAGATACTATTAAAAAATAATTTTTTGAGGTCCCAAGCCTTTGAATCAGATTGCCGATATAAAAAAAAATTACTCCCTGAGATATAAAAAACAAAATTTACCCCCTGAGATTTAAGTTTATTGGAGTAGTACTTTTCATTATTAATGATATTTGTTAAAGGGAAGAGAGATTCATTTTAAAAAGCTTTTTAAATCTGATATCTGATGTGTTTAAAACATATTTCCTCCCCTGAATCTTTCTTAGACCTCAACATCATGTATATAGTAGGTTGTATCACCAGTATACATTTGGGTCTTCACATATTTCATTGTTAAAAAAATTGCAAGGAAAATGCCAGCAATTAAAAGAAAATAGCGTGGGGATGTTTTCTGTCAATAACCCAGTGGACTGGCGGAAGATGGACAAAAGTTAAGACTAACTTTTAAAATATGTCTGAGGTGTAGTCTGCTCCATCTGGCTCCAGGCTCAAGACATCCAGCCTATGGCCATTTCAGAGGGGCTCTGGGTGCCACTTCTACTCTGTGACTGGTTCTAACCACCCTTTCCCTTGCCTTTGTTTCTGATCTGTTTCAGGACATGGAGGAGTGAATCAGCTTGGGGGGGTTTTTGTGAATGGACGGCCACTCCCGGATGTAGTTCGCCAAAGGATAGTGGAACTTGCTCATCAAGGTGTCAGGCCCTGCGACATCTCCAGGCAGCTTCGGGTCAGCCATGGTTGTGTCAGCAAAATTCTTGGCAGGTAAAGGCAGGAGCTACAGGTTTCCCTTGATTTTTCAAACAACAGTCTAAAACCTGACCCAGCGGCTACCCAGTGTGTAGGTCAGAGTGAGCATCATGGTGCCACTTTGCCCATTGCACAGCACTTTAGAGTTTACAAAGCCCTTTTGAGACCAATCAGTTCAAAGTAGCCATGGGAAACCCCTGTTACGAGTGACCCATGGAATGGGGTGACTAGTCCAGAGGGATGGCATGTCTTCTGAAAGCCTGAATTATTCCAAAGTACCCAGGAGTAAGAAATCCTTAGGAATTTCCTCCTACACACCTTAGGTGAGCCTAGGGCCTGAGCAGGGCTGTGTGGAAAATCTACAAATTATAAATCACTAGCCAGAGTTCAACATTTCACTTTAATGTTTCAAAAGCACATTCCATTTTTAAAAGTCAAGTCTCATTTTTCTGTTGTGGGTTATCATCAACCTTATTGTGTCGGGCTGCAGTATTTTCCTTCTATCTGCTTGGTTTCCTTTGTAGTGACAGACATCCTAAGTATATATTAAATTAAAGAAGAAAAAAATCAAACCAAACACAAACTCTCAAATCTGACACTTGAAACTTGCCACTTGACCCAGTGATTTGCTGCAAGCAAAACACTAACAATGCCGATTCTCCCAGAGGGCTGTTCAGCCTTTTAGCGCTGCCCTCGTTTATTTCCTCGGCTGAGCCTCACTCAGCACAATGCAGGGATGTGTATTTTGAGATGAGGAAACAAACCTAAGAGAGACGAAGTGAGTGACCTGTGTCCATAGGGCCGGTCAGTACTTGAACTGTGAAGAAAGGACTCCTAGATCATCCATAGCCCCAAATCAAAGCCACCGTTTTGTTTGCAGGCATTGTGAAGTTGTACTGGCAGCCAGGAACATTCTCGGCTTTCGCTGTTCTTTTCCCTGAGTCAGAAAACAACCTTAGTCCTGTTGCTTTCAGTTTGAGAACAGATATACCTGAATAGCAGAGAAATATTTTGAAGTATGTGACTTCATGACTTGCTGCTTGCTCTTGCCCTCCCATCTGCTGGAATTTAAGACCTTCTCTCGAGTGGAGGGAGCAACAGCTTCTAACCTTGGGAACCTTGCTGGGGCCAAGGAAATAAGTTTCAGAGCTAGGGGTCTGGCAACCTTTTAGGGAGCTTGATCCCTGTGTTTCTTCCTCGTCTGCCTGCCCTTCACAGGTCACCTCAATGGTGCAAGTTGGCGGTGCCACTCCCGGTTAGTACTCAGCAAGCAAACGACCCCCAGCCACAGTTCAGGGAGAAGGCAGAGCTCTTTATCAGTTCTTGGTAGATGGCAGTTTTAGGTAGGAGGATGAGAGCAGGAGTAGAAGAGGAAAAATAGAGGAGAGGGAGATAGAGAAAGAGAGAAAAAGGAAACAAAGAGAAAAGGAGAGAGAGAGAGAGAGAGAGAGAGAGAGAGAGAGAGAGAGAGAGAAGATAGAAGGAGAGAGAGAAGAAAAATATTGGCGATTCCCAGCATTAGACTTGTACAGCCGAATGGATCTTAGCTTGCTTGTTGGGAGGCTGCTCCACTATACCGAGGGAGGGAGAGAGAAAAAGAAGGCTCCTTCCTTTGTTTTTGCTGAGACATCTTTGCTGAGCCGACATTTTGCTCGATACTTGAATTCTTCTCAGGGCAAGATGCTGAGCCCTTCTCAGAGGGGATGTCCAAATGCCAGGTCCTTATGTCCTGGTGCTGGGAGCCCTACAGATCTCTCCTGGAGATTGAAGGGGACAGGGTCCCTTGCCAGACCCCTCCGGCAGCCTTCTGAGGCCCGAATAGATTTGTCACTAGGTACAGTGGCACTCGGAAGTTACGCGCCGCTCCGGTGCCTGGCCGTTTAAGTTGTCAACAATAAATTGGAATTTCATAGCTCATTATTTTCATAACTAAGAACCACAGTGGACAAAATGTCACTCTAATTAGAACTGCCTTTTAAGAAACAAGTTCAGCCCTAAAACAGTGTGACTGGAAATTTCTGAACTGGGGCTGTTTCATCCACTGAGATTTTTTTTTTTTGGTCGCCAAAGAATTTGATGGGCGCACACAGGTGACAGATTGTGGAGAGTGTGCAGTGGCTGTGTTTTCAGAAGCTGCAGGGCAAGGCCGGCAGAGTCCCTGCAGGCATGCAGGGACCCCCATCATCTTGGAACGTGGGCAGTCTGCCAGTTGCGTGGGTATTCAGTCCACAGAGCTCAAGACTCCAGAGGCGCTCGACAGGCACAGCCTGGTTGTTGGAGGCCCATTTAAATCCACCCAGAAGACCTGGCTGTTGTCTTCTTTCACTGGAGCCTGGGTGGACGGTTCAGACCACTTGGAATTGGGTGGTATGTTATACAGTAATAAACACTCAGAGGGTTTTAATCCACAACGCATGCTCTTTATGTTTTGCTAAGCTTTTTCTTAATCATTCTGTATTTCCGCCTTCACAACAGCCCTGCAAGCAGGGCAGGCATTGCCATTTTATACAAATGTGATGTCTGAGACTCAGGGCAGCTAAATGAGTTGGCCAAAGCCGTACAGTGAGTTGGCTTCAGAACCACTGACTAGTAACTACATTCGTGACTCCCAAACTAATGCTCTTTGCTCAGAACTGCACTGGGTGTTGGTGGCTGCTGTTCGTCTGTTGTGTGGAAGCTGAAGGACTAAGCAATTGTTTTGCTGAGCTGAAAGGACAGTTATTTAGTCTGAATCCTCACTTGATACAGTTGCCAAGTGAGGTTTCCTGAGTATAGGGTTGTCGTCTATGTGCTTGACCTGTGTGTCGGTCAAAAGGAAGACAGAGATCTCTCAGGTCACAGTTGGCACTGCTCGGGTGGAATCGGTAGAGAGGCTTCTATGCGGGGCAAGTGGTGGGGGAGAAGAGGCTCCATCTTGCCACCTTCTCAGAGTGGCTGCATGAATATTGCCGTATCATTCAGCGAACATGTTTTGAGCACCCAGCGTAGGGCTATCTGTGTGTGTGTAACTCTTGCCTCAAGGCATTTGGGGACTATTGATTGAGTGAGTGAATAAATGAAAAGATGAACATGAAAATGCCTGGTAAACAGTAAAGCTCTATACAAATTCAAGGGATCATTATTACTATCACTTTAATGTTATAGCCAAAGCAGCAATTGACTTGAGTGGTAGGCTTGCTGGGTATAGTCAGTTTGAAAGCTGGGGCTGCCTCTAACTTCCAGAAGGGAGTTGGGCAAGTCACTTAGTCTTCTGATGATAGGTTTTTCCTTTTATTAAACCCAGCTGGCCTCTCAGGATCGACGTGAGAGTTAAGATAACTCAAGGGAGATCTCTGTAAACTTTAAAGCCGGTGTCTAAATGAGTTGTTGTGTTGATAGCAAAAAATGACTTTCTATGGCAAAATTGAAATGATAATTGGAGGCAGCAGACATGGCTGTGTGCCTTGATTTATGGATTTTTCTAGACTGGGAAAAAAGTATTTTCTTGGATATTTCTATAAAAATCTGCATGCAACTAATAATTTTTCAGCAATTATAGAAAGAGGGGGGATAAGTTGGGCTTTCCCTTATGGTCAAAATTTGTAAATGGCTCAGTATTTTCAATGAAAAATATAATTTTCACTTCCATGCCACTGCTCCAAAATTATTTCTACTGTTTCTGGAATGTCATTAAAATTGATCCTAAACAGATTTAACCCAGGATGAGAATTTCAGCACTTCTTTATATGTAAACCAGTCTTGTTCCTAGGTAGCCTTTCCCAGCAATTCCGTGGAAGAATGGCCTCTTTCCCTTCCTTATTATAAACTCTAGTTAGGTTTAAAAATTACTAGTCATTTTTAAAATGTCTTTTTGGTTAAATTTTTTTTCAACTGCCACATAATCTCTTTTCCAAAAGGAAGTCAAGAATTCCTTTGTAAATGTTGAGATATCCCAGTGAAGGCTCAGATTCAGAAAAGGAATCAAGCTATTTTTTACTCTGAAATGATCTTTCATGGCACTTTTCTCCCTGGTCTCGGTTTTACTGTTAAACCCTGACATCCTATTTGCGCTAACGAGGAAGAGCTGATAGCATGGAAATGTCCTTAGAAATAGCGATTTACCTCAGGGGAGGTCCCTGGAAGAGCTGCCTTGACTTGTGGTTGTTTGTTTGTTTGTTTGTTTTGGATTTGGACTTATATAGAACATGTATTTCCAGTTCATTCTGGAATCCTTTTAATTTTAAAACATGGTTATTGTTTTTCTCTTATGAAAAATAAGTTGCATTTTAGGGGAAAGTTTCACAGAATGCAGACAAGTCTGCCAAGGGATAGGAAAGCTGATCAAATTAAAGGTACAAGCCAACTCTCTGGGGAAATTTTAGCTCAGGAGGCTGAGCCACTGTTCTGGCTTGGTCAGTTGGACTTGTGTGATCCTGGGCAAACTGTTTAACCTCTATGGATCTCTGTTTTATACCTATAGATGGGAATCTATTCATTCATCAATTCAATCATTCAGTCATTCAAAACATATATGTGGTTTGGAACTATTATGGGATCAAATGGGAAAGCTGACTTGTAAATTTTCTGTAACCTATAAATGGTAGACAAATGTGAAAGAATGAAGGAATGAATGAGTGAATGCTAGCATCTTGACCAGGGCTATCCAGTACAAATATAATGTGATTCATGTATGAAATTTACAAATTTATGGCAGCACTTTCAAAACAAGAGAAAGAAACAGGTACAAGGAATTTTAATGATATACTTTACTTAACCCAAATATAGACAATATTATTTCAATATATTATTAATTTAAAATTTATGAATGAGATATTTTACCTTCTTTTCTGTACTAAGTTTAAAAATCTGGTACGTATCTTACACTCACCACATCTCACTTCAGACTAGCTGCATTTCCAATGCTGAAAAGCCCAGACGGCCAGTGCTGCTGTATCAGACAGTGCAGATCTGGATGTTTCCTAGTCAGAGTACCCTTTTATTTTGCTGCCAGCACCCATTTTTCTGTTTCTTACGGCTAATCTCTTTTCTTCTTGGGTCGTAGGTATTATGAGACGGGGAGCATCAAGCCTGGGGTAATTGGAGGATCCAAACCAAAGGTCGCCACACCCAAAGTGGTGGAAAAAATCGCTGAGTATAAACGCCAAAATCCTACCATGTTTGCCTGGGAGATCAGGGACCGGCTGCTGGCAGAACGGGTGTGTGACAATGACACAGTGCCCAGTGTCAGTTCCATCAACAGGTGAGGGACTGGTGCCTGTGAGGGACTAGGGTTCTGGGTAGGATGATGGATCTAAGTGTGCAGATGGATCTTATAGGCTCTAAGTGTGCATTCCCTGAAGATTGGTCTCTTGGTTACCAGACAGGAGGGAAGCTAATGGAACGTGATGTGTCTCTCTATTTGCCCTTCCTCTTCTCTCCAAAGTGGGCAGGAGCCCGAGACCCAGGGAAAGGAGGTCATGCCAACATCATTCCTGATTGAAATTCTTCTGAGCCCAGAGTAATTTCCATCTCTCCCTCACCAACTGTCTCTGTGTGTCTATAACTTAACAATGAGCTGTCCTGAGTACACTTTTACAAATGTCACTTCTTTGAAAGCCCAGGCTCAAAGTTTTAGCATGGACTTATCTCAGAAGTTCCCGGGATCTTCGTGGCCTCTATTTTGGGCAGAGTTTGGACCACTGAGTTTGGGAAACAAAGCCCTAACTTGGAGTTGGAAGACTTAGCTCTTGTTCCAGCTCTACTACAAACTCAGAATGTGACCTAGGCAAAGCTTTTTTTTTTTTCTCTGACAGCCCAGGGCCCTGGTGGTTCTGATGTGGGTCTAAGATCTCCAGGAGTGATATTCAGGATGCTAAGATGCTGTGGAAGTAGGAGATTGCCCTCTCCCACTTGCCCTGACTCTCACCCATGGAGAGAAAGAACCAGAACAATACCATGAGAATCAGGCTTGAGCTCTTTCTAAGAGTCACAGCACCTCCTTTTCCTCTCTGGTCTAACCCAGAAAACATGGATCTCAGAGTTTTAAAAGCCAATTCCTAAAAGAAAGTTTTCTACTGTGGATGGTAGTCTCAACTCCACTTAAACCCATAGAGTCAAGGACATAGATGTGAGGTGAATAGAAATGAGTGTTTTCTACACAAGGGAAATGTAACCATTTCTCCAAGGTTACACCCTAACCTTGTCAGTGTTGAGCCTGCCCAAAGGACCCCTCACCTCAGTAGAAAGAGTTGGTCAGTCTAGAATCTCTTTGAGGTCCCCTGGGGTCCTGGCAGTCACCCCTGCTACAATGGCTCAAATGCACAGAATTGCTGCGTGTCCATGATTTACCTTCCAAGTCCTGCTTTTCTTCTCTCAGCAAGCTGTTACTTTGTCCCTGACATCATGCGAGGTGCTGGGAAGAGAGTGGGTAGCAGGCACACAGTCTTTGTCGAGGGTGGGCTTCTGGTATGCACTTAGCAGTCTTGACAGTCCAAATTAGGCATGAAATTGTTGAGAAAATGGTCACTGTGGTGGCAGGTTTTGGGGAATAACTTCTGTTCTTTGTCTGGATTACCAGGGGCTCCTATGTGCTTTGGGAGTCTCCTACTTCTGAATTGTGGCAGTATTTCCATGACACAAAAAAACACGACTATTTTCCTGGGTCTTCACAAGCCCAGTATGGAGTGAGCACACACTCTTAGGTCAGTGAAGAGGCAGTGAGTCTGCTCTGCAAAGGAATCTCAGCCTAACCCAGCAGAATTTGGGAGCCCCCAGATTTCCCAATGTATAGTGTAGTGGTTCGAAAGATAACTTAGGTTGCTGGTGGGGGTCACAGACTCTAATGCTAATGCTGGGACAGGCAGATATTGCAACAAACAGAGCAGACTAGTCTTATACCCATAGTGGAGCAGTGGGTTGATGACAAAGTAGACCCCAACAGGTCTCCTGAGGGATAGTCGCTTCTCAGCTCCTGCTAAATGCTCCAAGAATGTGGGTCCAACGTTTGCCAGATTTTTTTCCTTTCTTAAAGAGAAACCAGAAACTAGGACTTGTGTGTGCACAAATGTGTGCATGTTTGTGTGTATAAAATGTCTGTGGAGGTAGCAGGTTGTGGAGTTAAACACTGCCAACTAATTTTAGTGAAAAAAATGTCTTGCAGGACAAGCACATGTCATTTGTAGGGCCCTCGTTTACATTCTCTGTGACACAAAGATGCAAATTATTTTGTGATAAACTTATTTGAATGTATTTTAGAAAAACACACCAAACCAGTGAGTGTGAATTTTGTGATTCCCTTATTTATAGTCAAGAACTAATATTGCCTTACAAAAATTAATCTCCTTAAGTCAAAAAACAAGTTATTTGAAAGAAACATAAAATAGATGGAGCACAGTGGCTGCAGACATAGTGTAGGCTATAAGGGGGTTAATGGAAAGGGGTATCTAGGGAAATAGTGGCTCAGCTTTGTGCCCAGAGCTGTGCTGGGGGTGGAGGGTAGGGAGGGCACGGACACTGCTGACTGCTAGTTGTTGGGGCCTGGCCAACTCAGGGGCCAGGTAGGGGTTCTAGTCCATAATGGTGGCCCACTGACTGTGCTTCTGAGGTACTTTCACATCTGTGGTCTCCTACAGCCTTCAAGGCCTAATTCTGCCCTGTGATATGTACCTGAGGCCCAGGTGGAGTGCAGACGAATTTTGAGATAGAGATGGGAGTAAATCCTGGGGTCCCTGATGGTGAAAGAAGGGCTGGTCTCTTTCCACTACTGCTCTGCAGGACTCTGCCCTGACAGAATTGAAGATCTGTGAGGAAAGGCAAGGAGGACTAAAGCATTTCTACCCTGGATCTGAGCCTTGCACCTGACATGTTTTGCTGCCTGTCTGCCAGCTCCCTCTGGGACGTCAGCTCTTTCCCGGGCTCTGGGAGCTCTTCTTGGGAGCACTCTTTGGCTCATCACTCCATTTTTCAGCGAGAGTGCTTTGGTGTCTCTTACAACCATTCCTGTCATACAAATAAATAAGTGTAGTGGGACAGTCTGAGCTTGCTTTTGTTGCATTCTGTACCTCCAGCCCCCACAAAGACTGAACTGTCCCAGCTTACAGTTTTATTTTTCATATGAAGGCAAAGCTCCCATTGCATTCAAGCAGATGCAGCTTCCAAATAACCGTCTTGCAAATGTCACTGTGTCCGAAGGTCCGTAGCTCCTTCTCCCTGCCCATGTCTCCCTTGAAGGCAACCCTTTCCTATTTCAAATAGCGAGGGAGGGCAGCGCTGGATTTGCAGCTGTTCTGGTGGCTGCAGGGACATCTCCACTGTCCACCCCTAGAAGTGTGTGCCTTTCTGTTATCTTCCAGGAGACCAATCTGGGAAACCATGCCTGACATGGGGTTAAGCAACACTGAACCTACTAAGCTTGTGGGAGATTTCCTGGGACACAAGTCATTGTGGTGATGTGACTCCTTTAGGACAAATACGCGCTGGGATGCTGTACAACCTGCATGAGGCATTCTTAGAATCAGCCTGAGTGTCAGTTGGAGGTGGCTGTCCTAGAGTGGACCCAAGTGGTGGGTGGAGTGGAGTCTCCCTTCTGCTGTTCCAGTCTTGTGACTCTAAGTTAGGGGCCACGTGGGAGGACTGAGAGACATTTCTACTTAGGGAACAGCTCTATTAGTACCTGGTGGTTGTCATGTGAAAATGTGGGGTCAAGATTGCTGTGTGCTCTGATTTTTCAGAAGAAGCTAGAAATCCATGTATTTATGTAAAAGCTACCAACTTACCAATACCGATAACTAAGATAAAAATAATACTGTATAGGAAAAATAAAATTTGTACAGGGATGGATATGACCTGGGGATGACAGTTTGCAAACTTGATTTTTTTTTTTTTTGTAAAAATGTTGCCTCTTACTATTCAAGTGGCTTTTGGGGACTTTTTTTTTTTTTTTTAATAGAGGCATGTTTTATTTAT
Organism: Talpa europaea; assembly: GCF_964194135.1. Taxonomy (NCBI): domain Eukaryota; kingdom Metazoa; phylum Chordata; class Mammalia; order Eulipotyphla; family Talpidae; genus Talpa; species Talpa europaea. Next base: position 51,503,969 of record NC_140074.1, on the reverse strand, counting down.
TTATTTGTTTGTTTGTTTTTGTTTATACATGCACTGGGTACAGTCAGAAGCGTGGGAGGGTGAGAGAATTCACCAGAGCCAGAGCAGGGAGCAGAGCAGGCAGAAGGACCGAAGTACACTGCTGAGGGGAGCAGCGGGCGGCAGGAGAGGTCTGCTGGCCATGTGGGACCCTCCTCTGGTGGCCAGGGAGCATCCGGGGATCGAACCAGCACCGCAGAGGCCGTGGGCAGCTTCGCAACCCATTGCTCAACCGCTGCGCCACCGGGGAGGCCCTGCAAACTTGATTCTTAATCCTACCTTGGGCAGCAGCTTTCTGAGATTACCTACCCATTCATTCTCTCTTGTACACATCAGTTGCAGGCGTGCGTGTCACCTGTGAGCCCTCTCCCAGCTTGGCCCAGTTGGAAACTCGGCTTTTGAATTCTTGGCAAAGCCAGTGGCCCAAGGTTCTTACTGTGCCAATGGCAGTTTGAGCAGTGCAGTAGTTGCGGGTATTTCTACAACCCTATCTGGGCTGTGAGAAGACATCGTCTTTCTAAGCAGCGGGGGCGATGTTGAAATCAGATCCTAACAAATGCCTGTAATACTTCACTGCTCTTGAAGTTTTAATTCTCAGACTCTAAATGGAATTTGAATCCAAATTGGCTTTAAATTTCAAGGAGGAACTATTTTGCACTGGAGTCACTTCCTTCGAAAGTGGTTCAAAGAAAGGTACTCAGGCTTGGGAACTGGGAGTTTTCAGCTGACTTACTGTGTGATCCTGGGCAAGTCACTTGAATGCTCTGCCTTTCGTTTCCTCATTCACAGAAATTGATTCATTGCTGAGGTCCCTTCTAGGTTGGATCATCTAAGATGTTCATATGGCATCCAGGATCATGTTCATACTCAGCAAAATAAAGGCTGTACCTTTTAGTGTTGACTGCCAGTTAGCCCTGACTATCAATTTTCTATGTATTACTCCTGTTGTGACGAGTCTTAAAGACACCGTTTTTTCCCCCATTTTTTAAAAGAATTGCTATGATTCAATTAGTCTTATTCTTTCCATTATACTTTCTTCTCAATGGACTATGATGCTCTTTGTTCTTGTCTTGGCAGCTGCTGCAAGCATATGGACAAAATCTGTATCCCTGGGGGAAGTGTTAGAGGCTTCCCTACAATTCTGGCTTCCCCATAAAGGACAACCCCAGCACAACCTTAAAATGGAGTGTTGGGGTGCCTGCCTTCCCCTCCCCAGCAACCAAGGCTAGGGAGGCAATTCCATGTGTTTTTAAGACATTTGTGGAAAATACGAACCTTTTTTTCCCCAAAGATTTTATTTTTATTTATTTATGTTTACAAAAACTGGTTTGTAGGCCAGAGGTACAGGGCACAGTGATTCAACAGAGACAGAGTGGGGAGCAGAACAGGCAGATCTACTGAAATACACTTCTGAGGGGAGCAGCAAGGGAGACAGTAGAGGTCTGCTGCGCCATGTGGGTTAGCTCCCTAGCCAGGGATGGAACTCAAGCAGCAGTGACTGGCCATAGCTTGATAGTGCTGAGACTTTAACCCCTGTGCCACCAGGGAGGCCTGAAAATATGAACCTTTTAAGGTTAAAGCTGAGTATTGATCTTTATGAAGATAACACTGAAAATAACAACAGCAAATATCTATTGAACATTTATTATGCAAATGCCATTATTCTCAGTGTTAATTGATTTAATCCTCATAATAACCCCATGAAATAGGAATGATTTTTAGTCCCATTTTGCAGATGAAGAAATAGAGGCATCAAGAGATTAAGTAACTTCCCCAAAGTCATGTAACTGACAAATGGCAAGACTGGGATTCAAACTGTAATATTTTGCTTCTAGAGAGGCTTTTTTATTTTATGCACACATTTAATGGCCAGACAATGCTTTGAAAATTGACAACTTTATGCTGGAATTCTATGGGAAATAGGTGCAATATATACTACCATATATTTAGATACACATAACCTATAATATAGATAAATTATATTTATATCTTATAAAGTCATATGATATATATCTAGGTATATGTTTGTAGACAGACAAATACACCTATATACATACATATAGGTACATACATACATGTATGTATATGTGTATATATATATGTATGTGTCCCCCCAGTCCACACATCTACAGAGAAGGTAACATACATACAAATAGTAAAATTAGATCAGATGTTACTTTAATTCTAGGTGATCAAAAAGACTACATCACTCCCAAGTCTGTGTCAATATGCTCCACATCTGCTTAGTCAAAATAAGTGGTTTAAATATTGGAGAAGACAGACAGACAAAGAAACACTCTAAATATAGTTGAGGCAACATATATGTTGACTCACTGAAAAAGGAAAAGGACCTTTGCTGAGCTCATGCAGCCCGGGTTCCAGAGGGCCTGTGGTTGGGAGGTGATGTGGTCAGAAACATCTATTCCAGGTCATTAGCGGAGAATGCTGCATGGCCTTGGTGCCCAGTGAGAAAAGAAGACAGAGGCCACAGCAAAGGAGATTAAGGGAAGGCACCTGCCACTTCTGTCCTCTGCATTTGCACAAGCTGGAGACCCAAAGCAGCTTGAAATGAACCAGTGGTCTTGAATATGAAAACACTCCTCTTATAATGTTGACTAAAAAAATGCAGGCTACATTTTGTTAAGAGAAAATGATGTTTCCAAATATGCTTAGTAATGTTAGCATAAAGGAAATACACTGAAATGTGATTTTCAGATGTCTTCTTTATACTTGTCCAAATAGTCTACAATGGGCAAAGAATACTCTAGTAATAAGCATTGTTTTAAAAGGTAATAGTTGGAGACTGAAGTAGAACTTTTTCAAATAAACTTTCTGTCAGCTCCCAAAAGAACTTCTGGCCCACGCCCTGGTGGGCTGCTCTATGATATGTCAGGCTTGGGGTCTTGGTTAAACCCCATGTGTTTTTCCAGGAGGAGATTTACTAACTAAGCTTCCCAGAGCCAAGATTCTGCAGAAGGCCTTCAGAGCTGCCAGGTGATAAAGGAGAGGCAGGGCTGCTTTTATCCCTTTTATGCCCTGGGCTTTTCCATAGGTTATTTTTCCCCCCAAAGGGATTTAATTACTTAAGTAAGCCAAGAGTGGACTGTTGCAACTCCCTTATTGTATTGAGGCCCACACGGAGTGAACTTACCCCAGGTCACAATCAAGTTCATATCAGAACCGGAGCACAGTCTCTGTGAAGACAGGCCAGGCGGCCCTAGCTCCCAGGACTATGGAGTCTGTCCACGAGGTTTTGTACGAGGTGAACAGGATTTCTTTTAGCAAAACCCAGCCAGTCCTCCCCTGGCAGCACTTCAGCAATTTAGTTTCAGAACTACATATATACCCCCTCCATGGTTGTTTTTGATGTGTGGGGATCTTAGTCCTCCTGTGGCTCTCTAAAGCAAAGAAACAGAGCGTGAGAGCTCCCAGGGACAGAGACATTACCCGGTTCAGTCCCTTCATTCCACCAGGGAGGGACGGAATTATCTAATATCACTCAGCGAGTTCCTTATGGAGCTGGAGCTGCCACTGAGAAAGGGATACCTATTGGCAACATGAACACATCTGCCTCTTGCTATAGACGCACCTGAGGTCCAAAGAGGGTGCAAGTTGCCCAGAAACTTGGGAGGTAGGAAATGAGTTGGAGTTAGTCAGAATTCTTCCAACCCCCTAATTCCCAATCTGGGTTTATAATCTCTCCTCAGGTCTGCCCCAGCTTGATCCTTGCCCCAGCTTGATATGGGTTTTCTGGTTTTCCATGCATAGCTAGTTGAGATTGCTTCTTCTCCATGATGGTAAATAGCCAATTATTTTTTCCCCAATGCCCACAGGATCATCCGGACAAAAGTACAGCAGCCGCCCAATCAGCCGGTCCCAGCTTCCAGTCACAGTATAGGTAAGAAGAACTTCAAAAAAAAAAAAAAATTTAAAAATCTAATGGGTTCCAAATATTCTAAAGAACTTTTAATCATTCTTATGGACAGATAATTCTGCATAAAACACTTCGGCACACGTACTAATGCGCCTTCTTTGTCATTCTCCAAGGGCTGAACCTGGTAAATGAATTTTATAAATACTGCTAAAAGGTTTTGAATTTTACTGATTATTATGATAAATAGCTTTCACCATGAGACAGAAAATTGAAATCTAAGCCAAAAAAAAAAAAAATCCACTAATGGGGGTCTATAGAATGTCAGATAATTAAAGTAATAAATCAAGAAAGGGATACTTATTCATAACATTTTCTGCATCATTAGTCAGTAAGTAGTTTTGAATGTGTTTTTTTCTTCTATCAACCAGCCCTTCTACAATTCTTTGTGCACTTGCAGTCTTGAGTGAAGATGTGGCAAAACTTCCCAAACTTTCTTTTTCTCTCTCTCTTGCTTCAATCTCATGTACTTCATGAACTGTCAGGGCTGCCAGTGGGGTTTCTGACATTCGTGGTGAAATCTGAGAGTGACTCTGAAGTCAGAGTAAGGATGGGAGTTATATTCCCTACTACTCAAGAGTTCCACTTTTCCCTTGCCTTCCCTTCCGTGCAAAAATTTTGAGATGAAAATGACCCCTATCAATTTTAGACATATTCTTTCTCCACTTGTGATAAAGGAAACACCTCTACTGAGCTGGGGGAAAGTTATTCTACTATAAAAAAGGAGGTGGCATTCAGCATGCCTCTGAGAGATGTCAGCCACAGTCCCTGTCAATTTTGCTTAATCACGCTCCAGACATGTTTCCACACCTTAGTCACTTCTGTAACTGTAAACTTGAGCTTCCTCATGGTCATGGAGATCAGGCAGAGATCTTGCTGCTAGTTCCAGTCTGGCAATGAACTCATTCAGTGAACTGTATAAGTTTCTTCATCTCTCTGAGCCTCAGTTTCCCCATCTGTGTACTGAAAAGTAACACCTGGTGCTCTGTGAGGTCTCTGAGTCTCCTGAGTTGTCTCTTTATGTAAAGATAAGACAGAATTTCTCCCTGCCATAAAATAAATTTTCCTCTAATAATCTGTTCAAGAAGCGTTTGCTACACTCCTGTGTTGACTGTGCCCTTGGAGACTAATGTTATAAGGTAGGCAGGACAAAATCCCCGTCCCCAAGGGCTTCTCCGTCTAATGGGGGAATGTGACTGAGAAGTTTGCAAAATGCTGAGAGAAAGCTCACACGGTGCAGTACCTTGGGAGCCCAAGGAAGGAACTACCAGTTCTCTTGAACTGGGGCGAAAAGAGAGTTGACGAAGACTCCTGGGGAAATGTTTGTGGCTGAAATTTCACTTGTGGCTTTAACTATTTCAGGTCACGTAAAATATCAACTAACAGTAACAGAATTTTCCTTCAACTGAGGAGAGGAATAATTTGCCTTGTAGGTCAGCAGGATGCTTGGTTTTGTCTCAGAAATCTCTGTAAAAATTGTATTTTATATGTGTATAGCCTCTTATATTTCAAAAACTTATTGAGGAATGAGGAAACAGAAACTTGGAGAGATGAAATAACTAGTCCAAGGTCACATTGCCAGTAAGTGTTGGAGCCAGAATTGGAACCTGGGTCTTTGAGTCTCAAGCAAAATGTTGGAACATATATCATCGGCTCTGTCAACAACATGGTGGTTGTTTTGCTTAAAGCACCAAATGACTTTTGGTCCTCTTTCTTCCTCTGTTCTTTGGACCTCAATATAGAAAAGGTTGTGAGATTTGCATAAATCTATTTTTGAGGTGCTGCTTCTACTGAAGGAAAAGAGAAGTTAACGATTTCTACTTCTGTGTCTCCTAAGGAAGATCTAAAATCAAACTCAAATATGAGAAGAAAGGCACCGTTCCCCCTGGGTCTTATAGGAGCAAGAGCTGGATGTGCTCCAAGGAAAGCAACAACGGCTTCTCATGAAATCACCGCTATTTCTAGTAATTTCCTCTACTTTAGAGTCAAAGGCGGCCCCCACCTGCCTCTAGCTCGTTATAGCCCAAGGAAATGTGTCTGAGATTGGTTTGTAGGTTTTAATGAACCAAGAAAGAATTCCCATAGCCCAGGATGGAGATTCAGCTGTATAGCTTGAGCTGACCCTGACCACTCCCTGACCTCTTCCTTGGACTCTGTGGCCAGGAGTTAATGTGAAACTTGCACAAAACCTCCCCTCCCCCATTCTTATCCTTAGGATCTTAGAGACCTGACCTCAGTTATAACAAGTCACTGAACTCTGTCCACATTTCCAGAGCCAGGGGCACTCTAGATTTTAAGTCAATAGACTACAGACTGAGTCTTGGTGTTACTGATCATTGGCTAGATGACTGAACAAATTGTTGGCTTTATGGAGTCTCAGTTTCCCCATTTGATGAATGGGGATAAATAATACCACTCTAGGTTGTTGGAAGCATCAAGTGAAAAACACTGAATTATAGTGAAACATTTTTAAAAATATTATTTACTGAGGAACAGATAACTATAGGAGTTAAGATTTTTGTCTCTGGGTTGCAGTCACTATTCTGCCTCTTACTAGTTGTGTGACTTTGGGAAAGTCACTTTCTCTGAGCCTTGTCTTTCCAAAGGGGTTACAGGCCCCTCTGAACCCCATTCAAAAACAGGGCACTCTTAGGAAAGCTTTCATAAGCTGAAATGGCTTAAGATGAAGAAGCGATTGCCATTAACTTATATGGAAAATTTTTTGAGAGTTCCCCCCCAAAAATAATACATAGGACCTAAATGACACTAACATGTAGCAAAAGCAAGTATGATAGGATACACATGTTTAAAGTTGTTCCCAGGAAAGGAGCATGACCCGGCCGCTTTCCTTGCAGCTGGGGTCAGGCTGCCTCTTAGAACCCGTGGCAAAACAAACTGGATTCCCCTTTGCGACTTGTGTCACAACAATAGAAATCTTTTGGATTTCTTTCAGTTTGTGAAAACTGCTGCTAATGTATGCCTTTCCTAAAGGCAAAGTGGCAACAACTCTAACTTTCAAAACTTTCAGAATTAAATGAGATGCTTCAACCTGGCCAGGAGTAAGCGCTCACAAAACATTAGTTAGCACTGTATTACATATGCATTATATTACATATAACTATACATTATACAATATACAGTAATATATCCCTTTTATATAATTCATGTTAAAAATTTATATAATTCATGTTATTTAATAAAAATTTATATAATTCATGTTATTTAATTCATGTTAAAAATTTATATAATTCATGTTAAAAATTTAAATCCAGGTAAACTGGAAGGGAAAAAAGACAGCGAGGAACTGTAAAACTGTTGGAGTTTTATTAGCTGTGTGTATGAATGTGCAAGTATTTATGCCTGTGTGGATGGCTGGGTATGTTTGCAGGGCTGAACCTGCTAATGAGTACCTATAGGTCTTTTTCTTTTTTTTTTTTTTAAGAGAAAGAAAAACTTTATTGAGGAGAAAAGCAACAGAAATAAAAGGAGACTCCCAGGCCATGAAACCAGGCCAGGGAGGGGCAAGGAAGTCCAGGCCTTTTTCTTTTTTCAAAGCCCCGGCTGGTGGTGGCCCCCTAGCTCTCCTTTTCCCCTTCTCCACCCCGTGCTTTCAGCATCCTTGGACAGGCTAGGATTTGAGTCAGTGCACGGCAGTAGTTGTTGCTATATTCCTTTTTGCACTGTCAGTTCTCGCTGCTCCTCGTCCAGCAGCAGAGACCCTGGGCAAACCGCCTGCCTGGTCCTGGGCGAACAGCCTGAGGCGGGAGGGCCGGTCTCAGCGCCCGGGTGTGGCCGCTGCCACTGGGCTGGTGTCCTCCATGCGCGCACACACACAAGCCCGCCCGCCTATCTAGCTCCCTCGCCGGTCCCGCAGCCCAGTGGAGGGCGAGTGCCTTTGTTTGGCTGATGCGCCCCGGGTACCGGGTCGCCCTCGCGGCCCTCCCGCTGGGCCCTGACCGCCCTCTCCCTCTGCACAGTGTCCACGGGCTCCGTGACGCAGGTGTCGTCGGTGAGCACGGACTCGGCAGGCTCCTCGTACTCCATCAGCGGCATCTTAGGCATCACGTCCCCCAGCGCTGAAACCAACAAGCGCAAAAGAGATGAAGGTAAGAGAAGCCTGCGCGCACCTGTCTGTCGGGGAGGGAACCGAGGCGGCATCCGCTGGCGGCCAGTCGCTCAGGGGTGGAAGCAAAGAGGCCCGCTGAGCGCCGGTTTACCAGCAGAGTCCCCAGGCCTGGATATGTTTGGTGGGCTGAGTCCTCCTCTTCTCATCCCTTCTTCCCTCATCTCCCTAATCTTCACCCCTTGGGTGGAATAAGGCCGACTTGGCAGATCCTTTGTGGCCTTTAAGACCTTCAAGTGCAGATGACGTGCCTGAGGGCAGTGTGTGGAGGGTATGAGCTGGAAGCGGTGTCCCTTTTGTAGGGGAGGCCTGGAGGTAGGGCGGGGCCTGTGGGCTGTCAAGAGGCATGCTTGGATTGGGGTGAGGTCAAGGGTGTCTTTTCTGGGGGGCTGTGTATGCAACTCTCCCAGAATACCCCCAAGGGTGGCTGGGATGGTGGGGGGTTGAGGAAGTGAATAATCTTTTCATCTCTGCTCTTGGGCCTGGAAGGAAGGAATCCAGAGGCTTCACAGGGATTACAAAGATGACAATCTTCCCTGTCGGTTTTTTCTCAACCCCTGGGTCTGCCACCTGGGCCTCCTGAGCTCGTCCGCTTGTCCCAGACACCAGCCCACCTTAACCCCCTTGCCTTTCCCTGGATGGACTGCCAGCTTGGCTGATGTTAATGGGTTTGAGAGGAGAAAAAGCCCCCTGGGAGTCTCTAAAACCTTCATCAGGAAAGGAAGGGGAAAAAAAAAAAAAAAACTGGCTGGCAGTGGTCTAGGGCTTGAGAGCAGCGTGACAGAAATCTTGATTCAATTATTCTGTACCTCTGCACAATTCCCTTTCTCGGCTCCCTGTAAGGGATGTATGTTCTCGTGAGCACATGCCTAAGTACTTAAGATCTGTAACTAGAAAATTGAGTCGGCCGAGCAGTGGATTGCTCTGTGGTCTGTGTGTTCCAGGCAGTGCAGAAGCTGGGCCTGCAGCCTCTGGTTGGAGCTGTGGGGGCGCGTAGGGATGATTCACAGCCCTTGGAACCTGCCTTACCTCTCTCCCCTGTCCCTGACACTCAGAGCAGATGTCAGAAGTCTTTAACTCAGTGGGTTGCTGTGCCATTACTGCAGGAGGCAGTGGGCCTACCATGTCTGTTGGTTTATGGGGTTGATGGTGTCATCTTTTCTGCCTTTGTCACCTGGATTCGCAGCAGATGTGCCCAAGCTGGGGCCTGGCTGTGTTTGCTCAAGGTGGAGGTCTAGGTGGTATGAGACTCCCTCAGAGGCTGAGGAATCTGGATGGAGATTTTTGGAGAAAGAAAAAAAAAATCTAGTTTTTGTTTACCACCAGGTGGGTTCTGAGTTGGGGGAGTGTTTGGCGTGTGTAGAGTGCTGCTTGGCCCTTAGCCTCTGATTATTGGTTACTGTTTAGCTTCTCAGTCTGCTTTGAAAGGTATAGAGTGGTCAGAATGTGTCCTTAGTCTAGACTGCTCTGTGCTGGTCAAATCATTCCTTGAGTACTTTGATCCATTTGGGCTATTGACCTTTCAGAGAGACAAGGACAAATTGGAATGTCCAGCTGGAATGCTCAGGGATCTGGGTTATCACAGCACCTAGAGAACACCTCAAGGCTCTGGAGATGTTTTGGCACAAAGAGAAGAGTGAGAGGGACTGGATTGTTGCCTTCAAACATGCGGAGGGTTGGCATGGAAGGCAAGAGGAACGAGAATTTGCCATGTGCCCTTGAATGCCAGCATGCAGCAGATGCAGAACAAAGCACTTTGCAAATAAAAGAGTGATCTAGGGCTGCCTCTGGAGGAAGTGAGTATCCCGTCACTAGAGGTATGTAAGTAGAGAGTAGGTGACTACTTGCTAGGTTGCTGTATAAGAGAATCAAGAATCAGATATAGGCTTGTATGATCTTTGAGATCCATCCAGTTTTGAAATTTATGACTGAGTCTTGATCCCCAGTAAGACTGGGATCGTGATCCAGTCTGTGATCTGGGGACTAAGGTAAAATGATGTGATTGTCCTGAAAGCTTATAGGATTAGATGAATTGGAGACCCAGGCACCAACCAGAGTCTCTCTCCCCCCCTCCCCCATTGAGATGTATAAGGTTGAGCAGAGAGGTGGGCAGAAGTGCCCTTGCTTACCCCAGCACACTGTGTGGGAGGAATTCCGTGTAATGCTCCTTATTGCCCTTTCCCATCCTTCCTGTATCCCTCCCTGGATCCTTGCATTTGCTTAAGAGATTGTTGAAGAGTCACCACCTCCATTTCGTAAGGGAGGATGCTCAGTTTCCAGGCAGTTTTGTGATGTTGGCAAAGCCACACTGCTGATGTGGACTGGGTATCGGGAGGAGCTGGAGTGCCCCTGAAGCCTCAGTTCCCTATTCCTGTCCGACTACCTGCTACCCTTCCAGAGAGAGGTTTTGGAAGTGGAACAGCCTTGGGCTGGGCAGAGCCTGGGGACCGTGGAAGGAAGAAATTCATGCAAAAGGGCATGGTCAGCAAGCTGACTGCTGCTGACAGGGTTGTGGGAAAGTAAAGAACCAGCCCCTGGGGAAGAACAGGGGAATTGCCAGATGCACCAGAGGGCTGTCTGCAACCTCAGAGGTTGCTCTGCAACCTCACAGTGTGGTAGCACTTTCTCAGAAACCCTCAGCAGCCTGGGGGCAGGGCCATGGCACAATAGAGGCCTCAAGGGCCACAGGAGGAAGGCCAAGGGTCCTCAGATGCGTTGGCTAAGGCTCTGCAGGGTAGAGTCCCTTGTTCAGCTCTGGTTCTCGGTCGTGTCCAGCTTGGACTTGAGTTTTACCCTGTGGACATTTCCCCAGGGAGAGGTGGTGGTCATAGATTCATCACAGAGGGCCTGCCCTCTAGAACTTGCATAGTGTTGGGCAAGCCTGGCAAGTCCAAATTCGCTCTGATGCACAGTGGATGAGGTGCTGAGTTGGACATAGCACTAAAGGGGAGAGAAAGGTAGGAGGTGTTGCTGATTTATACCAAAAGGCTCTGGGAGGGCTCCTCATAGGAAGTAGCACTTTACTGAGGAAAGCATATTTTATGTTACTTCTGTTTTATAGATTTGAATTAATTAAAATCTTATAAAATAAACAGTTTAGATTTAAATTAATTAAAATCCAAAATAATGAACGTTCCATGTGGCTGGTGACTATTTTCAATAACCTGGCTTGGATACAAGCCCTTGGCACATTGTAGGTGCTCAGTAAACTCTCCTTGGTGGAATAGATTGTCCACATGCCTACAAAGCATTCATGATTAGTGAGGAGGGTGAGGGGGGTACCTCTAGTCTTAGCAGGTTTCTATCTAGTATTTTGGGATTCCATAGAAAGCTCTATTTGAGTAAAGACTTCTACAGCAAAACAAAGTCAGATCACTGTTTGTTGCTGCCAGGGGACTATTCAGTCTGGAAATTCTAGGGCTCTCCCTGGGGTGTTTGCCTCCTAGGCCAAGCATGGGGAGGCTGCTGTGTCCATATCCCAGATGGACTGTCCTGTGGGCGTGGCAGTAGATACCATTCCTGGGTCTAGAGCTGGGCTGGTCAAAGGAAATTGGAGGGAGGCAGATATAACTCAGTATGAGGAACAGCTTCCAGATAAGAGCCAGGCTGGGCCAAGGATGGCAGCATTATCCTAGGAAGGAGGCGTGAGCAGGGCAGGACAAAGCAGGAGCAGATACGTCAAAGAAAGCATGTGGTTTGGGCCCTGTGGCTTTTGAGGTCTCTTACAATCTGGGTAATAAGTGCATCTGCGACTGCCTTCTGTCTGGAAGTGGGTCTGCCTCCTGCTGCCTGACTGAGTCTGCCATCTATGTGGTCTTGACCAGGCAGGGCCACGTTGTGTGCTGGGCCCCTGGTATAGTGCCAGCCCGTTGCGGAGATGCTCAGGAGGCTTCTGGATGCTCTGAGACTCAGGCTGGGCTGCTGCTTCATCTCTTGGTTGGGTCCACCTGAGAGCTCTCATGGAGAAGGCTGGGACATCAGCCTTAGGAATCCTTCTGGGCTGGTGGGAAGAGCCTGAGGTGGTGCCTCCCTCCCCCGGAAGGCTGGAGGAGGTGGTGGCAGACTGGACTGGGCAGAGCAGGCAGGGCTGTGAATAGCGGCTGTGGGTGAAAGGGCAGCCCCAGATCCTCTGTTCCCTTCTGAGCCTTTGATCTGTTGTGGGGCCTCCTTCCGCTGTCTCCAGGGTCCATTCAGGGCCCCTCGACCTCCCCTCCCCTTATCCCCCCAGAGTTTGAAAGGCCCTGAACATACCGAGGTCACCCGAGTGCGAATCCCTTTCACTAGCTCTGAAAGCCTAATCCAGCGCCAGAGTGATGGTGGGGGTCGGAACCTCTGTTTGGGCAGTAGAGGGTATATTGCAGACACAATTCCCTGCCTTCTGGGCCCTGCACTGCCCTCTACCTGACATGCACAGGGCATTGAACCCAGAGGAGGCCTGGCTTTTCCCAAGAGTTGCCAAATCTAGCAAGGTTCTCATGGGGGAGGCTTGGGAGCATTTAGTGGGGGGTTCTTTGTCAGTCTTCTTTCTGGGGGTGCCTGCCTCTTCTCTGTCTCTGTGCCTCTCCCCATGTCTTTTGTTTGGAATGCATCTCTTTCAGTGTTCTCTGCCTATTTCTGTCCTGTTTATTGAGACTTCTGTGTCTGCTTCTGTCTCCTGGTCTAGCTCTCACTTTGATTTTTTTCTCACTCCCCCTTCCCCCCCTCTTTTTTCTTCTCTCTCTCTCTCTCTCTCCCCCTTCCTGCTTGTATTCACTCTTTCCATCTTACCTAATCCCCTCTCCTCTATCTCCTCCAGCTCAGCCCCTGCCCTGCAGACCTCCATGGGGGTCACCGAGGGTCGGGCAGGGTTTTTAGAAGCTCACAGACCATGGAGAGTCCTACGGTCTCCTGTTTGATCATGGGCAGGCCCTGGCCTTCCTCCCTTAGGACTCTAGAGAGGAGTAGGACTCACTCAGACCCACCCTGTTTGTTGCTCCTGGGCTTGTGGCAAAATGCAGAAGGCTGTTAAGAATCCTCACAGATTTCCCAGAAGGGAATGAGACAGTGGAAAAGCTCAGGATTCCTGAGTCAGGAGTCATTGGCAGCCTTTCTGGCACCAAGAACTAAATCTCTGATCTCTGTTGAGCCCCAAATAAGGTGGTGATGTATTGAGGCGAGGACACAGCTCACAGGCCAGGGATGAATGGGTTTGAGGACTTCCTGTGTGACATCTTTGGCAAGTGACTTAATCACGCTGAACCTCCATTTTGTCATCTGGAACACAGAGGTGACACAAACCTTGTGGTTACTGGAAGAATAAAATGAAGTCACACCCACCAAGGGCTTAGCCCTAGGGCCTGGTTATAGTAAGTGCTTAATAAATAGCTACAGGGGAAGTCTGGGACTTGAAGGTATGAGGAGATCTGATGAGGCTGAGGGCGAACTGGCTTCAGTCACAGTTCTGTCTGGCAGCTGAAACCAGCCGTCAGACCACCCCCCACTTCCTGTTTGTCAGTCTGCTGGGTGGGCATCAAGACTGAACCACAGTGCCCCCAGGTGTCAACTGCAAAATGAAGGCCCACTTACTTTCCTTTGCTTCCTGTCCCTCACGACCCTGGTTTCCCAGCCCCTGGGTGGAAGAATAAAAGTGTCAATCAAGCCTCAGTTTTCCATGAAGAGAGGCCCCAGCACACAGGTGGTGTATTCTCCAGGATGGAGGGCAGGAGGCCAGGCTCCTGGGTCTGAGCATCCCGGGCACCTGGGGCTTGTCACCAACTTGGACCTGAAGACCTGCTCCTGTTAGAACATCTAGGCCATGTCACCCCAATCATTATTCAGATGAGAAAACAGGCTGGGAGAAGAGAAGGGGTCTGGTCAGGTTGGGCAGTAAAAACCCACAAAACTTTAAGGGGTAGAATAGTCCCTCAGAACATTCTTGGTCTCTCACTGCCATGCGATGTGGCACATCTCAGTTTCTTCTTTCCCTTCCCTTCCTCATTCTCCTGCCCCCCTCTGTTGAAAGCCACCAGCAACGAATCCCATCAGTCTATCATGCCCTGGAGTGTGGTAGTGGTGACTGACTCACTACTTCCTCAGGATTCTTGACCATGAGCCCTGACTTGCCCACCCTGACCTCCCCTCTCCCTTCCCATCACTTCTGTGCTGCCAGTCCCTGTGCATCCTCTGAGCTGTCCTGTCTCTGGGTCATTAGCCAGACACAGCCCCCCCACACCCGGAGCATAGTCCTTCAGGCTGGTTTGTGGACCTGGCATGGTTTCTAGAGTCAGTCCACTCCTGGGGATTTTCAGTGAGGACCATCAGCCCTACAGCCAGCTGAGGCCCTCAGGTTCATCAGGGCAGGCATGGAGCTGAGCCAACAGGCAGGCTCTGCAGAGTGGGCAGGAAGTGACCACCAGTCGTCCTGGTCTTTCCTGGGACTTTACCAGGACAACCCTACTCCTGGCCCCCATGAGATATGCCCTGGACACACCCTCAGACAACTCCTTCTGAGTTGTCTTTTTGTTGGGGGACGGGTACCAGGACCAAGGTTCTCGCATAGAACCCAGGCTGGCGATTGCCGCGGACCGTGGTGCTTTAGTCAGCTTGGCCTAAATTTCAGACAACTTTGAATTAGTTGTCAGTGTGTAAAAGTCAGGAGATTTCATATATGGATGTCTGACTTTTCTTGGGAAGAAATTATCCAATCTGGCAGTATTGGGTGGGCTTTCCCACAGGAAAAGTCTGCTGGGGCTGCTGGACCTGAATCTAAAACTGCTCCCTACTCAACTTGCCCACAGAGCTCCTCCCCCAAAATGGGATTTGTGCCCTGTTTTTTTTTTTTTTACCTGAAGACCTTGGAGCACCCAGAGTCCTAGTGTGGACTCTGTGGAGCAAGTGTGGTTGAGTACAGTCTGTGGCTGTTGAAGTCTATGGGAGGCAGAAAGTGTGTGTGTATTTGTGTGAGGGTGTGTGTGTGTGTGTGTGTGTGTGTGTGTTCAGGGAAGTGAGTGGGCAGCCAGACTCGTAGGTTGAAGAGGGGTGGGGTAGGGAGGGCAGCAGGCCGGTGCCAAGGAGCCACACCCTTTGGAACCCAGAAGAACAGTGAGATTGAGGTCATTCTTCCACACACGCAGGATAGGATAGTCTAGACACAAAGGGCACAGGCCTTGCCCAGGGTGGTGAGTGGCAGAGGTGAAGATCAGGCTTCCATCCGGCTACTTACTCTCCCCTGTCCTTCTGGCCTTGTAGTCACTGGCACCTCAACTGCGTACCAGGGAGACAATTGCCATTGGCATCCTAGGTAAAGCAGGGGACCTAAAGCCAGGTGGTCAATTGGAGGGGCTCTGTGGGCCTTTCCCTAGTAGCTAGGCCTGTCCCTTGGGTGGGGGGTCAGGTTTCAGTTCCTCCCAACCCCCGAGTTTCACTTTGATTCTGTGAGAGTCTTCATGAGAGCCGAGAATACCGAACACCCTACCCCCACCCCCACCTGTTTGCACACCTGCTTTGTGGCCCCCCTCTTTTTCCCATGGGGCTATGTGCTGGGGTTCCGGAAAGCCCTGGGGAATATAAAGGGTAGGGTGGCGCAGTGTGAGGGTCAAAGTTCAGGGAGTTGGTTCTTGGGTTAACCAGAACAAGAGGTTTGGGGAGAGGGGAGAGAAGGGTATAGAGTCTAATTCCCGGTGGGCAGGTCCCCTGCTAGGCCTGTCTAGAACTCAAGGTGGAATGGACTTGGCTTTCTTCCCCACCCCCCACCCCTTGCATGCCCTGCTGCCCCGTGGGCAGAGAACCCACAGTCCTTTCTCTCTGGTTTTGAATATGGTTTCATCCCTGGTTGCAAAGTTTGCAGTTCAGAAATTGTGCAGGCTCCAGACTACTAGAGGTTTATGATGCAAGGGAAGGGACTGTGGGAGCGGGAGCGTGAGTTCAGCCTTCTAGTCCTGACCCTGACTGACTTGCTGGTGACGATGGTGAAATACCTTCCCCTGTCTGAGCCTCAGTTTCCTCATCTGTAATATGGGATCAAGAGATTTCTAAGGTTCCCAGATTGTGATCTCCTGACCCATCTTCAATCCTCCTGGTGTTATTTTAGCTCAGTGGTCCTCAAACTTTTGGTCTTGGCACCCCTTTAAACTCTTAATTAAATGTTCTCAAGGACTCCAAGGAAAATTTTAGCTTGTGACGGTTAATGAAAATGCATAAAATTTAAAACTATTAATTCATTCAAAATAACAGTAATACTTTAAAAAATTACAGTGATAAACAAGTAACATAAATAATCTTTTTGAAATGAGAAAGAAACGTATTTCCTAAATCAAAAAGTTTCTTGGTAGTTGCATTGCTTCATGATTTTGCAAATCTCTTAAGTATTTGGTTGAATAGAAGCTGGATTCTCATGTCTGTTTCTGTATCCAATCTGTTGTGAGAGTGCACAGCCTACAGCCTCTGGAAAACTCCTTTGTGTGCTGGTGACAGTGAAGAAGTCCAGTAAGATCTTGGTATTATTCTGAAAATAATTTTTTTTTAAAAAGTTATTGATTTATGCATACAAGAGCTGGGGTACAGGCCAGAGGTATGTGCGTGTGTGTGTGTGTGTGTGTGTGTGTGTGTGAGAGAGAGAGAGAGAGAGAGAGAGAGAGAGAGAGAGAGAGAGGATTCACCAGAGACAGAGTGGGGAACAGAACAGGCAGACGGACTGAAATACACTGCTGAGGGTAGCAGTGGGCCAGACAGGAGAGGTCTGCTGTGCCATATGGGTAGCTCCCTGACCAGCTGGGCTGGGGATCGAACTCGTGCTGCAGAGGCTGTGGATCGCTTCATAGTGCTGTGCTTAACCCCTTGTACCACCAGGGAGGCCCTATTATAAAAATAATTTTGAACTCACAGATCCCCTGAAAGGGTTCTGGGGATGCCTCAAGGGACTCCTGGACTAAACCTTAAGAATCTTTGCTTCAGGTTGCTGCAAACTCTGAGCTTGTTCGTCATTCCTATAGACAGGGAGAACAGGTAGGTGATTTCAGCTCAAAGACAAGTGCCACCATATCGTTCTGTTCTTGGCTCCAGAAGCCAGGGCAGATCTTTTTTTTTTTTTTTTTTAAAGATTTATTTATTTATTTATTTATACAAGAACCAGGGTACAGGCCAGATGCATGGGAGGGGGAGAGGATTCACCAGAGACAGAGTGGGGAACAGAACAGGCAGACTGACAAAATACACTGCTGAGGGGAGCAGCAGGCTAGACAGGAGAGGTCTGCCACGCCATGTGGGACCCTCGCCAGCCGGCCGGGGTTGAACCAGTGCTGCAGAGGCTGCGGACAGCTTCACAGCGTGGCGTTCAACCGCCTGAGCCACCAGGGGAGGCCCAGGGCAGATCTTTGAGCTGGGAGGGAGTGACATAGGATGCTGGGCTTTGAAGATCCTCTCTAGTAGGTGGGCATTTGCAGTGCTTCTTGCTTGTCTCCCAAGCTTGCGCTTCCACAGAAAGCTGCAGCTACAGAGGCTTCTGTCATTTCCAGCAGAATTCCTGCAGGATTTGAGCTCTGACCTCCCCCCAGCAGGCTTCCTTTGGGACCACTGGCAGCTTCCTATTGCTCCCTAGAGGCCTGGGGGAGAAGGCATTACAGGCATTTCCCCACCCCAGCTCAACTCTGCACTAGCCTGAAAACCCCTGACACCCAATCCTGAACATAGTTTTGGTGAGAAAAAACTCAGCAAAAGAGATTGATTAGGAATGAAACAAAAGAAATGAAGTAGATTTGCTATTTATTTCAACTACTGGCATTTGAGGAAAAAAAGCAGGCCTGGAAGGTAATTGAAAGAGGGGAGATTTTTGTTTTGATTCCTTGGGAGTTTCTGGGATGTAAGTAGTTGGTCACTCGTATGTGTATATGTAATTTCACTTTGAAATTTCTAGTTTTCATTTTCATTGATACAAGTTTATACATTTGCCTTTGTCTTTCCTGGGACTAGTGAACTAAAATGGAGCAGAGTTAGAAAGGGAACATCCTGAGGTAATTTGAGAGTGGTGAGAGGGAGGGTAAAGGTGCTAGAGAATATACATGTGAGAAAGAGATTGCTTATAGCACCGGTGAGCTGAGCTATGAGAGGAGACAGAGGTACTGCCTTGCAAGACTGGGAAGGAGGTTGAAAGGAGACAAGGGGAAGGTGGTGGTTCAGACATTTGCCAGCACCTGCCACCAGGTGGCACCATTGACCCAAGACAGCTTAGTTGCTGTCCAGGATTAGGGACAAGAGGGGTAACAGGGCATTGTGCACTCTGTGAGCTTAATATACTTGTAACTTGGTGGGGGGGTGGCAGTGTGCAGGTAGGCTGACCATTTTCCTGGGTCTCACTTTTCTGCCAGCATTTAGTCAGGGTAGGTGGAGGCTGGACCATCACTGTTGGAGATCAAGCCAATCCTTGCTCATCTCCATGGTGAAGATGTCTTAATACAAACCTTTCTGCGAATTGAATTTTTGGTTCATTCCAAGCCTTGACTTGCTGTGTGACCTTGGGCAAGTCACTTCTGTCTGCCAATTTTCTTCCTGTTAATATATGGAGATTTGGGGGGGCACTGACTTTCTTTGGTGTGCTGGAGAGACCCCTGGAGTTGGAATTCAATTCAGGATCTTCCTCTGTCAGCTGTGTGTCCTTGGAATGGTTACTTCCAGTCTGTGGGGATTATGGTAGTAACTCCCCTAAGACTTTTCTATAAAATGGCAGGTTGGTAAATGCTCTGAGATCTTCTCTGGCATTGTAGGGAGAAGTTGCTATTTATTATTTTTCCTGAATGTAAGTTAGCCAGTAGATGTTCTGCCATCCTTACAGCTTAGAATATTTGTCCTCTGTCTTATGGCAAGTGTCTGCTCTACATCACTGTTTCTCTTTTAGAATCTCTCTCTCTTTTTTTTAAAAGATTTTATTTTATTTATTTATACAAGCACTGGGTACAGTCAGAAGCATGGGAGGGTGAGAGAATTCACCAGAGTGAGAGCAGGGAGCATAACAGGCAGACAGACGAAGTACACTGCTGAGGGGAGCAGCAGGTGGCAGGAAAGGTCTGTGCGCCATGGTGGCCGGGGATTGAACCTGCGCTGCAGAGGCTGCGGGCAGCTTTGCAACCCAGCGCTCAACTGCTGTACCACTGGGGAGGCCCTAGAATATCTCTTGCATCTACTCAATTCTCTCCATTCCCACGCTTCTGCTTTGGTCCCAGCACTTTCTCCTTTGGACTGTTGGGTAGCTTCCTAGCAGGCCCCCACGTCCAATATCCCTGACTTCTCCAAACAACCTGTCTTTCATATTACAGTCCCAGTGACATTCTGAAATATAGTTCTCACTAGCAACTTGCCTAAAGACTTCTCACCCTGCAAATCTGCCCTTTGTTCCCAGAAGTCATCCAGACTTCTTAATGAGGTTGCATGTGAACCTCGTACACTCCACCCTCCTCTTTTCAAGTGCCCTCCAGCCAGACCAGAGATCCCTCCATCCTTGAACACCCCTTGCAGCCTAAGGGTTACATGCCCAGGTGGCAGCATCAGGTAACAGGAGTTCCTATGCTGACTCCACCAGTGTCTATTTGTGTGACTTGTGTTATTTGACCACTCTGAGTCTATTTTTCTAGATGTAAAACGAGGCCAGCTGTGTGCCTGTGACTGGGTTGTTGTGTGGGCTCTATGAGGTAATGCAGGGAAAGCGGCAGGATGACTGCCCATGTGTGATCATGCTCAGTGAAGGGGGTCTATCCTGACTGTCCTCCCACTCGTGCCCCTTACCATTTCCCCAGCTGACTTCCCAAACATCAGGATGCAGCTTGGATTTCCTAAGTGAGGGCTTCCTTGATGTTCACACCTAACTATTAGCGCCCTAACGCCACCTACCACACACAGAACCTGTCTGTTGGCAAAAATATCACGTTTGTCAGCATCTGTCTTTCCCATGAGACTGGGAACCCCTTGGGAAGGGGAACAGTATCTGTTGAGGTCCCCATCGTGACCCTGGTGCCTGGCACAGTGTCTGGTTCATGGTAGCAAATATGTACTGAATGGGGCCCCAGATGTCATAGAAGCCTGGAGCCCATCTGGTCAGTGGGTGCAGGACCCCGCACATCAGACATCCCCCCACTCCTGGCTGACCCCAAAGCCTCCACCCTCCAGTTGTCACAGAAAGGATCTTGTGACAACCATTCGGAGGGGGAGGGAGCTCTCCCATAGTCTAAATACACACACGCAGGCAGACAGGCCTGCTGCAGCCTGCAGCCCTGGTTCCACCTGCCTTACCTGAGCATATATTCCAGGTATATATAGATCATGACCCAGGTAGAAACTGCAATAAGGCATAGCTCTAATGGCCAGCACTTACTGAATGCTGACTATCTATATTTGAAATTATTAATACTGACCACCACTGGACTAGGTTGGTATTCTTTTCACACCCATTTTATAGAGATTCAGAGAGAACAAGGAAATTGCCCAGAGCAGCGTCACGTGCCACCCTGGTCTGCCTCACACAGTGACAACAGGGTGGCACCAGGGAATATCCTCAGCTCTCTCCAACAGGGGGCTTCAATTCCACCATTTTTTTTTTTTTTTTTTTTCAGTTCTGCTGTCCCCATCATCCTGCCAGGCTGAGCTCAGGGGAAACTTGGTTCAGAGCCTGCTTCATTACTCAGGTATCCCAAGTGCAGTTGACTAATCACATGTGGACTTGAAGCCACAGCAGGGCTGCTCAGTGGTGGACTGGAGTTCAAGCCTAGCCCTTCCATTTACTAACTGTGCGAGCTTCGACAAGGGCCTTAATTTCCTTGGGCTTTAGTTTCTTCATTTATCAAAAAGGGATAATAATTCCTGGGTCTCCTGGTAATTAGAAAAATGTTACCTATACTATTTTGATTAACACTGGCACATGACTCATTTTTAAAATTATCAGCTATTACTATTTCCATCATTAGAGCAAAGAGTTTTTAACCCCAAATTCAGATTCCTCAAGAAAACCTTGTGAGAATTTTCTCAATTCCCTGTTCTTTTGTCTTCTCATTTTCTCTTTTCTGGTAATTATTTTATTTATATTGCTAAATCTAATGATAAGATTATTCTGGCTAGGTCCAGAAGAAGAAGAATGATGTACACACCAGAACTTACTCTGGGAGAATTTTAGCTCCATGCTGCAGAAGCTGATAATCCAGGCTGTAGATGAGGGCAGCTTGCAGAGGGGGATGGGGCCTGATGGGGGTGGAGAGCCTGGGGTCTGGTCCCGGGTAAGCCACTTCCTTGCAGCAACATCTCAGTTAGGCCCTTGTCCTCTGGGTCCCTGGTTTGGATGCAGTGAGCCTGGACAGCCCTTCTTACTCCTGACCCCCCCCCTCCTCCCTACCTCCCTCCCTCCTCCTCCATCATCTCTCTTCAGTTTCCTTTCTGTCTGAGACACAAATGCCATCCAGCACTTTTGAATGGTACTTTTGTTCCATTAACATCTCTTTTCTGAAAAGGACGAATGGTCAGGTTTGTATCTTTTAAACGCTGGCACATTTTATCAGTTAAGAACTTGTGCACCTCTCTCCCAAGAGGTAGCCTGAAGGAGACAGACAGAAGCAGCAAAGGGTGGGGTTTAGGGGACACAGTGGAGGAAAAGCAAAATGTCTCTGGGGACCTAATATATGGTCCCTCTAACAAACGCTTTTTTTCCTGCCCCCTCCCCTCTTCTTACTACCCCTAAGCATTTTCTAGATTGACTTCAGTTACAACAGTTACAAAGCACGTCCTCCTAGCTCCCAAGAGAAGGGGGAGAAGGTGAGGGCAGAGTCATCTTTGTCTGACCGCCTCTTTTTTTTTTTAAGATGTATTTATTTATGCATGCAAGAACTGGGGTACAGGTCAGAGGTGTGGAGGGTGAGAGGATTCACCAGAGACAGAGTGGGGAACAGAACAGACAGATTGACTGAAATACACTGCTGAGGGGAGCAGCGGGGCGAGTCTGGAGAGGTCTGCTTCACCATGTGGGTTGCTCCCTGGTAGGTCAGGGATTAAACTCATGCTGCAGTGGCTGCAGTTAGCTTCATGGGCTGCATCTTAACCCTTGCGCCGCCGCCAGGAAGGCCCATCTGACCGCCTCTTAAAGGTATTCCCTACCTGTGGCTGTGATTCCCTTTGGAGTCGCAGGGTCCTGGGTTTGAGTGCTGGCATTCTTGGAAAAGACATACAGGACCTCAGTTTTCTTATTGGAAAATGAGATCACAGAATGCCTTCCTTAAAGTCCTGGGCAAACTCACTGAGAAGCAATGTGTGAGCAAGTGCTTTGTAAATTGTAAAGCTCTAGGCAGGGAGGAGAGTGTCCTTGTAGTTCATTTCGTGTGTCTGCTCTGTGTCCTTGGGCACATTCCCTACCTTTTCCAAGGATCAGTTTTTCCATCTGTAAAATGGGGACTATAATACTTGGGTCATATAATTACTGTGTGAATTCCATAAGGGATGTTAGACACCTGGCACCCTCCTTGGCATGGGCAGATGGCTGGGTCGAGGCTGGTGCCTTGCCTCTTTCAGTTATTTCTTCCCTGTGCCTCTCCCAGGGTGCACAGTGCTTATAATCAAGCCGCAGGTTCCTAAGCCTGGCTGCCCAGTCTGAAACCTAATGGGCCATCCCTTGGCAGGTGAACTCGGGGCAGCTTCTCTAACCTGTGCCTCAATTCTCTTGCCTGTGAAAGGGTGATAATAACGTCCCCTTCAGAGAGTTGTCGAGCAGATTAGACCGAGTCGGGGCTCCGCGTCAGAGCCAGGTGAGCATCCGCGGTTCTGCCTGACCTTCCTCTCCTCGGCACAGGGAACCGCAGCGCCATCTCCTTCAAACCTCCTTGACCGGTGAAGAAAGCCGGGCCAGAGTGGAGCGCGAAGAGATGGGCTCAAGGGCGCACCAGGAATTGTATCCTAAGATCTCTGAGAAATTTTCAGGGTTTCCTCCGTGCCACCTTGAGAATAAAGTCCCTCCAAAAGGCTCCACTCTCCTACCTCAGCCCTGCCCGTCAGCGGGACGGCCCCTCGGCTCTGACTGCAGGGCACACGCCTTCCAGGAGGAAAGCTGCACTTTGCTGTGTGCTATGGAAGGAGAAATAAATTCCCCCCCCCCCCCCCGCCAGAACATGGCGCAAAAAGAAGGGAGCGCTGGGCGCCCTCGGGAAGCAGGCGGCCCGCGCGCCCGGCCTCCGCCAAGCATTTGCAATTTAATTGACATTTGGCGGCAGGAAGCCAATCAGTATAAGTCAATTGACGTTCCGAGATAAAACTAATCGCCGGCCCGGCGCTCCCCCCGCCGGCGCGGCCTCGGCTGGGCCGCGGGGCACAGCGTGGCGGCCGCGGCGCGGCGGGCCGGGCCCCGGCAGGTAATGGCCATGGCGCGTGTCTCGGCCCGCGAGGGGGCAGCGAGCGGCCCGCTGATTGCCGCGCAGCCCACGGCGGCCGGGAGAGGCCCGTAATGAATGACTTTATTTGCCGGGGCCCTGCTGAGAACAATTGAGTTTGTTATGGCAACAACGGATGCCAGCTTTCCGGGCCCCGGGGAGCGCGGGCGCGGCGGCAGCCGGGAGCTGGGCAGCCGAGCAGATGATGCGCGCCGAGGCGAGGGGCGCCGGCGGCGGGGGACCCGGCCCACCCAGCATCAGGAGCCCCAGAGACGCTGGCTGAGAAGCCAGGCTGCTGGGCTGCTTTGGACCGAGGTGCCCGGGTGGATGGGGCCTGCCGCTCTCCCCGTGGACCTCGGTGCAGCATGGGGATGGGGGTCCCGTAAATTCCTTGCTTGCTATTATTGGACTTGCAAGCCCTGCTGGATCTCCCGGCAGCTTCTTCTTCCCTCTGACCCCCACTCTCTTCCTTGGCCCAGGGTTGGTTCTGGTCTAGCTGAGTGATGCCTCACATAGACTTTTGTCTCTTCCACCAATGGGAATGTAGAAAAAAAAGCACAAAGCCACCCCTGCTTCCCATGTCAGGACTTGACAGATTCGGAGCTGGACTTAAGCCCACCATATGCGCTGGCATTGTTTCCGTGCCCTCCACCCTGGAGAGATGGCCATCCCTCCATCCTGGTCCTCTGTCTGCATGCCCATGCTTTGTGGCCTGGCATCTTCACAGGAAGCCCTCCTTGCTCCCACAGAGGATGTGCTTTTGAGCCCCCACACCCTCCTACTGTCATTCCCCTTAGATCATGAGTTCCAAAGGCAGGAGACACCTTGGAATCATCCCAATGGCTCCCTTGGCCCCCAGTATTGGACCTGGCACAGAGCACAGATGTGGAAGGGAGGGAGTGAACTTCTCTCTTCTTTGAATTCTCTTTTCCCTTTGCATAGAGAAATCAGAGAGCTTTTTTCCCTGCCTTTTTTCTTTTCCAGTTCTGTTTTTAGGCGTGCTATCGTTCATTCTTTCACTCAACAAATATCTACTGAGAATCAACTGTGTTTCCGGCACTCTAATATATAATGGACCCCTGCGATTGGGGAACTTACTGGCCAGTGAGAGATGATAATGCTATGCATGTGACAAGTATGTGTCAGGCACCTACTGTATACTGAACCTTGACTGAAATTCCTTTAGTTGGCAAAGGCTTAATAAAGTCTTGCTGAGGACTTTTCCACCTGTCATTGCATTTGGTGATCTGTGCTGTCTTCCTGTGACAGTCATCCCTATTCACAGATGTACAGACTGATGCTGAGAGTATCAGTTCCGTATGATTCTTAGAATATCATTCCACTTGATGCTGTGGAAGGAGCCTAGACTTGGGAATCTGACACTGCTTTGTTGTGTGAGCTCTGTCCATTTTTGTCCCCTATCTGGTCCTCACTATCCCCATCTGTAAAATGGGGGAGTTGAAACTGATGGTTTCTGAGAGCCAGTGAGTATGAGCAAGGAGAGATGGACCCAGGTCCAAGGTGTAAGGCTCCCTGATCATGCAATGTGAGCAGGGGTGGGAGAATAAGGGCAATGTGGGGGAAGAGAATGCTCTTTTCTCAGCTTTATGAGACTGACTTGTGAGACCGCTGGGAAAGATGAGAGGTTAAATAACCATTTCAGGGTGAAACAACTAGTAAGTTGCAAGACTGGGATTCAAACCCAGACAGTCTGCTTTTAGAACCCATGCATTTAACCATTCTGCTAGTGGCAGAGGAGGTGCACAACTCTCCCCCCACCTCAATGTACCTCCTGCTCTTATGCCTCATCCAGTTTGAGTCTCCCTGCTTGCTCTCTGAGTGCCAAGGCTCATTCTGTATGTGTGTGGGGCAGCCCAATCACTGATTTTTCAAGATGTCTTTTCTTCCCCAGCCTTTCCCTTTTTGCCTTGTTGCAGACATCTGAGAGAAGGCTCCAGCAGAAAGGAGAAGCTGCAATGGAACCTGGATGCCTGCTTGGTTCAGTCTTAGCTGAATTATTATCTGGGAAATGGTTTTCTAAAAAGGATAGGGAAAACTTTGCTGTTATGTCTTAGGAACAAACTCTTCTTCATGGCCAAAGAAATATATTTATTTTAGAGTGAATATTGGCACCTTTCCCTCAACAGGGGTCTAGAGAACTCTTTCTCTCTAGAGAGATCCCTTTTCCAGGAAGACAGATTAGGAAGATAATCCCTACCTGGGATCATCCCTACCTGGGATCATCCCTACCTGGGATCATCCTAACCGGTAGAATTGGAGAGGTCTTGGAAATTACATCAGTGATTTAAAATCCTGACAGGATTTAAATCCTGTCAACTCATTGTCCCCTCTTTAAAACAGTTATTTTGTAATACTCCCTTTGTTACCCAAAATGAAACTTGAAAAAAATGTAATCCACTAACACATAGTTAAAAAAAAAAAATTCAACACAAGGCCCAAACTGTAGCAAAAAGGGCAAAGAAAAGTAAAATCATAATAAAAGGATGTATTTCATTATGTAAATGCTCAGGCATGACCACACCAGAAGACATAATAAAGTAGTCAGTTGTTTGCACTTAGGCGTAGAATCACCATGAAAGCAAAGGCCACAAATGTGGACAGCTGTGCTTTTTGGCAATACAAATACCTCTGGTGGTGTGCTGCCATCAGCAAACTGATTTTCAAAATTGTGAACATGTCTTGATAAAATTCCAACCAAAGCAAAGCATAATCTTTCCTCGTTTTATGTGATGGCTCTCTTTTTGGAAAAGTCAGTGTAAATTAAAATGCCAAGATCGTGTATGTAAATAAAACGGAGTCAGGTCCCTAACATGGATGTAAGAAAGGCTGCTCCAAAGATGTGTGGCATATAGGGCAAGCCTATGCTGTGCTACACCGGGCTGGGCCAGCCCATTAAATTCCATATCTCCTTCCCAGTAACAACAGCTCAGGGATTCCCCAAGTCTCCTTAGATCTGATCACCCTAGTTGAGATCCAGTGGAACAAACCAGTTTCCATCTTTTGGGGGGAAGTTCTGTGACTGTAAAGAAGCCAAATTTGCCTTTATTGTGTACCTGTTGTGTGCAGACACTGGCACTGGGGAGCCGTAGAAACACAGCTTGATTTGCACCTGGGATTATGAAAGCCACATGTCTGGATTCCATGGGTGGCAATCTCCTTGGGGGCCTAGGTTGGTGATCACAGTCCCACCCACATCTTCCTGGCATAGCCTCTGCCTCCTTCCTCATGGCCCTAAGTCCAAGTCTGCTATTTCCCCCTCTTCCTTCTAGAAAACATTCCCTGACCTTCCTCCCTTCCAACATCAGGCAGATTCTCTCTGTCTCTGGGAACCTACTGCCTGCTCTTTGGGGCACTCTTAGGATACTTTCCTGAGCTTAAATCCTAATTCCCTCTTCAGGCTTTGTTTCCCTGCTAGAGAACAGACTCTGCTGAGAGCTGAGACTGGGTTTCCTTAGCCCACTATGCTTGGAGTCCGAACACCAGCAAAAAATGAATAAAGGCCTGGACCAGGGGATGCAGCTTAGCCAGACACCCTCTCTGTTCACTTCTTGTCCTTCCCTTTCCTGTCCTCATCAGCTAACTTGAGAGGCTGTGCTGTACCTCATTTGGGGGCTACTGGTTTGTCTTGCCCCAGTGCTATAGACTTGGCATGAGTTATCGACCCCACTGCACAGATGAGCAGAGCTGTGTAAGCAAGGTCACACAGCTGGCGAGTGGCAGAACCAGAGCTGGCACCCGATGCTCTACCATCTTTGTCATTTAAACACTTCTAAGGCTGGGCCTCGCCCCTGGGGAGTCATCATCCACTTGCTGGCTTCTGACTCCATGTTGGGCAAGGCTGATAGCGGCATTGTTCTGGGTGCTGGGGACACAGCAAGGAACAGAACAGAAATATCTGCCTTCATGAGTGATATCTAATGAGAGGAGAGAATAAATAGGGGAAATAAAGGGCATGTCATTGAATGCTCTGGAGAATCACAAAGCTAGAGAGGAGACAGAAAAGGAAGGGGGGGTAAGCTGGTTTATAGAGGGTGGTAACAATAATAGACCACATATGAGCAGAGTCTCCGGGAGCCGAACGGGTATCTGGGGAGGAATGTTCTGGAGAGAGGCAACAGCGTATGTAAAGGCCTGAAGCAGGGAGGTGTGTGGTCCGGTTGGGGGACATCAAGGAGTCCAGTGTGGCTAGAATAAGAAAGGAGAGATAACAAAATAAGAAAGGAGATGGGAGGAAGGGAGGCCAGAAAGGTAGGACTGTAGGGCCGTGTACCCAGATACAGTTGGCCTTATAAACTATGGCCCACTATAGATCTTTCTCAGGGCGAGATGGGGCATCAGAGGATGGCAGCCCAGAACCTCCAACAGGAACTTCAGAGGCGTGTTTGGTCCTCTGCTGCCCAGTGAGCCACTAACTCTGACAGACTTGCCCTCCTCATTTCATGAAACTGCCCCCGAACCTGGGTAGCCATTCCTGTCATCAGGCTTCTGTCTCATCTCTCCACAGTGGGGTCTCTGTGAGCCCCTCTGTGCCTGGAATGAACTGTAAATGCATCAATACAATCACACAAGGGCTGGATGGCTTGGGACACAGACAGGAATCTGGGGTGTAGGGATTAGGGTTCCTGGGAGGTGGACTGTCGTTTTGTGAGAAAGGGAGGCAATGTGCTGTAGTGGGAGGTCCAGAAGCCCTTCCCCCCTCCTCAAACAGTCCCTAATCTCAGCTCTGTCTCTTGCCTCAGCAATGGCTCCCCCCAGAGGCGCCTGCTTTATTTATTGCTTCTCCCCAGCTCCCTGCGGGCAGAGGAAAGTCCATTAGTGTGTTTGCGGACTCTGCCAGCCTGAGCAGATGCAAGGCTTATTTGCAAACTGTCATTGCCCTGGCCTCCTCCAGAGACTCCCATGCTGGGCTCAGCCTTGTGGCTCCAAGAGCCACCTCCCCCAGGCAGACAGCCAGGCCAAGCCCCTGTCCCCTGATTTCCCAAAGCGCAGCGTCTTGGCTTGCAGTTGGGAAAATTAAATTAAATGCCACGGAGGAAACATAACAGCGCATTGGGCCATGTTGACAGAGGAGAATGAAGTTCTCTCTGTTGATAAGAGCTCATTGGCGTGGCATAAATTAGGGAGTGATGAGAGAAAGCACAGAGTCCTGGCCCAAGGGCTTCGGATCCAGGTTCAAGTCCCAGTTGGATGGCTGAGTGTCTTGGTGACTTCTGGATAACACTTTACTACCCTCTGGGCTTCAATTTCTAAAATCATCCAAGAAGCTATAGGCAATTTTAGAATCTATCCTAAGCCCTAAAATTCTCTGAACTGAAGTTTGAGTGTTTCCTTTATCCAAGTCATGGGGGCAGAAGGGTGTGTGCCCCTGAAATTCTGAGATGGCCTGGAGAATGGACTCAGTTGAGTAAGAGTCACTCAGGATCTGAGACATCTGGGCCCTCAGTCTTGTCTGATCTGATAACATTGCTGTGTGACCTTGAATAGTCACCCTCTCCCCTCCCTGCCATGCTTATTTTCTCATCTGTGAAATGGAATGATAATCTCTTCTTCACCTTCTGAGATTAGGGTGAGAAGCTGATAAGCTGATGAGTGTGAAAGGTCAGCATGAGTATATACTCAAGGACGGGTGATTGTTGTTATTATGGTTGTTATCATTTTCACATGTGCCTTACCTGATCAAGGCATACATGCTTGCCAGTATCATACAAGAAGATGCCTGCAGGAGAACACAGAGCCCAAATGAATTTAGCTATGCAAAAGGGAATGACAGTGTGTTTGCGAGGAATGAAGAGGAGCCCCTCTTAGAATTTGTGCTTGCTCAGTTCCATGCCATGATAAATCCACTGCCCATGTGCATGTGTTTGGTGGAAAAACATACCACAGATACACACAAAAGCCTCTCAAGTTCTTTTCAGCTGGGACAGGAGATGACACACGATGGCAGACAGAGGCTGATCTCTGTGTATCCAAGAGGAGTCGAGCCAGTCCGAGTATATCTAACAGGTCAAGCTCTGAAATGAAGAAGCAATAAGCCAGTGAAATGGTACTATCACCGAAACATGATTGATCAATTGAATTCTATCAGAGACAGTGGACAGTGAGATTAACTCAGGCCTGATAGGTTCAATGAGTTAAAGCATGATGTTCATTTCAGCTTCATTTCACCAGTCTTTGCTTGTGAAATTGGTCAATCAATAGAGGTTGAAGATCATATATATATATATATATTGGGGACCATCTTATGGGGAATATAATCTCAGTAGTTGGCTCCTGGCTGGGACTGCCTGCCTCGGGTAATGGAGACAGAACAGGGACTCCATCAGTCCCATCGAAATGGCCTGATATCTTCTCCAAATGAAAAGTATTTTTGGATCTCTGATGATTTATCTTTTTTTCCTCCCTCTCACTTTGATCTATGACAAAACCCATACCCATCTTGGAGAAATATAGTGATTTCTCCTGAAAACATTTGTGCAATGATCAGATAGATACACTTCAAAATATGAACCTTCTTTTTAGTTATATTGTCCCTGGAAAAAAATAAAGACAGTAATTCAAAAACTCAAATGGGGGTAATGCAAAGATATCAGAGTAAATATGATTTTTAAACCCTTTTATTTATTTATTTTGTGTGGTGGGGGAAGGGGGACAGACTGCTGTGTGCATGAAAGTCGAAAAAAGGTTGCATACACAAGGAGTCCTTCCAGGTGTAATTAAAACAGAGCCTTTAGCATTCTTTGATCTCATTTAAAAGCACAATTCACAGAAACAAATCCCCCTTTTGCTCTTAATAATATTTCATTTGCTTTGGAATATTTTCACTATGGTGGGTAACATTCTTCCTAATTAGTGTGCATATCTTTCTGTAAGGTGGAGTAATTAGGCACTACTGTTTGAGGTAATGGACTTGGAAAGTATGGATTAGAGAGAACAGATTTGTCCTGCGGCGATGCATAAGGTATTACTTCCTTTCTTTCTGTTCTTTGAGGTCATCTTGATTCATGGAAGCACAAAGAAATCCCATCTCTTCATACCAACACCACGAGAGCTTCAATAATATATTTGTACTGCTTATACATCAGAGTATATCTTAGGCTCTAGATAATGGATAATGATGCTGAGCAGCTAGAGAGAGGGGAGAGGCTTGTACACTTTGCTCTTCTCCCTTTCCTCCAGTTTCTGCATTCTCATCCCACTGAAATATAGCCAGTTCCCAGGCACCAGGCTTACTCTGGCCTTTGCATATTCTGTTCCCCTGGTTAGAATGCCCTTCCTCTCTTTCCTGCTGCTTTTTTTTTTTTTTTTTCTTTTTAAAATAAGCCTTTCCTCCTTAAGACTTGGGCTTTATCTTTTCCAGAGAGACTTTCCAGATCATCCATGTGCCTAGTCTGGGTTAAGTGGAGTAGCTTAGTGTAGGTTAAGAAGCAGACTCTATCAAGTTTGTATCTCATCTCCTCTCTCAGCTGTTGTGACCTTGTGCAACTCTCTGTGACCCAACACCTCAATTTTCTCATCTATAAAGTGGGAGAGGGCAATAACACAACCCATGACATCATTGGGTTGTTATGAGGATTAAACAGATAAGGTGCTTAGAACAATGACTGGCACAGAGTAAGCTCCATGCAAAGACTGACCTCTACCCGTGGGCCCTTGGGCTGTCTGCTTCTCAGTCTCCCTCACACACGTCACTACATTGGAATGAGTCACTTGTCTGTGTCCTCTGCTGGAGAACAAGCACGAGAACCTAAACCCCTCTCTAGTTCAGGGGCCAAATGTAGGGCCAGACACCCAGTGGGAGTCTGGTGCTTCTTGTTCTGGATTGATGGGTCTGTGAGGCCTGGAGCAGGAGTTGGGAGCCCTGTGTCTTCCTAGGCCCAACTCTCTTCTGCTGTGCTTCTGGCACTGCACAGTTCCTTTGCAGTCTGACCTCATCTTCCCCATCCCTGAGAGCAGAATCATTGGTCCCTTGGGGCCTTTTCCCTGCTGACAGCCTGTGACTCATCAGGTAACACACAGCACAATCAGATTCACTCTAGTTGAACCTGAACGTATTTGGCAATTTTACAATTTCGCGTTTTCCTTCTCCGAGAAGAAAGATTGAGTGAAACTAATGTCTGGATAACGGTAGTTCCAATGGAATTTTCCTCCACACCACTTTGATTTTCTCAGTCTGCGGCCCCAGTTTAGGATGGGATTTACAAAATCACCTGAAACATCAATTTTGGTTCTGGGCTGCCACGGGGTATTTCCAGACCTGCCTCCCTGGTCCCTCGCACAGGACCAGCTCAAGCAGGTGCTCTAGAAAATTGCAGACTGAATCTTGTCTGTGCCTGGAATCCTGTCCCCTTATTACAGCACCTCCTTTTATCTCAGGTCCCTCCCCAGTACCCATTCTCCCTGTTGTTAGTCATTTGGGTCACATAAGCATTCAAACACCTCCATGCAGAGAATAGAAGCTCTGTGAATTATTTTGAGTAGAAGAATTAATGACATCTTGTCATTGTTGAATTCTGAGCAATATATGACCTGCTGAATTTTCCTTTGGTATGTACCACCAGAAAGTTTAAAGCTCAGCTGAGTGTTGTTGTTTATCCTATTGCTTGGAAGTTTATGAATTGCCTCAAATCTTTCTCAGAAGTAGGTGGAATATAAACTCTTAGTTGATTCCTCTAGGGTCACAGATATAATGGAAACCACTCCTGAAGGGTTTCTCCTGGTATCTCTGATCATGCCAGAGACTGTCCCACTGCTGAATTCCCCTGAACCATCCAGACCTACAACCCCTCATGTCTTCCTAGATCACTTGTTCAGTTGACATTGATTAGCTTCTCCTATGCTGGAAGTGAATCAGACATGGAGTCGGTCCTCAGAATGTTCTTACTTTTGGTATACAAGGAGTGAAATAACAATGCTAAAAATAACTCCTGTTTATTGAGCACTTACTATACAAAGCATTTAACATGTATCCTCATTTAATTCTCTCATCAGCTCCAGGTGTCATTATTGTTCCATTTTATGGATGAGAAAATTGATGATTAGCGAGATTAAAGATGTTCTTCAAATGTGATAGACTTGTCAGAGACAGAGTAAGGATTTTTTAAAAATATAATTTATTTATTTATATATGTTTTACATCATTGTTCATTTTTGTACAATGTTTGCTTTCTCCTCTCAGATGTAGTCCCCATAGAATTCCCACCACCAATTCACCCATGCACCATCACCATAGTTCCTTGTGCTCTTCCCACCCCTGTTTTGGTCCCTCTCCCTCCTCTTCCCCTGCGGAATGCCTCTGATTTATAATTGCTTGTCAATCTTGTTGGCTTTTTTTTTGTTACTATTTTTCCCTGATCCCTTATTTGGTTCTCCTATATTCCTCCTCTAAGTGAAACCATCTGCTTTTTTTCTTTTTCCTTCTGACTTATTTTATTGAGCATAATCCCTTCCAGCTCTATCTATGTTGCTGTGAATGACATGAGTTTATCTTTTTTGACTGCTGAATAGTATTCCATTGTGTATATATAGCACATCTTCTTGATCCAGTCATCTATTTTTGGGCATTTGGGTTGTTTCCACATCTTGCCTATTATAAAGATTTATTTATTTATGCATACAAGAGCTGGGGTACAGGCCAGAGGTGTGGGGGTGAGAGGCTTCACTGGAGACAGACTGGGGAACAGAACAGGCATATTGACTGAAATACACTGCTGAGGGGAGCAGCAGGTGAGACAGGAGAGGTCTGCCTTGCCATGTGGGTTTCTCCTTGGCCGGCTAGGGATCAAACTCGTGCTGCAGAGGCTGCAGATTGCTTCATAGTGTGGTGCTTAACCCCTTGTGCCACCAGGGAGGCCCCATATCTTGCCTATTATAAATAGTGCTGCAATAAACATAGGAGTGCAGGTTTCCTTTTGAATTAATGTTTTTGCGTCCTCTGGGTAGAGTCCTAAGAGGGGAATCGCTGGTTCATATGGTAGGTCCATTTTTTAGTAATTTGAGGGCCCTCCACACAGCTTTCCATAGGGGCTGGACCACCAGGTGCATTTCCACCAGCACTGTAAGAGGGTTCCTTTTTCTCTG
Organism: Talpa europaea; assembly: GCF_964194135.1. Classification (NCBI taxonomy): domain Eukaryota; kingdom Metazoa; phylum Chordata; class Mammalia; order Eulipotyphla; family Talpidae; genus Talpa; species Talpa europaea. The sequence continues at coordinate 51,470,434 of NC_140074.1, read as the reverse complement.
CATCCTTGCCAACATTTGTTGCTGCCAGTTTTTTTTTAATATGGGCCATTCTCACCGGTGTAAGATGTAATCTCATTGTGGTTTTGATTTGCATTTCCCTGATTATAAATGATGTTGAGCATTTTTTCATATACCTGTTGGCCATTTGCATTTCCTCTTTGGAGAAGTATCTTTTGTTCTTCAGCTCATTACCTGAAGACATGTTAAGAAGTGTGCAAGTGCTCTGTCATGGATTTGTTGTCACCTCAATAGGTTAGTTATTGTCTCTGCCAGTTTGCTTAGCTCTACAATGGAAATTCCAAGAGCAGCAGCCTCACAGAATGGATTGTGAGGAGTAAAATCTAGACAGAGTGGTGGCCCCTACAGCTCCCTAGGGAGATCCAGTAGAAAGGGCAATTAAATCTGCCTTTGACTTTAAGGTTGGTGTCAGAGAGGAGGTAGTATGCTGGCTGAGCTCAATGGGCCAGGGTGAAGGTTGAGACAGTGGAAGGGATAGAATGAATGGTGGTGTTGGGGAGTGTGGTGAAAGGGAAACTCTGTTGGGATGACTTTTGGTGGTGACTAGAGGGGTGATCCTCACTAGAAAGCCAAATCATGAAGACCGGAAGGGTTTAGTCTTTATCCTGGGTAAGACTTTTCCCGCTGAAAATGATGAGGACAGCAGTTAACAATGTTTGCACACTAATCCTGTGCCAGGCTAAGCGTGTCACAAGGATTAGTTTATTTAATCCTTTTAAAAGCCCCAGGGATTGTCCTGCATACATTGTTCCCAGATTATAGATGAGGAAACAGAGGACTTTAGTCTTAATAGTTGATATGAAGAGTAAAGGGAAGTAGAAAGAGCAGGTAAGAGACCAAGGTATAGGACTTCCCTGGCGGTGCAAGGGGTTAAGCACAGCACTGTGAAACTATGCACAGCCTCTGCAGCACTAGTTCGATCCCCAGCCGGCCAGGGAGCTACCCACATGGCGCGGCAGACCTCTCCTGTCTCACCTGCTGCTCCCCTCAGCAGTGTATTTCAGTAGATCCACCTGTTCTTTTCCCCACGCTGTCTCTGGTGAATCCTCTCACCACCCACCCCCCCCCCCCGCACCTCTGGCCTGTACCCCAGCTCTTGTATGCATAAATAAATAAACCTTTAAAAAAAAAGAGAGAGAGACCAAGGTATAAATCTCAGCTGATAGATCTTAGTCAGTCTCTCTGAGCCTCAGATCTCAAGTCTGTAAAATAGGATACAATATGAACCTTATATAGATGTTCTGAGGATCAATGAAATTTAAAGATGCAAAAATACCTCCTACCAGTGCCTCACTGAACAGTGCTCCATCCTGGATGGGTCAGGTGCCTTGGAGAAGCCTGAGTCCCCCTCATCTCTGTCAGTAGCCCTTTTATTCTTTACTTGGGACAGATGATGCTATCAATTCTATGCAGAACATTTTTCTAATGAAGCCCTGGAACAAATACCCTGTCCCTGCTTTGATAATTTATAATCATGCCTGGCCCCTCCTGTGGAGAAATCTTGGAATTACTACTGCCCTCAGCAGGCTTTTGTTGCATCTGAAACAATTTCTTAAAGCTGCAAATTAGCATAATATGAATTAGGGTGTTCTCTGTTTTATAAATTGCTTTCAGAATTAGCACTGCAGTCATCAGAGGACACCAAGCCCAAGGTTCCTATGCTCGCTTGGCCCAAGCTAGAAATGTCTCAGGTCACACCAGCTGAATCTCCCAACCACCCTGATGTTAGACTCCTGCAGCAAATGGACCACCAAAACTGTCTGCCCCTTCTTCATTGGGAGAAGCAGATCTTGGAGTGGGTACCCCAGTTAGTAGCAGCAAGCTGGTTGGATGTCAGCTAGCAAGGAACACTGCAGGACAGTTCTGGAGAGGACTTGGGACACTGGGGTAAGAGTGGGGGGTGGTGGTGGTGGTGGTGTACAGAAAAGCAGTAACAGGATCCAGGAGTTTTTTTTTTTCACAACTTCAAAAAGATTAAGGGTAAATATGTACTAGAGAAGAAATAAGACAATTCTTCCCATCTCTGACATTCTTCTTGAAGCCCCTGCCCCCCAAAATGTCTCTCTCTCCTCATACATGTTTATTCCTAAACTAAGTATTGGGAAAGACAGTGGGATCCCCTGGGTAAGCATGTATACCATGTTATTGCTTAGGGGTGGAGTGAATATTGGGCAACAACCCTTTCAAAGATTTCCTTACAAACAATCCACATGGGAAAATAAGTTAATGCTCATTTAATACTATTTAATAGACAAATTCTAGGTGCATTTTGGAGGAGAAAGCAGATATGACTGACTCGAACTCTTCACTTTATTGATGGAACCCCTGAGGTTCAGAAAGGGAAAGAAATTTGCTGGGGCTCACACAGTAAATAAGGGCAGAGCTGGGGCTAGAACCCCGGTGTGTTGGCACCCAATCCTTTTCCCACTGGGTCTGAACACTGCCCTGCATACTGAGGAGCAGCCATGAGGATGAAGGTGGGTCTGCAAGGGCTCTGGGTTGGGTCTGAGCTCAGTAGAGAAATGGGACTCTGAGAAAGGCAGGAGGTTGACCAAGTGGCACTAGCCTCCTTTCCTGGGGCTCCTTGGCCTCCAACTGGGGTTGCATCCCTGAAAGTCATGATACCAGAGGGATTATGGAGATTCCTGTTTGTTTGTTTTTCTCCCAGTGAGCATCTGCAGGCATAAAATACATGATGATTTTTAAAGAAACAAACCAGAACCTCCAAGAAAAATGCAAAGCCCCTGAATTTGCTGTGCTCTGAAGAAAACGCAATGGGTTTATGATCTTTTAAGACACACAAGAGACAGCTTTCTCTTGACAGATGGAAATTTGAGGCTATTTTGCTTCCTCCCCCTTTGCGTGACCAGACCTGATTGTGTAAAGCTTTTAGCTTCAAAGCCGGGTTGTGAATAACATTGGTTTAACCTGAAATTTAAAGGCAGCATTTCTTTGCTCCCCTAGACGGGGCTTCCTGCCCCTTGCTCCCCTGAAGCTAGCTTCCAGAATGTTAATTCTACCAGCCATGGTTGACTAAGCCCAGCACTGGGTCTATTACATATTATTTGATTTGGAGTAGAAAAAAAGATTTAAAGATACCATGCCCCCTGTATACCTTTGTACTTTTGCCCATGTCTGTCCATATATTTAAGCATACTATTCACATTGCGAGTTCATACTTTTCTCCCTGGAATAAAATGGGTCTGAGCATTTCTGTAGGCTGCCTCCAAGACCACATTCCCGATGAAGTCGGATCACATCTCTGTGGCACAGATAAAGAATGCCACGGAAGATTCTACTGGAGGCCTGGAGTATCAGACCTGCCCTCGTGCAGGGCATGATTTTCTGGTGTTTACTTTCGTGGCTGTCTTGAGCGTGTTGTGGGTTCATTGGTTCACACTGACTGTCACCCACTGTGGGCCGCACCCTGAGGCAGGTCAGCCATGTTGCTGGTCTCTGAGCACCATGAACCTCTTTGTTAGAGAATTTTGTCTTGGTTGATACCTCCTTTACTGGTCTGATTGTTTTTCCATTAATGTGTGTCTCTTCCACTGGATATAACTCCATGAGGACAGAGCTAGGCCAGCTGTTGTCCATAGCTGTATGACAGTGTTAACAGTATTTGCTTACTAAGGTTAGTTTAGGGAAGAATGAATGAATGAATGAGATGGAGGGATCCTGACATCTGCAGACCAGACATGCAGAGTGAAGGTGGTTGTCAAAGGTATTAGTAATGTGTTCATTTATTTATTTTTGAAATAAATGTTGGACCTCCCTGGTGGCTCAGGGATTAAAGACACAGTGCTATCAAGCTATTGCCAGCCACTACAACATGAGTTCGATCCCCAGACAGGAGCTGATCCATATGGTGCAGCAGACCTCTCCTGGGGTGCCCGCTGCTCCCCTCAGCAGTGTATTTCAGTACATCTGCCTGTTCTGCTCCCCACTCTCTCTCTCACTCCCCATACTGTTATAGGACAGCCCCGATATTGAACGGGTTCCTGGCTGTGGGTCCTCACCCGCGTGCTTAAAAGGGACTTATTAATACTCCACTACAGACACACACACAAAAGGTTAATAAAAGGTTTATTTACAAGGGAAAAGGAAATAAGGAAAATGTACAACTCAGGGAGAAAATAGGGAAATAAAGTCTTTAATGCGTCCTACCCGATCCGCCGACCTGGAAACCCAAAGTCACTCTCAGAGCTGGCCGGACGCTGCTAGCTGGTGGAGAGCCAAAATGGGAGCCCCCAAAGTCACTCTCAGAGCTGGCCGGACGCTACTAGCTGGTGGGGAGCCAAACTGGGGGCCCCCCCAAAGCCCACGTATCTGCCTTTATACCAACTTGGCTGCTTAACCCCACCCTCAGGTCCCAGCCACCTTCCCTTTGGTGGGGATGGGATTTGGAGTTCCCAGTGTCTTTGGCTTTGGCCTGGGGTGGGGGTGGAGTCCACAAAGCCTGTATGGAATTAGATTTAGGACATCCTTTTCCCCCTAACAATACCTCTTGCCTCATTCCCTATACCTCTCCCCATACCTCTGTATGCATAAATAATCTTTAAAAAAATAAAATAAATGTTATTTATTCCACAAATATTCCCTGGATGGGAATAGAGGAGACAGAGATGATTTAACTCTGGTTTCTCCCATCCACCAAGGTAACCAATAATATAGTGTGGGGGTGAAGGGCCCAGGGAACTTGACTCCTAAGATGTGGAAGACAGTGGTCAGAGTCTTGAGAACTAGAGAACGAAGTGACTATGCATGAAGGAAGGCATCCTGGCAGACATGGCATGCGACTTCCGGCTCCCTCTCTGTCCTAGCAACAGTGCTCACATCAGTGAGGAAGGGCTTGCCTTTCCACTGTGGGGTGGTCACCTGTAGCTGACAGGATAAATGTATGCTCTACCTTCAGACTTCCACAAATGCAAAATTCATGTTATCAGCACCTAGTCTTTCCAAAAGATGAAGCTTGGGAGCAGGTCTGATGTAAAGGAATTAGGGATTTGGGCCCTGGGACTGCGACATATGGAGGGTTATTCCCTTACCCCACTCTGGAGGACCCAGAAGGCTAACATCCACTCCGTGGCCTCAGTCGTGACCACTGGCTGTCTCTCCAGAGAATCCTGGGGTCTCTTCCCATTATTCTCAGCTCGGTCCATCTACCTCTCATCTCCTGGCCTTTGCAAAGCCATTTTCCTCTGCTGGGCATACCCTCTCCACTGCTGCCTGCTTTTGCCCTACTGATGCCTTGTCTTGGACTCTCAAGCAAGACTCCTGCTTGGAAGACTCCCCAATTCTCCGCGAAGTCACACCATAGTCATTGTATGTATTTCTAGATTTTTCCACTTAGTATGAATCACCATTTGTAACCATGTCTATTTGGGTGAGTACTTAACTGAAACAGGCTGCCCTTTCTGATTGGAAAGAACGGCTTGTCTGGCTAAAAAACTATTACCTACTACAGAGTAAGCACTTTATCAATATTTCTTAAATGAATGAATAAATAATGGCATGTTGAGGAGGTGAGGCCACCTGCATTGGGAGTGTGCATGGTGTCCTTGCGGGAGTGGCCTCCAAAGACCCCTCCCCCCATGCAAATTCATGGGTGGGCCACGCACCCGAGCATTTACTCTGTGGAGGATCCTACTCGGTGACCAGTGACCTGGCCTGCAGGGGCCACACTTGCCGAACTTCCTCAGTGGAAGTCTGTGCCCTTTCAGATCTCTGAGCCAAAGTCCTGCCTGTCATGCCTTTGGGAGAGGAACAGAGCTTGAGGACATCTGGGAGAGGACAGTGTGGTTAGCAGGGAGAGGTTTCCTGGAGGGCCAGGGTTGGGGCATGTTGAATGGTGCAACCTGAGTGGGAAGGAAGAGATGGGCAGTGCCCAAGGGGTGGGGGGTGGATTGAGGCCTTGGTGAGAGTCGTCATCAGTAATTGAATGACAAAGGAGCCTTTGCTAAGGCTTGGGCCTAGCTGCCAGAATAGGTTTGGGAGGTATGAGTGAAGTTGATGGACAGGGAGAAGTCTTTTAAAAGTAGATGTGGTCTATCTGATAGTTTGAGTACTGAGGACTGAGGCCAAGGTCCAGCTTTGGCAGCAGTGCCTGGGCCAGGGTGGTTGGCCAGAGCAATAACTGAGGGGAAACAAGTTCAGCCATCTTTGTGTATATGTGTATGTGTATTAGGGTCATTTGGTGGGTGCCAACCAATTGGAAAATATTGCTGGGCCCAGATGGGGCCATGAACTCCCATATTCTGCTAGTCTTGCTGCTTTTGTAGGGATGAATGCATTTAGGGTAAGCCATGATGGGAGAGGATGCTGCTCTGGGAATAGGAGCAGGACTTGTCACATGGAAATCCAGTGTCAAAGGCTGTCAGTGGAGGAGGGCCTAGGCTCTGGGCTGGGGGACATTGGCCAGAGAGTTCAGCTTCTGCCTTGGCCCACATGCTGGTCAGTCAGGCTTAGCCTAGCCTATGGCATTGTCTTGGGCAAAATTTACCTGGGATCCATTTTCTCAGGGGGCTTAGGGGCTGCCTTTGAATATACTTTTTGTAAAGAATGCTGGGGTGATCTGTGCTGTCAGCCTCCACAGGGGACTCTGAAAGTCTAGCACTCATGCTGGACACTGGGGGAAGACACACCAACTTTTGGGCAGCATGTCAGTGACATAAAATCCCACCGCTTCAAGCTCCTGGTTTGACTTCACTCCTCACATGATGGGTGAAGTCTGCAGCAGCAGTGTGCTGGTAGGTGGGAACATTATTAATATCAATTTAGGTGGAATTTTTTTGAACATTCCAGGCCCCCAAAATAACCTACCAAATCTGAATGTTCTACTTTTGGAGAGCAGGGGAAACCTGTATATACACACAAATACATTTTCTTCCTTTTTTTTATGCAAAAGCTTGTATATTACACATGCCGTGTTGAAGCTTGTTTATTTTTTATCTAACAATGTATCTGGGATCTTTCCCTATCAGTTCACAGAGGGGGCCTTCTTTCCTTTTGCAGCCGCACTGTGTGAGTGCATGTAACTTATTCAACCTGCCCCTACAAATAAACTCTTGGGTTCTTTCTAGTCTTTTGCTACTAGAACTTTGTACATCTATCACTTCCCATATGGGTAAGTCTAGCTGTAAAATCAATTCTGGAGGTGCAGTTGCTCTATCAAAGGGAATGTGCATTTGTGATCTTGATAGATTTAGTCAAGTTGTCAATTACAGATGTGTGACCAGTGGATTCCCATTAGAATTGTGTGAGATATGTTTCCCTAAGCCTTCCTAACACACTGGCTTGCCACTTGTTCACGTGGTATGGTGGCAAATGTGCTGGGTAAGGGCATCAGCTCTGAACAAAACTGTACCTCCAAGGTGGGGGGTCTCAAGTGCAAGAGAGGCATTGGCACCTGGTGATCAAGCCCCTCAGCCAACTTGAGCTCTAATCCTCAGGCAAATCATTTAATCTCTCTAAGCCTCAATTTTCTCATGTGCTAAATGGGGAAAATTATAGCATCAAAAGTGGGGTTGTTTTGAGGATTAGGTGAGAATGATGTCTATAAAAAGGGCTTCGTGCTAGCTTGGCATGCAGCTATGGGCTATCAGAGGCTTGCCCTGCACTAACCAGCAAGGTGACCTTGGCTTAGGAGCCCCTTGGCAAAGCCCTTGTTTCCTCGTTTGTGCGAGAGGGAGCTGAACTCTTGGGCTCTCAGGCCTTCTTCCAAATCTCAGGTCTGACATGCTTTGTTTAGTAACTGGTGTGACCTCTATTCCCTTTCCTCTCTCATGCTCATCGAAGGTATTCAGGAGTCTCCAGTGCCGAATGGTCACTCACTGCCTGGCAGAGATTTTCTACGGAAGCAGATGCGGGGAGACCTATTCACGCAGCAGCAGTTGGAGGTGCTGGACCGTGTGTTTGAGAGGCAGCACTATTCGGATATCTTCACCACCACGGAGCCCATCAAGCCTGAGCAGGTATGTCCCATGATTCACTGCCCACCACACCCACCACCCAAACACAGGCCTGGTGGCCCTCCTGAAGGCGTTTGGCCAGGTATGGGTGAAATGCAAGATTCTAATCAGAGGCGAACATCTTGATGTTCTCGCTAGCCTTGACTGGTCACAGCATCTCATGGGGCCAGGAGGACACGAGGTCTGGGGCTCTGGCAACTTCTAGCTCAGTGCTTCTGTCACTCTGGCCAGCCGGGGGTGTGTGTGTGTGATTTGTCTGGCGGCTCTGCCATTGATGAGTGTTGTCGTTTCCTGGGGCCCTTTGCACAGGAGGGTGTAATGATCTTCTGGGCCACTTGAGGTGGTCTTGGGTCATTATCCTGTCAGTCAGGGTGAAGGTGGAAATATGTAAGCACTTTATGGCCATAAACCACATTAAGATGGTGCTGCTGTGTACCCTACCATCAGTTCTCTCATCAGCTCGCCTGCTGTGCTTTTGGAGACTGAACCCAAGAGTCTGGAATTGAAGAATGTCTCACTGGACAAACTCACAGTTGGGTCATTTGCAGGATAAGGAAGGAAGGAGGAGGATGACTCTGGCTGAGCAGCCTCCATCTTTGCTTCGGGGAAAGAAACAGCCATGCCTTTTGCTGCAGAGATGGGGCCACGGTCAGGTTCCCAGCGTACCAGATTCCATTCAGGAGGTGATTTCTTGACATCTAGTCTGTGAAGGGCCTGGGCTGGCATCTTGTAGGCACAAGTTCCTGCCTGCCAAGAGCTCCCATCTGGTGGGCGAGTCTAAGAGGAGTACTATGAGCAATGACTGCCCAGCACTTTGCTAGCTGATACTGGTGGTGAGGACTGGCCTCACTCTAGTGATGCTTCAGAAGTTTTCCAAAGATGTTCAAAACCGTGTAGGCTATGTGCATAAGAGGAGAGGTGCCAGAGAACCATGGGTGACAAGAATGAGCAAGGCCTCAGGAGCCACCCCCTGTGATTGTCTAGCTGCATCTGCTCAGTTTCTATGAGAGTTCACACAGACCATCTAGCTGCTTTGTTTTCACATAAGGAAACTGAGGCCCACAGAGGCAAAGAGACTTACCTAAGGCCACACAGCAAATCATTATTCACTCAACAAACATTGATGAGTATCCACATGTGCAAGGAACAGAGCTAGGCACCAGGTATACCAGTGAGCACAACAGGCTTAGACCTGCCCTCAGGGAGCCTGCAGATGTGTGGAAGAGTCACAATAAATAAGAATGACCTAAAGGGTTGTGTATTCCAAATGTGCCAGGTGCTGAGGAGGGTTATGTCTGAGGTTCTCTGAAAGTGTAAAACAGGCTGAGCAAGCCGAGAAGTCACAATAGCTTCCTGTGGGAAATACACTTGTGGGGAGCTCTGAAGAGGTTGGGCAACACCAGGAGAATCAGTGTTGGGGTGGAAGAATATGCCTGACAGAGGGAATCGCAAGTGCAAAGTCCCTGAAATAAGAGGGAGCATGGCAGGAGTGAGGAAGAGAAAGAAATCCAGTGTGACTGGGCTTCAGGGAACAAGCGGGGGCAGGTATGAGGATGATGTAAAGAAGATGGTCAGGTCTTATAGATCCTTAATATTTTGGTCAGTATTTTGTTTCTGTTTTTTTTTTTAAATTTTTTTTTTAATAGAGGCATGTTTATTTATTTATTTATTTGTTTGTTTGTTTTGTTTATACATGCACTGGGCACAGTCAGAAGCACAGGAGGGTGAGAGAATTCACCAGAGCCAGAGCGGGGAGCAGAGCAGGCAGAAGGACCGAAGCACACTGCTGAGGGGAGCAGCGGGCGGCAGGAGAGGTCTGCGCGCCATGTGGGACCCTCCTCCGGTGGCCGGGGAGCAGCCGGGGATCGAACCGGCGCCGCAGAGGCCGCGGGCAGCTTCGCAACCCAGTGCTCAACCGCTGCGCCACCGGGGAGGCCCTGTTTCTGTTTTTTTCCCTCCTACAAGTAGAGCAGTCTTCTCTTGGAATGACATAGTAATATAACCTGGACAGGGCCAATTCTACATACTCTAGATCGTAGGCAGCTTCCTTCACAAATGGCCTCTCCCATTGCTCAGAGCCCCCGCCCCCCCCTTTTTTTTTTTTTTGGTGGGACCCTTGCCAGTGGCCGGGGATCGAATTGGCACTGCAGAGGCTGTGGGCAGCCTTGCAACCCAGCGCTCAACCGCTGCGCCACCAGGGGAGGCCCTGCTCAGAGCCCTTCTAAGGGATGGTCAACATCACACTTCATTGGCCACAGGAGAAAGGAAAGAGATGCACCAGGAAAACTTCATTGGATGAAATCTACCTTTCTCTCTAGAATCTGGGAAAAGCTTATCTTTTAACCATTGACAAAATATATGATTTTAGAGCTAGCAGAAAATATGGAAGCAAGCTTTCTACCCCTTCATTTTTTTTTAAGATTTATTTTTATTTATTTATACATACAAGAGCTGTGGTATAGGCCAGAAATGTTGGGGGGTGAGAGGATTCACCAGAGACAGAGTGGGGAGCAGAACAGGCAGAATGACTGAAATATACCGCTGAAGGGAGCAGTGGGTGAGATAGGAGAGGTCTGCTGCGCCATGTGGGTTAACTCCCTGGTCAGGGATTGAACTCATGCCACAGTGGTTGGTGATAACTTGCTAGCTCGATAGCTTATTGGCACTGAGACTTTAACCTGTGCACCACCATGGAGGCCCCGCTACCCCTTCATTTTTCAGAGGCCCAGAGATGGACAGGGTTGTCTGAGGTCACCCAGCAAGTGAATGTGAAAAGTGAGGGCCCAGACCTCTGCCCTCAGTCTGGCCTCTACCCCATGAAGCCTCCAGATTTATATTAAGTCCTTCTTTACTTCATTCAGACATCAATGTTAAGAGACCACATTTCCCTCTGTGTTTCACATGATTCTCATGGAAACTCACAATGTGAATCATAAATCATTTCTCTTAGAATGCCCAGAAACATTGGGCAGCGACTATAGGGCTGCGTTGGTAATTGGGAGGAGTCCAAATGCCATCCATGAATCCATTCACTCACTTGTTCAGACACTCATATTCTCAATTATCCAACATATTTCTTTCATGCTGGCTGTGAGCCTGGCACAGTGCCAGGCACTCAGGGGAGGAGGCTGAATCAGGCATCAGGCTGTCCGCCCATAGCCTCACAGACACAGAGTGGCATAGTTTCAGGAACTGTGAGGCAAGAGGGAAGACCTTGCGGGTCCTGATAAATGGAGAAGGTGCCTGGACAGGGAGCATCCAGGAGGATGATGCAGCAGAGGTAACATTGGGAGACAGGCTCATAGGCCTATGTAGGGATGGGGCCTGAGGGCGAAGAGCCCTGAATTATATACTCAGCCAGGGCTCCATTTCTTGCAGTCTTGCCATGCAGTGTCCTTCAGATGAGGCGGACATGTGGCTGGCCTGTCTCTGACTGTGGGCTATGAGGCGGGGCCTGCAGGTGAACCAAAAGGCAGGATAATGACTGACTCAGTGCTTTCTGGTTAATCTGCTTCACCTCCCCATAATGTGCTGTAATGAGGAGAGATGGAAGGTGAGGCCACGGGGCTGCCAGCCACATACACAGGCACTGGACTATGAATGACATACCCTCGCTCCCTGTTCCCAATCACTTTGAACTAATGATGGCTGAGCAAGGGGCCGCAGGCTGGTAAGGGAGACATCAAGGGTACAGATTCCTTTAACTCCCCCCATGCCGGCTCTCTGCCGTGACTTGTGAGCCCCAGGGTGGCATGGTGGTGACACCAAGAAGGAGACCTGGCGCTCTGATGCTGAGGCTGGCCCCTCTTCTGTTTGTGAGCCAAGCAAGCTATCCAAGTCTGTGTCTCCAGGGTGGAGTGGCCCAGGTGGGGGCCTAGTTGTCAGTTCCATTGAGCACTTTCCGGTCTTGGAGTTGGAGCAGATTGACTACAGTCCTGCCTTTGCCCTGTTAATAAGCAAGTCACTTTTTCTCTGTACCTCAGTTTCCAAATCTGTGGTGGTGGTGATTTTGACTTTGATAACAGCAATAGCACAGCAACAGCATAGCAGTAACATTGACCTTCCTCACCTATACCTGATGCTGTACAGTTTTTGAAGATCTTTTATATCCATTTCTCACTGGACTCTCACCTGCTAAGCATTCTGGCCATGATTTGTAAGCTCCATTGTACAGATTGGAACATTTCCTCCCAGATTGTTTACCTGCTTTCAGGTGCAGGGAGTTTATCGAGGCCACAGAGCTGATATTTGACCTCAGGATCTTCTGTCTTGGTTTTTCGCAAGCTGGTTACACGGGCCTTTTGTATCTCCAGTGATTGTAGAAGCTGCTTTCTGGCAGACTGGTTCTTTGAACTGACCTTTTGCACCTGGAACCTACCTGTTATTCCAGAATGCTCATTGTCTTGCTGTAAACGCGGATGGTCAAATCCTCCTGAATCACCCACCAATCTATCCTCGGAAGAATATCCCTCTTTTGGGCCAGGCTGGGGTTGAGCCCAGAGCCACACATGTTTTGCCACTTTCCTACCAAGATCTGCCCAGGCTTCTGACTTTTAAATGGAAACTTAGGGAACCTTTGGGCCTGAGTGGAAGGGGTTAATGCACACCACTCCTGTGACAATGAAACACTTCCTTTTCAAAATGGTTATTGAAAAAGCAATTCTGTTTTCCCTACATGTGGAGTGAGTAAAAATCACCTTGGAGGAGGAGAAGAGGAAAAAAAAAAAAAAAGAAACAACTGCTGGTGGTGTGTGTACACGTGTGATTCGAACAGTGGAATCTGTTTCAGTAAAACTCCCGTTGACGCTGTCGTTGGCGGGAGCGGGTGCCTCCTCCGGCCAGCAGGCAGGAAGGCTGCCGCGGAGCACAGCCTGCCGTATTTACTCTCAGCAGACTATTAACCAACACCAGGCTATTAATCTGGCTTTTGAGCCTTCACTAAAGCCCATAAAAGCTCACAGTTGTCAAATGGAGTTCATTTTAATTTCCTTTCAATCACAGTAAATTATTCAGGTGATAAATCAGCTGGAGCAGCCTCCTGGCTGTAATAGAAACCCTAATTCCTGGCTAATTATCCAGCCCATTGCTGCCAACAGATCAATACGGGCGCAAAATGGAACGGGCCCAGGGCCCTCCCTCCCATCGGGCCAGAGACAGAAAGACAGCTGGGGAAGGGGGATGTGCTGCTGACCTCCCAAGAAGTTCAAAGGTCACGGGGGGTTAAACAGGGAGAAGGCCTGACCCTTGTCTTAACAGAAAGCCACCAGAAAGGCCTCCTGCTCTCACAGTGGCTTTGCCCTCTGAATGGTGGCCTTGCTCCAGGCTGGTGGGCCTGGGGCTGAGCATCGCCTACTCCTGTGGGCATCCTACTTCTGGCAGGCTGGTTTGTGTTTCTGAGCATGATTGAGCTTGGCCATTAGGGATGGTCTGAACACCCACCTCAGCCAGAAAAAGGGCCGGGCACTGTGGGGAAAAGATGAGATGCTAGCCACGCTTCTGTTCTCCAGGGAGCTCATTTTCCTCAGTAGTGAGTCTGTGCCCAGCGAGGGTAGAGGGGAGGTAGTGGAGTGGTGAGGAGAGAGGTGTGCCAGGCTGAGAATGGAGTATGTCTTCCTGGAGGTGTCATTAGTGCTGAGCCTTGAGGGATGGACCGAATCCAGATCCGCGGACATGGCAGAGTCGCCTGGACAGGGCATCTAGGCAGGAGGAGCAGAGCAGACAAGGATATGAAGGAACTGCAAGTGGGTCTAGGTGGTTGGAATGTAGGCTGAGCAGAAGGAAGTCTAGGACAATGGGGCTGGAAAAGAGCAAGGTGACTCAAACCCCAGAGGGCTGAAAGGCAGAGGTGAGGGTTTGCTTTTGGAGCATTTAGCCCCCAAAGAACCCCGAATCTGGCCTGGACTACTCTGCTCACTGGAAGTGACCCCCCCAGGCCTCCTGCCTCTCGCCTTGTGCCTGCTGCTACTATTGAATCTCTCTTCCTGGAGCCCATCCCCACATAAGGGCCCCTCATGGTTCCCCACTGCTCAAAAAACATGAACTTCAGCCCTTCATCTTCATTGTGACCCTTCACTACCCCCACGTCCCTCTTCTTGCCCACCTGAGATCAGAAGTCAGTGCAGAGCTGAGATCAGAAGTCAGGTTCCTGGCTCCAGAGCCCAGGTTGGCAGTCATTGGGTTACACCCAGTTGCAGCACAATCAGATTGCCCACCAATTCTTACAGGTGGGTGGTTTCCTAGGGACCCAGCCTGGGGGTTCATTGTACACTCCCTGGGAGCCATGCACGAAGCTAGGAAGGGCTGCTGCTCCCACATGGTCTCTGGCTGTGCGAACAGAAGTCTGGGTGTTGACTGTTCTGTTTTACTCTGAGTTGCTTCTGTGCCCTCACCCTTGCCCTCCCCTTGCAGGGCTGTGCTCAGTAGAGTTTATCCAGGTCATTCAAAATTCTTTCCTAGGAGGGATATCTGGAGAAATTGGGGCTGCTTGGTATGAAGAAGGGAAGATTTGGGGAGGGATGTGAACAGGAAAGGAGATGGGCTAAGGGGGCCTCCTAATAGCCCAAACTTTGCAATGTAGCACTTCTTTGTGAAGTTATGAGCTTCCTGACACAAGAGGTATGTACGTAGAAACTAAACTTTTTCATAGATGTTGTATTAGAAGCTTATTCCACTTGCTAAATGGCAAGTTCCTTCCAATCTGAAAGAATGATTTTAAGGAAGAAGAGTGAGAAGGGTAGGGTGGGGAGTTGGGAAGGAGTAGGGGAGCCTGCAAACAAAGTATCCGTGGAAATGGTTGCCTGCCCTGTCTGGGGCTGGCCTTATCGCCCTCCGTGGCATTGCTGGGATGCACTGCTTTTCCCTTCTCCCCCCAACCCTCTACCTCCTCCCACCTACCCCCAAATCCCTAACTCTCCAGCTAGAGTTACTAGGGTCTCCCCAGAGTTATTAGAGTGGAGCTCAGATTTGCCTCTGAGTTTCCTGACAGTCAAAGCAAAGTGGAAAAGAGTCAGTTGAGTGCTTTCATGATTTTCCACCAGGAAAAACAGGCCAATGTCCCAAAGGAAGCCACCCTTTTTCCACGAGTGGAAAGGAAGCTTTCATATAGGTTTCCTGTGGCATGGGAAAGTGTGGAGGCCATGGGTAAAGTCCTCAAAAGCACCTGTAGAGGTGCGGCAGCAGGTTTTCCAGGGTCTTATGCATGAATGAAATGACAATCATTGCATTTATGCAGGGACAGGGTTGTGTGACCTCATGGCTCAAGAATACTGTCTTTTAATAGCGCAACTTAAACTCAGAAAAATCCCAGATACGCTGGATTAGCTCTTCCTTGGCTTTCCAATTTGCTGTTCTAGAAAGATGTGCTATCTGGGGGTTTTGTGACCTGTCACCCCAAAGATACCCCATTTTGGAGAAATTTCATCTATAGGAATGTATCTCTCCATCAACTCAACTCTTGATGAGATCGAGATTTTAGTAGTTTGCATTTGGCTTCTCTGAGGTGGGACGAGGCGGCAGGAACTTGGCAGGTATTGAAGGAAGGGAGTCATATATCTTAGAAAAGAGATTACAGAAGCAGATGGCGGGTTAGATGTGCTTTTGTGCAGGGATTCTCAGTCTTTCTTGTGGTGGCACGCATGGAGGGTGTCCTCATTTGGATGGCGCTTGGTTAAGCAGAGGGGATGCTGGTGGCTGCAGGGAACTGACCTGCAGGATTTGACTTCCCCAAATTCTACCTGGTCTCCTGAGGATCAAGAGGATCTGACATCTCACACACAATTTGGGGGACTCTGCTTTGTGGGACTGTGCGCTTTCTCCCTCTCTCCTCCTCTGTGGGTTGCTAGCGCAAGGAAAAGAGATGAGGTGCTGATTTGGGTTTCTCAGCAAGTACCCAAACACTCACTCCTTATGTTTTCTAATATTTCTGGGATTCTCTGAAAACCTGAGTTGGGCAGTACTGCCTGGACCAGAGGAAACTGAAGTGAAATTCTGGTACATTATCTCAGAACTTGATGGGCCCTGCCCAGCAGACCTACCTCACCTCTCCACCCAGATGAGAGAAAGGGCATGCGAAGCAGGCATGGTCTGACCCAGTTGTTGCCTGGAAGCAGAACGTTCCAGAGGAAGACTACTGACCCTGGGCCACTGCAACGCTGTTACTGGTGAACATGGCCCAGTGAGTGTTCTGGGCTTTGTTTTTTTAAAAAAAAAAAATATTGATTTATGCATACAAAAACTGGGGTGCAGACCAGAGGTGAGGAAGGGTGAGAGAATTCACCAGAGACAGAGTGGAGGAGAGGTCTGCTGTGCCACATGGATAGCTCCCCGGCATGCTAGGGATCGAACTCGTGCTGCCGTGGCTGGCAGTAGCTTCATAGAGCTGTGTCTTCAACCCCTGTGCCACCAGGGAGGCCCCATGTTCTGGGCTTTGAGCAGTCAGATGAGGGTCTCCTCCTGCGGAGGGAGCTACTAGTTGGCGGAGAGAATGATAGAGCAGGGAGGAGGGTAGGAGTTCTCTTCCCAGTGTTCCCCAGCATGAGGAGAGGGCATAGAAGCTTCTTCCTGAAGGCTGAGATGCTTAAGCAAAATTTAACTTGGATATCATCTTCCCTTAGGAATGAGGTAACAATAAGGATTATGCTGAAATTCTTGTTTCCTAGATCTCTTGAAATACTGGGTAGTAATGTTTTCTAGATCAGCTGTTCTCTCCCGTACCCTTCTATTCATCATCTCAAAGTGATCCAAGGGTGAAATTTACATGGATGTCGTGAGTCACAGCCTTCTTTACTTGTCCTGCTGCCTGGAGTCTTGCCTGTGGATGCCTATTTCTCTCTAAGCAAATAAAAAATATAGCCAAGCATTCTTTTTGTCTTCCTGTGGATCAAGCAGAAGAGGGACTTCTCAGAAAAAATCATTACACCTGTTTTGCAAGACAGGAGAGTGTGTGAGGGAATGCTGAGCAGGTTGCCACAGTGTGACAGCATGGGGTGGACACCTGGGATTTTGTGATGGTGCTTGGGCTGGTCACTTCTCTCTCAGTTGTGGCTTCTGCCTTTGGGTGGAGGATTCGACTACATCATTCTTGAGCTCTGTTCCAGCTCTAATGTTCTGTGGGAGATAAAACAAATTGAAATCCATCTCTTATTTTTATTTTGACTTGTTTACAGTCTTTCCTCTTGTCTGTTTCACTTTCTTAGATGACAGGCAAATTCTATGTATGTGGGGTTTAAAGATTACGAGTAAATTGTCAAAGAGCTGCCTGCACCTTGCTGGGATGTTCTTTCATTCATTTATTCATTCATTCATCCAAGAAATTTTTACAGATATGCCTTGTCAGTGACATTGGCCATTTGTGTTGTGCTGTGTGGCATAAAGTAGCAGCAATAGATGCAGCCAGGGGTACTGTGTGAAAATTGACTTTTGGGTAGAGATATTTCCCCTAAGCAAGGTTAACCAATATTTGTAATAAGAATAAAAAAGGCAAAGAGCAAATAATCCTAGTCTTATCTTTTTTTTCTTTGCGAGTGCACTGGAAGTTTGGCTTAAGGAATTTGGCTATTCACAAAACTCTTTAAAAACCTTTATGGTTTTATAAATTACAAAAAGAGAACATGGATTTCTGGCTTTGATAACAAAATCTGAGTCATTGCACACTCTTTTCCCATCTCAAACAATAGAAATACTGTATCAAATATAATTGTAAAATATTATATATACATATAAATTCATATATAAAAATTAATACACACACACATACACACACACACACATATATATAAATTAAAAAGAGGGAAATCATCAGGAGCTGGAAATTAAGAGAGAACTCAGAACCAGAATTTTAATGTATGAGCTGGCGTCCTGGTGATTCAGAGTACAGGTCTGATACAATTTTCAATGAACAGGGACTGGGGTTCTGATGCTGGCATTGAGACAGAAGATAATGGCCTTAGAACTGTGTGATATAGGAGTTGGAATTGAAACTCCTGCAAAATACTTGAAAATCAGGAAAGATTGCACTTTCCATAAAATAAGCTCTAGGTTAAGTTCCTCTTATAGACTGAGAGAAGCAGCAGGAAACTTGATTCTACTTGGGACTCAGAGTAGAACAAAAGTTTCCCATAGAAAGTTTAAATCCCAAGCCTGTACCATGTACAGGTGTAGCATTTCACCTTATATCATGCACAAGAAATCCAAGAAGAAAAATTCATATGAAACATGAGTTCATATCAGTGAAATCTTTGAGATGCTTAGCATATGAACATCTCTTATCTGGATCCTTCCACAATTTAGTATGTACAATATGCCTACCGAAGAGAAGTTCACAGTTAAAAAAATTACAAACTGCACAAGTAAATGAGGGCAAGACAGGAGACATTACCAGGAAAATTAGTACTCCAAGAAGGGTAATGTAAGCAGAGATGGAAAATCTAAGAAAAATCCAAATAGGCTATGCTAGGAAAAAAATCAGAGTAACAGAAATACAGACGGCTTTTTTGGGTTCATTGGTAGATTGGACATAGTGAATTAAAGAATCAATAACCTTGAAGATTTGCAAATAGAAACTGTAATGCAAGGAGGAAAAAACAGGAAAAAGCAAGAGAAGTAACACAAGCACAGTTGGAATCCCAGAAACAGAAGAGAGAATATCAAGACTTTTTGATATCTATCATATTGAAAAATGAGAAAACCAAAGACAAAGAGAAAAATCTTAAACCAGAGGAGGAAAAACTTCCTTACTTACAGAGTAACAAGAATAAAGAATTACAATAGATTTCATGTCAGAAACCATGCAAACAAGAAGAGAGTGGAATGATATATTTAGAGCATCGAAAGAAAAATCCCACCAACCTATATTTCTATATCTTGGGAAATTATCCTCAAACAAAAAAAAAAATATCCTCAAACAGTGAAGAAGAAATAAATACGTTCTCAGTTAAATGAAAGTGAAGTGAATCCATGGCCAGAAGATCTGTCTTGAAACAAATGTTAAAAAAAAGTTCTTCAGGGAGGAGGAAAATAGTATGTCAGAAACTCAGATCTACTAAAAGAAATGAGAGGCGTCAGTGAGGAAAAAAATAAAGGTAAACCAATTTTTTTGATTTTTCTTATTCTTAATTGGTCCAAAATATAATTTGTTTGTTTAAATAAATAATAAATATGGGGTGATTACAACATATGGATAAATGAAAGGAATGACAGCGATGTCACAAAGAAGGGGGAATTGCTAGAAGGTACCTATATTACAATTGAAGAGGTATAGAAATGTGTCATTTGAAAGTGAACCTAGATGAGTTATAAACGCATATTGAAACCTTTAGGTCAATCACCAAAATTTTTTAATTTGCATTTAAAAATTTTTAGTAGTGGTGAAAAACACAGAGTGTAAAAATTATCCTCAACCATATTTAGTTCAATAATAGTAGGCAAATAAAATGGAATCATATGACATCTTTAATTTAACTCAGAGAAGGAAAGCAAAGGGGGAGGGGAAGAAATAAATAATGAGTTCAATAAATAGAAAACAGCAACAAAGTAGATACAAATCTACTTCTATAAATAATTGCTTTCAATGTGAATAGTCTGGTGTACTCATTGAAAGACATAGATTGTCTGACTGTATTAAAAATATTTACAAGACCCAATTGTATGTTGCCTGAAACAGGGTATAAAATACAGGAAGAAGGAACAAGATTGAAGGAACAATTGTAGCCAAATACACTGATAACAAAAGATAATTTAAGTAACTAGTCACTGTAAAAATTATGGTGTATTTGGGGATTTAAAAACAAAGCTGAAAAAAAAAAAGAGACAACAATAACATGTAAGATTAGAATGGGTTGATCTGAGTTAAAAACTCTAAGATTACTCAGGAGGAGGGGGGATGTATTGATAAACCTTAGGTCTGGTTATGTCAGGGTTGCAGGTTAGCAAATTAAGGATCATTATTAAAGGCATAGTAATAGATTTTATAATTTCTAAACCAGAAAAGGCAAAAAGAGATCTATGAAATACTCAGTGAGCCCAGTGGAAGACAAGAGAGAAGAAGAAAGGAAAAAGCATGGTCAGTTAAAAATACAAAATTAGATGGTAGATGATAGAAATAAAAATATTTGAGTAGTCTCATTAATATAAATATATTAAATTTGCCAGATAATATAAAAGATATTTAAAAATTCAGGAATATGCTGTTTATAAGAATTAACTTGAAACAAATGGTACTGAAAGACTGCAAGAAAGGAGACAGAAAAACAGACCATGCAAATGCAAACCAAATAAAATAGGATAGAGTAATGTCAGTCTCAGATGAAATTAAAGCCCGGTGTAATCTCAAAGACAAAGAGGATCATTACTCAGTGATGATGTTTGTTTACATAAATAATAAGTTATAGGAAGCTATAACTCTATTGAACCTGTATATGCACTTAGCAAAAGAGTCTCAAAGTTCAAAATTTTTTTTCCCTTTTTCAAAATTCCCTCCACATAACAACCCATGCCCTTATCCCATCTGCCTCCTGCCCCACTCCTACTTCCCTTCCCTATATTCCTTCTGGTAAACATCTTCTTTTTGCTGAGTTCAAATTTTTATTTCTTCTATTGTTTGTGTTGCAGTTGTTTTTTTTTTTTTTTTTGGTATTTATATTCCATAGGTGAGATAATGTGAATCTGTCTTTCACATTTTGACTGATTTCACTCAACTTAATTACCTCAAGATCCAGCCATTTGTCCCAAATGCCACCATTTCATCCTTTTTTCACAGCTGTGTAATATTCCAGTGAATATATGCTCCACAGCTTCTCTATCCATTCATCTGTTGAAGGGCACTTGGGTTGGTTACATAATTTGACAATTATAAACAGTTTGCTGTGTACATAGATGTAGCTAGATCTTTTCATATGAGATCTTTCTTGTTATGGGGAAAAATACCTAATAGCAGTATTGCTGGGTCAAACAAAATTCCATTTTTATATTTTTGGGAACTCTCAAGATGAGCCACAGAGCAGTTGCTCCAGGCTCACTCTGCGAAAAGGATCAGGGCTGACTGGGCAGGATGGGAGTGTGTGAGGAGGCAGGAGAGGATGGAATTGGTGGGAGGGCGGAGAAGAGTCCTAGAGGTGACCCTGGATCTGCAGTGGTGAGACATTCCACTGTGGGGTTGCTGGAAACTTTTTTCTCCCCAGGCCATCTCTGCATTTATTGTTTGTCTGGCTAAAGGTTAAACAGGCAAATTAGACCAGGCTTCAAAGGGGGAAAATCCCATTAAAGTAATCAAAATAGCAATTGTACCTATTTCAGAACTTCTGCCTGAGGAGTTAAGAAATCTTTGTAATAAATTATTAATTTTGGGTTATAGTATAAAAATTTCCTCTACACACAAGCAAATTAATATTTCCCTTTTGGTACAATAAAGGATAGTTCTGTGGTCTCCTACATCTGTCTTGAAGGGAAAACTGGGTATTAAAACCCAGACTGGTACTTCTGAGGGACTAACCCAGCAGAGCTTGTGAATGTCCCTTGTAGGAGAGAGGATTGGAATTGCCAGAGCCTGTGGCCATGCGCTCAGCGGTGCCTGCCTCTCCCTCTCATGCTCATTTGGTCTGGGAACTCAGTGGCACCCACCATGGTCACATGGCATGGTGGTTCAGCACAAGGCTCTGGGGTTCACCTGGTCCTGGACCCTGGCACCCACACTGCTAGTTGTGTTATCAGTCAGGTAGCTCAACTTCTCCAAGCCTCAGTTTCCACATCTGTAAGAGGAAGATGAGGATGCTAGTGTGCCCCACTCAGAGTTGGTATGGAACAGTGGCATGTGCTCTTGGCACATGGGAACAGCAGATGTTATTTATCATTATTGTTTACACCCTCAGAGAAAGCCTGCCTGATGCAGGCAAGGTTCTGTCCTCCCAGAGCTTATAGTCTGGGGAACTACACAGGAAGTTGTGGGGAGGAGGCGGAGTAAGAGGGTTCCAGGTAGAAAAGAGGAAGACCAAATACATAGAGGCCAGGGGGAGTAGTTTCAGCTGTTGGGAGGTTGAAAGGGTGGGTTTGATGTCACTGGAAAAGAATATAATACATTATAATGTAATGCGATACAATATTGTAATATCTGAACAGTGATACAGTTAAATACTTTATTTGTATTATCTTATTTAATTCTCCTAACAAACACTTCTAGGTGGGTATTTATTTTCCTCATTTAGAAGAGGAGACAAAGGGGCTGATACCTAATGCTCAACAAGGTTAAATTTTTTACACTACATTTGCCTGACCAGACACATGCAGTAGGTCTGGCTACATGGTGATTTTATGGTATTTCCATCTTTGGCTCTCATCACTCTGGTGTTGGAGTAATGGACTGGTGGTGGAACTAATGGCACTGGGGCTGGAGCTGATGGGGAGGGGACTGATGCTTCCCTGTGGACCACTCTTTTCTAAATAGGTGTGTTAATTTATGGGCATTGTTTTCAACCAGCTCCTATATGAACAGAATCTGGATATTAAATTGTAGCATATGGAATAATCCAGGAGAAATTCTGTGATATCTGTGCTCTGGGAGCTGCACTATCAATTCTTTTGCCACTAACCTTTTTCTGGGCCTCTGGGCCTCTTCAGAATGGATATTTGGGTAACCATTTCCTTCCTGTTTAGCCCTAGGCATGGCTGACTCTCATCATTTATACCTTGTGGTTGGGGAGGTTAGCAGCCTAGAAACAGAAAATGGGCTGTGGGACAATGGTTGGGGGTAGATCACCTATTGGTAAATGAGTTGCCTCAGGTATCTCCTGGGGATGCCTCACACTTGCCAGTGGATTCCTAACAACCTGAGATGGACTTTAGCCATTGGGGCCCTGGTGAGTCTCTGACCTGACCTGCAGCCAGTCTTCTCTTCCATTCACCAGGAGTCAGAACACTCCTGCACTGGGGGCAAACCAACTCAGAAATGTTGACACCAGCCTTGGAAGATAAAGCCCTCAGTGTCTGGAAGAAGAATAGTGACAGGAAAATCTTAGCGGAGAATCTGAACTTGGCTATTAGGTCCTATACTAGGGCAGTTTGGGGCTCCTAATCTCTGGAGGTTTCAACCTGGTGGGTGTGGGCCCAGGTCGTGGAGAAGTTTATTTTCCAGTTGACCTACAAATTGAGGTCAACTGCCTGAAGTTCTCTAAATCTCTAACTGGTTCCCTGATTGAAAACCCAAGCTGTCTGGCTGTGGGACACACGGGGACCTGCGGAGCCGCTTGCTGGCATGTGGCTCCCCTGAGGTTCAAGGGCAGCTCAGGGGCACCTCTGTGGCCTCAGAGTTGAAGGGAATCACCTCCTGGGAGAAGCATAGATTTCCTGCATGCTCTTCTTTTAGTTTGCCTCTTAGGGGAGGATGGTATGTGTGCTGAGTCTAGGTGTAGAGAACTCAAGATTGGATGCTTTGTAGCCTGTGACCACACCACTTCATAGTAAGAGTGTGTACAACATGACAAGTGCTAGTCTGAGCACTATGCATGGATTGACTCATTCAATCCCATCAACAACGCCACAAGGTGGAGATTTTAGCATCTTAATTTTACAAATGAGGAAACTGAGGAGAAAAATGGCTCAGCGAATGCTTCTAAGGCCATGTGGCTGGAGAGCGGTAGTGCTGGGATTTGAAGACCAGCTCATTCAAGGGCTGGCCTAAGCAATTGGACCAGCTGATCCCACTTATTAGAGAGCATGGCTGTGGGCTGAGTATTGTAAAATCAAAGTTACTATATTTAGGACCTGTTTCCTCTGTTTGAACAGATTTATAAATAGCATCCCTTTTAACAAAATACCTGGTTTGGCTCTCTTGGCAAAGATTTCATCTTGTGAGGTATTGGAAGTAACACTGGTCAAAGCTGGTTGTCCATGGGATTTTTACTTCCTCTGCCTTTTTTTTTTTTTTAAAGATTTATTTATTTATTTATACAAGCACTGGGTACAGTCAGAAGCACAGGAGAGTGAGAGAATTCACCAGAGCCAGAGGGGAGAGCAGAGCAGGCAGAGTGACTAAATACACTGCTGAGGGGAGCAGCGGGTGGCAGGAGAGGTCTGCGCGCCATGTGGGACCCTCACCCGGAGGCCGGGGATCCAACCGGCGCTGCAGAGGCTGCGGGCAGCTTCACAACCCAGCGCTCAAACGCTGCGCCACCAGGGAGGCCCTCTTCTGCTTTTTTAACCACAAAGGTGGGGGCGTGGCTACACCTGCACCAAGCATCTTCTGGGACATATAACCCTGTGACAGAAAGCCTCCGTGTTTCCATCATCTACATGTCTGTTTCAAATGGACCCAAACCAATTTTCTAAGATTCCCATCCCTGCCACCGGGTTGCTTAGTCATCTCTTCAAGGCTTCAGCCAGGTCCTTGTCAGGCCCTCACTTTTGACAAGCAGGTGCCATGCAGCTCCCAGCCAGGTCTCTTTCACTGTGGGCACAGAGTAGCTCTCTGGCTGCCACTTGTTAGGAATTGAAATGCTTTGCGCTGTTATTCATTTGGCTCAGAGGATCGTTGTTTAGGAGGATTGCCTGGAGAACACGTCATCTGAATCTTCCAGTCGCTCTAAAATTATTTCCAGACCAAGCCCGCCAGCAGAGTAACTGAACAGCTCACATGGATCCCTTCAAGTTACTTTCACTGAGCTACACTTTAGGTGTGATATCTGAGCCTGTGTGAGGGACACCCTAAGAAACAACCTGTGGAAGCCACCCCTGCATCTGGAGGACATCCAGGACTTCCTGGCTTGCTCTTCAGGGAGGACCTGGGGAGGAGCCCTGCGTAGGGTGAGAGTCAGCAGGAGAGCCTGTGAGGAACGGCTTGCACCTCATGGACTCCGTGAAGGCAGGGACCAGGTTTCTCTTCCCCACTTGGCAGCTGGGCGGGCAGTTGGCGCCTCCTGTAGTGAGCCCATAAGCTTCCAGCAGTGATCTTTCCTTTGAGGGTGTGGAAAGTGAGGTGTCTGAGGGCTTGGGCCCTGGAGCCAAACTGCCCTGGCTCAGTCCCCACTCCATTGCCTGCCTGTTCTGTGGTCTTCGGTGGGTAACTTGGCCTTGCTAAGCCTCAGCAGCTTCATCCTCACAATGGGGGAGATGAGCTTGCTTTGCAGGGTCTGTGAGGCCCAGGTGGACCAGTGTTGATTGTTGGCCCCAGTCGACTATCATTGGTCCTTCCCATGCATGCTTGCTCTTGCTTTTCTATCTTCCCTTCCCACCTCTTTGTATTTTTTTGCCTTCTGTGAACTCCCTTAAGTCTTTACTGGAAGGTGATGAGGTATGAAAGAAGGAGGGAATGAATAAAGTTGATGTAACAATCAGAATACTCAGGTCATTTGGGGACTGATTTACTTTTCTCAAAGACTTTTATTTATCTTTTCTGACTTATTTTATCAAAATTATTTTTGCACTATATTTTTATCCTGAATCCTTATGCAAAGAACTCTGGGCCTTCTTATCTTGTATTAAATATCTTGCAAAGATGTGGCTCTTGTGTGTGCATGTGAGTGTTGAACTATTCCACAAATCCTCAGTATGTCTTCAGAAGAATTGAAGCGAGAGAACGAAATCAACTTTTTCTAACCACAAGGTTTTTTGGAAGAAACATTGGCTGGTAAAACTCAAGTTTGTGTCCTGGAGGCCAGGCGTACTATTTAAATTGAGGGCTAGGAAAGGATGGGAAACAGATTAGAGTCACTACCTGTGGGATGTTAGGAGCCAGCCAGTCAGACACTGTGGAGGATCTGGGGACTCTGCCTCAGTTCCCTCTTTGGACTGAACCCCTTAAGGCAGCATTCTTAGGGATGTTCATCCAGATGCCCTGCAGACAGACCAAAGACCTACAGGTAAGATGCTCCTGTTGGTGTCACAGGTATTGGAAGAAAAGGGTGTGAAGGTATTGAGGTGGGTCATGAGGGGCCTGAGGAGGAGAAGACTTATGGGTTTGGTGGAGGTGGAGCAGGCACTGGAGGAAAAGTCCTAAGGACAGGAAGGGGCACTGGGAAGGGTTATCGAGAACTGGGTGCAGAAGAAGGGGACTGGAGACAAAGGTCAGGGGTGCTCCACTCCTGAGCGAGTGTCCTGGCTCTTGCAGCCCTCCTCAAGGCACAGTCAACTGTGCTGAAGGTGGCTGCCAGCTGGTACCACCTGCCCGTTGGCCATGGCCTTTGTGGCAACCAGCATGCCTGTGCTCATGCACTTGGGGGAAAAGGAGGCCTCCACCAATGGTCACAGCTTCTCTGCTGAGATCTCTGCCTCCAGCATTTGTAGTTGCCTGATCTAGGTTGCACTTGTATTCATTGTATGATCATGGGAAATTCACTTCATCTCTCATGCCTCAATTTCTTCATCTACAAAAAAGAGAGAATAATGAAGACAGTATCTGTTTGATCTAGTTGGAGCAAAACTCGACCTAAAGGGTGTCAGCAGCCAAGCACAACCCTTACACCCTTCCTGGATCTTCCTCAGGGTCCACCCAGCACAGAAGTAGAGGTTTCTCTCCAGGTAGGAAAAGAAAGTAGAACCTTTTTCAAGGTAGTGTGTGAACATAGAAGTTGGCGTGTATGAAACCAGTTGTAAAGGTAGTACAGGGAGTTCCCACATACGTCTCCCCAATTGTCCCTAATGTTCACATCTTATATAACCATAATCCATTTGTCAAAACTAACCAACATTGATGGTACAATACTAATAATTAAATCCCAGAAATTATTTGGCTTTTGAATAAAGTTTTCACACTTTGGTCAGGGTAAGGTAAACATGTAAACTGAAAGTGTCATTGAATTCCCCTTGCCCCACCTAGATTGTGGGTGCCTTTAACGGACATCATTCCCAGCACAGAGCAACCCACTGCCCAGGCCTCCAGTGTGGTAAGGCTGACTCAGACTCAATGGAGACATGATTGCTGTTTCTCTTAGTTCCTTTGAGAGAGAAATGCAGTTCTTGTTATATCATCACTAGATCGGCCCTTTATTGCTGTTACATCAGCATTTTTATAGCTTTTGATACTGCAGTGGAGGAAATAGCATGTGCTAAAGCCTAAAGGTATGAGATTCAACTTCAAAAACATGAGTGACACAAAGTCGTTTCTTCTAGTGAAATTAGCATGTGACAGATCAGCATCAACTCCAAACTCAGTCTCTTCTTCCTCCCAGTTGATTTGGTGTGCATCCTGCCTAAATTTTTCCTGGAAAGCACTTTTCCAGGAAAAAGGTACGTCCCCAGGGGCTGGGGGTGTGGCCATGACATTGGGCAGGTGTTAAGAAGTGCCCCACTTCTTTTTCTACTCACACTCACGGGAAATATTAATGTTCAACCCTCATGGTCAAGGAACTAACAAAGAACCTTACAACGTGGCCTCATTTGAGTATCAAAAGCTCCGGGAGGTAGGTGGGGACCATCTTATTTATTATTTGCTTCTTGAACACAGAGAGAGGAGCAGAGGCCCAGAGAGATGGAGTAGCTTGTTCCAAATCATACAGCCAGCAAAACCCAGAACTTATACTGGAACTCACTTCTGTTCCTTCCTGAAGAATAATTGCGGTTTTACCAACAGCAAAGCTTGATCCAGTGCTGGCCATTTTGTACATGATCTCATTTAATCCTCAGAGCAACTCTGTGGGCTGTTCTGTTATCAGGTCCACAGATGATGTTGAGGCATGGATGAGTGGAGTAGTTGGTCTGAGAGGGGTGGAGCTGGGATTCTAACTCAGTTACATTGCCTCCAGGGCAGGTTAAGCTGCCCCTCTTTTTTCCCCCTCCCTAATTTGTGCTCCTTCTCTTACCCCATGCTGCCTGGCAATAGTGTCTAGAGTTTGCTGGCCATTATCACTCTGTCACTTACCGGATCACAGTACCAGCACTGCTGTGCCAGTTCCTGCCTCAATTTCCTCTGTCTCCAGGCCTCCTTCTATCTCATATAACCTGTTATGGGGTGCTTCTCCACGTACTACCCAGGCCCAGGACCTTCTCCCCTCATTGCATTTCTTTAGGATATTTCCTCAGTGGGCATTGCTGGGCACTGCTCTGTTACAGCAAGAAACAGAGCGCATGAGAATGGCTGCCCTCATGGAGTTTCCATTCTCCTGGAACAAAGATGGTTTCTGACCTGTGACCTGGGTTCAAAGCTGATTCTTCCTGACTGGGTTCTGAGCATCCTGCCCTCTGACTGTTAACCGGGACAATCCTTCTGGGGTCCACTAGAGAGGCCCCTGATGTTTCTCCCTCAGGTCCTGTCCTCCTCCTCCAGTGGCCCTGGGGATGTTGCTGCAGGCTCAGGGCAGGTCCCCAGCGCCCCTGTGATTTACTGTGCCTCACTGCACCACATGTCTTTAAAATTACAGTGCCCATTTCCTGCTGAAATAATTTCCACAAAGAGTGGCTCCTATTACCGCAAGAGGCGTGCAGACGTCATGATTTATTATTATTTATGGTCCCAAGGCCTTGTTTATGCAAGACGGGTTAGGTGCGTGCGATAGAAATGCCATTATGCAAATGACATTGAATGTCCTTACTGCGCCTAAATAATTTTTGTGTTGGACGATTAAACCTCATCTGTTATTGATATGGGCTGCAGCCGGGCTATTACAGAGTCCCAACAGTACTTACTCCCAGTAATGGGAAAATTGAGAGAGAGAGACCAACACAATTGCCTCAAGTGGGCCGTGATGGTCTGGAAGGAGTAGAACATCTCACAGTCCTGTGCGCAGGGAACCCGTCGACTCCTCAGGATAAATAAGGAAGGCAGCGCCCGGCAATAAATTAAGCCTCGGGTTTGAGTGGGTGCCTTGGAGGATTTGCGGCCTTCCAGTTGTGTGATTTAGCTATTTGATTTAGCCAGGGGACTAGGCAGCCCCACCCGAAATCCGAGGCAGGCCATGCTGAAGGAGGGTCCGATGTGTAAGGGGGGTGCGGGAGAGCACACTGGGCATCCAATCTGCCATCAGCTCCAGGGCCAGTAGCCGCCCAGCCCCTGCGTACAGCCACCCGCCTGCGCGTGCTCTCTCTCGCTTTTTTTTTTGACACAGCTGTGAAGTCCCATTTTGATCAGTGTTGATAGCTTATGAATTCCAAAATTGACAAAATTTACAGAAAAATGAGGATAATCCATCTTCCTTAGCGGCCTGTCAGGAGCTGGCCATACTTCATAATCTCCAATTACAGATGCTATTTTCCGACATTTACATGCAGATATTAGAACCAAATGAAAATGAGAAACAAAGAGAGAATGGAAATGCAGCTATTTATATGTATAAAAGACAAACAGGTAAATCGAGACATTTAGATTGGATTTGGGGTCCCTTTTGGAGGCTGGAAAGACAGCCTGGAACACGTGGGGTTTCAGAATAAAATGGTTAGACCAGTGCAGCCGCCAGGCCTGTCTGTGGTATGCGAAGTTGGGTTAAAAATGGGTCAACTCTGCTGGCACAGCTGGGGATGCTTAATTTGGGTGGGGGCACATAGGGCATCACCAGGTTTTTCAGGGATCTCTGGGGATCACCCAACGCTCATGCTAAGCCATCGAGTCCACACATATTTCACAAATGAGTGAATTTAGAAGCTTCAACAATCATTTTTTAAAAAATGGTGTGTGTGTGTTTGGGGGGAGGGGCAGTCTGGAAGCGCTACTGGATTCAGCTTTCTTTCCAAGGCAAATTTTAAAAAGTTGGCATATTCTGGTGACCGATGCAGAAACTGCCTGAGCAGGGAAGGTACCTGCTTGTCAGAAAGACTCTGCCCAGGTGCACAGAGAATTGCACCAATAAACTTTAAAAATGGAATATAAATAAGAAACAATGGGGGGGGGGAAGGAGTTCTGGTAGATGGACCATCCACTTCCTTCTGGAGGCTAATCTGGCGGAGAGGGGAGGTTCTGGGAGGAGGCTTTGTAATGAAATGTTCTTCCCATAAAATTGAAGGGAGAACAGCCTTGTTGCCCTCACAGCTGTATGTGGCACTGGCTTCTGGAAAGCTGGGGATATTAATTAGCACTGCTTTGGATTAAACTCTCCCAACCATGTCGGATGGTACGATTTTTTTCTCTTTGTGAGCTTGACACCAGTGGCAAGGAGAAGTCTGCCTGGGTTTTTCCAGCTTACTGTTATTTCTGAACTTTTCTTGTATTTGGGGATTAAACCTCTTTCTGTCCTGGAAAGAAAAATGAGCTGTTTCAGGGTTTCCAGGGCAGTTGGGCAGAGGGAGGCTATTTTGTTGGAGCAGGCCGAGGAGGTGGAGGTGGCTGGCTGGGGAGATGTGAGCATCTCTGCCTTTGGCTTAAAGCCTTTGTTTGTGGGAAGTGTTTCTAGCCAGCAGTTTTATATTATTTGAGGTTTGATTTGTAGGAGAGAGGCAGAAAGAAATAAAACAAGGAAGCTAAACTGAGTGTATTTGTATGTAGGAGAAAGAAGAGGGCGTGGTTAAAAAAATCAAAGGCCACGGAAGTGTGTTTGTTTTTGGGTCAGGTAAGGCCAATGGCTCGCTGGTTTAAGTCAATTCTAGATAGTAGGAAAAAAAATGATTTTTATGCTTTGTTTCTAAGTTTGAAATGCAAGATTCATGGAATGAACATATAACTGCAAATCGCACATGTATTTTTCGATAATTAAAAGCAAAGACTGTTCAGTAAAGTTAACCTTGATAAGAAGGCTTCTAAACAGAGTGTTGTCATGGTGCTAGTTTTTCCTCTATTATTTATTTTAGCTGAATTTTGGACTTTCACATAATAGCTAAAATCCAAGTCTCGCTTCTCCTTCCTTACTCTTGAAGCCAGAGCTGTGTGATCCTAGGATGGCTGCCTCAGGTAGTAGGGAATTCCCCATTACTGGTGGGCTTCAAGCAGCAGCTACGATCAGCCTCCATAGCCCCTGAGCAACTTTGGGCCCTGAGGTTTGGGGCTCGCTAAGATTTTCTCAGTGGCCAGTGGATCAAAGGGGACCTCCTGATGAATCATTACTAAAAGTGTTTCTCACAGACAGAACCCACAATCTCTGATTCAGTCCCTCCCTGGGGCTTTCCCTGCTATTCCACATCACCTGTGAGTGTGCTAGAGGAAGGGCCTGGCAGACTGTAACATGAGTCAGTTCAGCTTTGCAAATCTCTTCTTGGAATCCCTTGATTCCTCTGTAGACCGTTTTAAGCTCACATGGGCACAGTTCTAGGGAGTCAAATGAATATAAATAGTGTGCCTCATTTATGCCTATGGTACTTTTTGATGACTAATAGCACCCTGAGATCACTATTCTCACGGTGTCACTGGGAAGCACTGCTGGTGATGTTGGCAGAGCCAGGCCACTGTGCCCATCCCAGTTCATTTGGTTTCATAGGCCTTATCGGTACCTCTATTTAGAGCTGAGCACTGAGCCAGGAGCTGGTGTCACGAAGATGAGGGGGACACAGCCCTGTCTTCCTGAAGTTCACACTCTAATTGGGGGACCAGGGTCCTAAACAATTAAGTGAAAAATGCAGAGTGTTCTAAGAACACATAGATGTTCTAGGAACACCAAGAAGGGGAAATCAGTGAGGGCTTCCTGGAAGAGGGAGACCATTCATAATACTGTTCTCCTTTCTCCCCCCTCCACAATTAATACCAACAGTAGCTTTTTATAGATTATAGAGCCCTTTTGTAGGCAATATTTGGGGTTCCCCTTCAGTCAGCTAACATTATTTTCTTCAAGTTTGATTAATCTTTATTTGGTTTATGAGGGATAGAATGTGAAAAAGTTTTTTTTTAACTCTAAAAAATTAAACTTTTTATTTTGAGATAATTGTAGTCACATGCAGTTGTAAGAAATGATATAGAGGGGTGCCATGTGCCCTTATTTAGTTTCCCTCAGTGATATCATCTTGCAAAACTATAATACAGTATCACCCTGGGAGATGACATTGAGATACTCCATAGGGAACATTTCTATCACCCTAAGAATCCTTCCTGTTGCATTTAAAAAGTGTTTATTTACATGTCTGGTCCTGGGGATTCAGAGAGAGAGAGAGAGAGAGAGAGAGAGAGAGAGAGAGAGAGAAAGAGAGAAAGAGAGAGGAGAAAAAGACTTACCATTATTATCACTGCTTTGTGCCTTCTTAAAACATTGTGAAGGTCATATATTCCCTCCTCACAATGAGAAAAGGAGTTGAGGACATGAGGTGCCCAGTCTAGTTCCACACAGCTCTGGTCAGGTGAGACTTGAGCCCTGTCCTCCTGGCCCCAGGCCAGGGGGCTTCCTCAGCCAAACTGCCTCCCCTGCTGGCTGCCAGGCGTCTGGATTCAGGGGTCTGGGTAGAATGGCAACACTTTCACCAGCCCAAGAAATAAAGCCAATACTGGGCCAGTCATGCCAGGGAGAAACCCTCATCAGAGCCAGAAGGCCCTGGCAGTTCTGTCCATCTCCCTCATCTCACAGATGGAGCCACTGAGGCAGAGGAAGGGGAGGGGGTCTGCCCCAGGGACATGGGGCTCTAAGGCAGAGCTGGGTCTCCAGTTTCCCCGCCAATCTGGTGAATCCCTTGTAATCCAGACAGACCTACCCCTTAAGTTTGGCAGGTAGGGTTGTATGTACCTAAGTTTAAAATATGTGGGGCCTTCCTCCTTACCTGCAGACTCAGGCTGTCTCCCTAGCTGGGGAGTAGAGCGTGGGCTGTGGCTGGGCTCTCCACAGGAGGAACATCCACCATAAGTGTCTGAGCTTTCAGAGCTCATAGTGAAGTTTTCTCGAATTAGAGCTCTGTGTCTGGGATAATGGACTGCCCCTGAGCTTTGAGTGGGCACACCTGGGCCCTCTTCTTGGGCACCACATCTGCATTGGCCCACACCCCAGGATCCCAAGGAGATAATGGAGCCACAAGGACTTTACAAAGTGGAAAGTTTGAGGCAGCTGAGAGGCGTTATGCTTCTTAAGTTTGGACTTTGGAGTCCCTAAGATGGCATGGTAAAGGCCTTCAGGAGAGCCGCTCCGGGACATCCTTGGCCTCTTGGGTTCTCTCATTACCCACAGGTGCTGCTTGGGCAGCAGGCAGAGGCAGGCAGGTGGCTCCATGAGCCAAATATGTACTGTTTGGGTTGTTGGTTTTTTATTTTCTTATGAAGAATTTCAAAAGTACATGGAATAGTCTAATCATCTCTAAACACTGGTCACCCAGACCAACAGTCTTGTTTAATTCATGCTGCCCCCCATCTTCCCACTTTATTTTTTAACAAATTTATTGAAAAATAATCTTATACCATTAAAATTTACTCCTTTGAAGCATATGAGTCAGCAATTGCTGGTAAGTTTGTGGAATTGAGCCTCCAGCACCACCGTCTAGTTGTAGGACAGCTGCACCCCTCCCAGGAAATGCCTCCTGTGGATTTGTGGGGTACTCCTGCTCCCACCCCACCTCCAGCCAAGCCCTGCTCTGCTCTCTGTGTCTGTGCATCTGCCAGTTCTGGACATTCTGTTCATCTCTGGCTTCTTTCCCTCAGTATGCTCTTGACATGCATCCATGTGGTGCTCTGTTCTTTTTCCTTATTGGACAGTGTTCCGTGTGTACATAGAACACATTCTGTTCCCCCCAGTTTATTTAGAAGCAAACTCCAGATCGTAGCATGTCATCTTGAATTCTTTAGACTGTTTCTTTAAAAGATGAGGTCTGAAGAAGCATAACCACGATTTCATGATCACACCTAAAAAGTTAGCAAACCCTGTAATGTTATCGCATTTCCAATGGGTGTTCACATTTCCAATTGTTTCGTGACATGCTATAATTTTTTTTTTTTACAATTGTATATTTTAGTTTATTTGTTGGAATCAGGGCCCACTTTGCAGTTGATTGATGTTCTAAGTCTCCTCTAGCCCCCTCTGCCCTCTCTTTTCTTGCCTTGGAATTCATTTGTTGAAGAGGGAGCCCAGACTCTGTCACGTGCTCAGTTCCAGAGGCAAAGAGCACCAGTGATGGCAGAATACTTAGAGATCAATTGTGAGTCCTCAAACAGAGGGGGAAATAGGCCAGTGAAAGGAGAGACTTTTCCCCAGGCCCCTGTCCCATCCCTGCTGTTTTAGGAATCCAGATTCTTCTGCCTCCTCCACCAGGTCATCAAGCCAGCCGTGGGGACATGCCTCTCCTACTTCAGTCTCCTCTGGGTAGGTGTGTAGGTGGGCAGGTATCTGGTCCCTCAGCATGGGAGTGGCTGGTCTGGCTCTGGCCCAGCTCCCTTGGGTCTCCTGAGGCCAGGCATTGAGCCTGGAGGAGCTCAGCAGGTGGCGGGGAAGCCTGTGCCCGGAGATGGCCGTGGAAGTATAGCCAGCCCTGCAGCTCATGCCCCTGCTCTGCCCTCTTTCGTGCTGCCCTCCTTCTCACGTGTCTGTTTCTTTTCTCCTCCATGCTATGGCAGTGGTGCCCCGTGCTGATGAGACAATACTTGGTGCCGCCCCAGGCAGTCCTTTTCCAGGTAATTTCCTAGGGACCCAAATGATGCCCAGCACACACTTTCCTGGGGCACATGCCTCCTTGATCCCTTCTAGATTCCTTAACCCTTCATGTTGCTTAGTTTCCAAAGTGCTAACCCTGTCCATATCCCTTCAGATCTTCACCATCACCCTGGCAGGTAGGCAGCAAGGGGTTAAACTTTAAATCTCATAAGGAGCATGAGCCTCAGTGAGCTGACCTGGCTTGCCTAAGGCCACAGAGGTGAGAAAGAGACAGAGCTGGGCCAGAAACCTGTGACATTGCTCCTAGTTCACTGTTCTTTTTACTATGAGGTCAAAGGCTATAAATGATACAGAAGAAAATTAGCTAAGGAAGTCCATTCCATTCTCTGTACCTCAGTTTTTCCATGTTGGAGAAGATGATCCCGACTATCTTTCTAACTCAGATATTTGAGAGTTCAAGACTTCTATTATCTGAAGCATGGTGTCAGTGATGCAGGTGCAATTAACTGGTAGACTTGACCTCCAGGCCTTACAGGAGTCTGGCAGTAGGCAGAGAAGTTTTATTCTGATTGTTTGTATTTGAGCACACGGTCTGAATTGCTGACCTCAGTTTCGCTTCTCTTCCTGGGTCATAGTCAAGGATAGCATTAGGGCCCCTGATGGGAAGGGAGCGGAAACCCAAAATGATATTCTTTTTTTTTTTTTTTTTAAGATTTATTTATTTATACAAGCACTGGGTACAGTCGTGGGAGGGTGAGAGAATTCACCAGAGCCAGAGCGGGGAGCAGAGCAGGCAGAAGGACCGAAGTACACTGCTGAGGGGAGCAGCGGGCGGCAGGAGAGGTCTGCGCGCCATGTGGGACCCTCCTCCGGTGGCCGGGGAGCAGCCGGGGATGGAACCGGCGCTGCAGAGGCTGCGGCCAACTTCGCAACCCTGCACTCAACCGCTGCGCCACCGGGGAGGCCCAAGCCCAAAATGACATTCTAAGAAAGAATTCCAAGAGCTCAGATAATTAGGAATCCTGGAACAAAGCTACTGCTTGTGACTGTCAATGGCTGGGGAGGAGGGGAGGTTGGGGAGAGGGTGAAGAAGGAAACTATGTTCCCAAGTTTGCAGGTGTTAACAACACACTCATGTGTGACTGTGTGCATATCTAAGGGCTCTGCACCTCATTGTTCAGCTCTTGACTTCCTAAGTAGATTGCTGCTGTTACCAGGAAAAGAGGCACCAAGATATCCTTTCCTCTTTTCTTCTCTTTCTCTTGTTTACTCTTTTTTTTTTTTTTTAAGATTTATTTGTTTATTTTATACAAGAACCCAGGTACAGGCCAGATGTGCAGGAGGGTGAGAAGATTCACCAGAGACAGAGTGGGAAACAGAACAGGCAGACTGATGAAATACACTGCTGAGGGGAGCAGCGGGCGAGACAGGAGAGGTCTGCCGCACTATGTGGGATCCTCGCTGGCCGGCCGGCAGGGATCTAACCGGCGCAGCAGAGGCTGCAGACAGCTTCACAGCGCAGTGCTCAGCCACCTGCGCCACCAGGGGAGGCCCATGTTCACTCTTGATCTTCCTTCCCATGTTTCTTTTTCTGTCATTCTACCTCTCGCAGCCTCCACTTCCACTAAAGACTTGAGATAGCTTGCAAAACAAACAAACAGACAAACAAACAAATAAACAAATAAATTACATTCAGGAAATTTCTGAACAAAAGTTCAGAAATTATGTAGAGAAAAAGTGAAAATCATTGTACCAGATGCCAGCAATGATGTAGTGGTAGTGGTTGAGTACTGAATTTGACTGAGTTTCCTGGCAGCCAAGGCGAAAAGGGATATTCAATGGTTTCCAATGTTCATGTTGCTCAATCAGAGGCATATTAGCCATTCATTTGGAGAAAAAAACTTTTTCCAAGTACTGAAATGTAGGAGGGATTGACAAGGAATTTGAATATTCTAATGGGCAAAGGTTAAAAAATAAGTCATCAGTATGACTGTTTCTTTTTATTATATCTAACATATGTTGAATGCCTAATATTCCATGACAGACCAGTATACATCCCTAGGGACTTTACCTAATGGTAGGCAAGCCTAGTTACCTAACTTGATGAGGGGTAGAAGTGGGAAGGGGACAAAGGAATGTTATGGAGCTCTTGTTCAAACACTTCCCAATACATTTTTGTATGTTGTAGTTAATGTCACACTCCTGGACCATTCATTCATTCAACAAGCACTTAGGACTTTCTAGGGATAGTCCATCTTCTGTGTTCTCAAGGCAGCCTAGGGAGAGACAGGCAAATAGCGGATATACTGGTGGGGAAGTATGACAGTGGAGGTCTGTGCAAAATGTCACAGGTATGGAAGCAGGGGATTGTGATTTCTTCATAGGAGAGGGGGCCCAGGAATGGCTTCACTATGGAGGTGATATTTGACCTTGTCCTTGTGGATATTGGAGGAGATCCCTAAGTGACTGAGTGACAAAAGTTATGGCAGAGATACGATAGTACCTATAAATGGCTGAGAAGCTGCTGGTGTAGTGAGGTTCCAGAGAGTACAAGAGACTGACAAAAATGCAGCTGCATTTACACATCACAAGCAGCTCAGAGGGACACAATAGTGAGGACTTAGAAGTCACCATGTGCCCAAACTAAACAACTCCTTTGGGAGCAGAGTAAGAGGTGTGGAATCCCACCACGAAGACAGTCTGGACTCAGGGGGCAGCCCTGTAAAGTAGGGATAGTTTAAGGTGCAAGTGCAAAAGAGTGAGGGCTGGTTTCCTAGCTCTGCTGTCCCCAAGCTCTGACTCTTTAGAAAATTCCCTTTACCTTCTGACAATCAGTGGTTGTTGGCGACAGGATTTTTGGACCTTCTGCCATGTGCATAACACAAGTTGAAGAGTTGGTGTCTTAAAAAGATGATCCAGGGTCTCCCCTGGTGGCGCAGCTGTTGAGCACTGGGCTAAGAAGCTGCCCGCAGCCTCTGCAGCGCTGGTTTGTTCCCCGGCTGCCAGCGAGGGTCCTACAAAAAAAAAAGATGATCCAGACGCAACTGTTGAAGTGACTGGACAAACTGAGGCCAAATTTAGTGACTAAAAATCAAATGGCAAAAAGGCTCTTCCATCTGCTCGTTAAAGAAGTTAAGAGGAGGACATCCCTGTTGGCACTCTTAAATTTCCTTAAATCCAGGTTTGTTCTACTTTCTTGGATGAAATAGAGGCTTTCTCTGGCAAACCCAGCTGCCCAGCCTGGAGTCCAAGAAGGGGACAGTCCTGGCAGTGGGGTGGAGAGGGCCCAAGATGCTGATTCTTGGCTGAGCTGCTGTCCAGCCTTCCTAAGGGGCACTTACTCATTTGTTCACCCACGTTCATTGTGCAAATTCTCCGTGGTCAGATTCCAGCTGGTCTTTCTTCCCCTCTTTATCTCTTTCATCTATTGCAGATATTGGCTCTGTTTCTAATTCACTCCTGCCCTCATACCTCTAAACTCTCCTTCAGCTCTTGTCAGCCTTGGGATTCAGGGATTGCTCAGACCCAAGTTAAATACATCTGTCCTATGAAAACTTTCCTGACTACTTCCCACCCATGTATATTAAGGGCTCTGTGTTATTGTCCCTCCTGGATGAGCTTCTGGGACCAGACATTTTTTCCCTTGGGGCTTGTGGATGAAGGGCAAAGAGCATGTCAGATGTCCATATGCCACCTCCACCCAAAAGAGGCTCAATTAAATACCTATGGTGCTCAGGCCTCCACTAGGGCAGTTCAGAACAAAAAGGAGCCGCTGTCCCGACCCCTGGGCGCTCCAGTTCAGAAGATACCAGAGGTGTTTTGACCTCCTATCTTTGCACATAGCAATGCACAAAAGTAGCTGTTTCTGGTGAGCTTTACTTCCAAACTCATTCTTAGCAAGTAAGGAGGCAAATGCCATGACCAAGTCCCATTCTACAAAGGATAAAGTCTAGATAGTGACCTTTTCCCAGCAACTCCCTGCTGTACAGAATGAAGACCATGCTGGTCATGACCTATAGCAAGAAATATATTTTCATCTCCAGTTAGTACATACATATCCACTGTTACAGGTGAAACAGTCACAAAGCAGGACTTACACTTTCTACCGTGAGACTTTTGGATATTTTCTGTTCTAGCCATTCTAATTTCATTTTTAAAAATATTGGGGCTACCAAATTGATTTCGTATCTGTTAAAGTGTCAGGACATACCAACATAAAAATCATTATGGCAGTTGTCAAGACTTCTTTCTGGAGTCATATGGACCCAGGTTTGAATCCTGACCCTGGTGCATAGGAACCATGTATCCTTAAGCAAGTTACTTCTTAATTTTTTGCAATAGAAGTCTCTGTTTCTTCATCTGTAAAATGGGGATAACATAAAATGGACTTCATGGAGTAATTGGGAGGATTAAATGGGATGATACAGGTAAAGTTCCTGACACAGAGTAAGTGGTCGATAAATGTGAGTTTTTGACATGGTCATAAAGATTATGGTTTTTATTACCTGGCATCACTTAGCAAGGGAAGCAAAACAAAGGTGGAATTCCTGCCCCCCAGAAATGGCAGTCAGGGAGGACTTCCTGGAGGAGGCAGCACTGG
Organism: Talpa europaea; assembly: GCF_964194135.1. Taxonomy (NCBI): domain Eukaryota; kingdom Metazoa; phylum Chordata; class Mammalia; order Eulipotyphla; family Talpidae; genus Talpa; species Talpa europaea. Next base: position 51,431,450 of record NC_140074.1, on the reverse strand, counting down.
AACAGGGCTGTTGAATGACCATGGCCCACTACTGTCGTCACAGTGATTGAAAACTTATGAGAGCATCCCAGGGCTACTTGTTTTCATTCCATGAAGAGCAGACTTGTTCCCAAGGATTGTTGGTTGGACCTAGAGCCAGCCACATTAGATGCCTTTGCCTTTCACATTTAGGTCTCTAATCCACCTGGAATTGATTTTTGTGTCTGGTGTAAAGTAAAGATCCAATTTCTTTTTTCCTCCTGGTTTCTGAATGGATAATGGGTTACCCTGCACTGTTTATTAGAACTCATCCTTCTCTGCTGATTTGTACCTCGCCTCTCTCATATATCAAGGTTCCATACATGCATGGATCAGTTTCTGGACCCGATTCTATTTCATTGGTCTATTTATCTGTGCCGGTGCCAATCCCACACTGTCTTCATTACTATAGCTTTTTAGTGGTTCCCGATGTCGGGGAGGTGTTGTCCCTGTCTTGTCCTTCTCTCTTTGGAGCACCTGGGCTAGCTTTGGGCCTGTGTCCTTCTTTGAATGTTTCAGAATCAGCCTCTGCTGGAGATCATTGAGGAGCCTGGGGACTCTGGACAACTGTGCTCAGTGAGGCTCCATCTCAGCACGCTTGGCCCTGCAGTGCCTTCTGTACTCTGCTGTCACCCACCTGGTTGGCATTTGAGCTGACCAGGAGGTTTCTTCTCACTCATTTGTGGAAAAGATGACTAGGAATGTGCCTGAGCCCGAGTGCTTTCTGCCTGCTACTTGCCCAGCGGTCCCTTCTGTTTCCCCCAGTAGCCCAGTCCTTATCATCTTGCCCATGGTGCCAGCAACTCCTTTCAGAAGACTTGCTTCCCTGCCTCTGTCTGCCAAGGACGTGATCCTAATAGTGACTAGTGATGTGCTCTCCGTCAGCAATGTCAGGGTCCTGGAGGGAACTCCCCACATGTGGTTGGCATGCACCACCAAATCCTTTGCCTTAGGCATTTGCAAATGTTTTCTTTACCTGCAAATAGGCCTGGGGGTTGGGTGGGAAGATGGAACCTGTCACGCACACTTATAATTTAGTCCTTTATGGTAAGACCCATCTGACAGTGGCTTGGATGCTGCAGAAATGACTCATTGCAGACTCTGATTTCATGAAATGACTGGAAGGAGGGTGACTCATGGCCAAGTGCACACAGTTGGCGTGCACTTGGTGAAGTCCATATATATGCACCGCATAGCGTGCAGCATACAGGTGTTTACATACTTCCAGAATTTAAAACCACCAGCCACGCTGCAGCTTAGTTGGTTTGATGCATAGGATTTTGGGTGAGAGTTTATGGTGAACCATCCTGCGAACTGGGATTCTACCCTTTGGCCATGGGCAAAGCCTTCCTCCCCTCAGGCTTCAGTTTACTCATCTGTGATGAGGTTTTGGACTGGAGAATGTCCCCAGTTCCTTGTTTCTGTGATTGCACTTCTGTGATTTAAGAGCAAGAAATCATAAACCTTGCTTTCCATCCTCTTGGCCAGGAGACTCCTATTTCTTTTCTTTTCTTTCTTTTTTTTTTTTTTTTTTTTTTTATTAAAGAAGTACACCGGTTTAAAGTTTCATTATTGCCTTATGTTAAGGGAACATTTTGGTTCTGAATTTGCATCACTTAGTCTTATCAATGTTTTCATGCCAAATAATTATGAAACAAAATTCTAATTGACTATAGAAGAGCCTATTCCTGAAAGTGGTGATGGTGTTCATTCTGTGACAGCTGTGTTGACAGTTCAAAAATACAGCATTTTCCCTCAAAGCATCATAGTTACTGTGTATGATTGATGTGAATGAAAGTGGGTCAAAGTGGATTTCTGGAATAGTGGATTCTGCTGGGTGGGTTTCAGGAGGTTACAGAAGGTTCTAGAAAGACTGTGCTTATTTTTCTGCATAGAGTGTCAAGGTAACACTTTAGTTAATTTTCCAGGACTTCCTATATTGTAGATTCTCCCCCTAGACACAGACCCGGAGACTCCTATTTCTGCCTTGCATTACTGATGTCTCCCTCCTTGCATTCAGGCAAATGGCTCTCGCTGGCCACGGGGCTGGGCGAGGGGAGCCTGTGGGCCATGAAGAAGCCAGATTTGAATTCTTGTGAAGTTGCAATGAATCCTGCCCATCTCTTAGATTTTATATGCCTGTCTGATCTGTTGAGCTGAATCTGCCCTCTCAACATGGGGGGATTGTGAATCCCTGTGGGCCTTGGTGCTGGCATGGGCAAGCCCAGCTACATGACTGAGCTAGAAATGGCCATGGCATTTGGCTGGGGTACTTTGGCATCTCCACACTGAGCCATCTCTGCTTTGTTTCCTCTTTCAGACCACTGAGTATTCAGCCATGGCCTCACTCGCTGGAGGACTGGACGACATGAAGGCCAACCTGACCAGCCCCACCCCCGCTGACATTGGGAGCAGCGTGCCTGGGCCTCAGTCCTACCCCATTGTGACAGGTGAGGGCACGTAGGGTATGAAGGATGAGTACAGGGTTGGGGGGTGGGGAGAGAGAAAGAGAGAGAGAGAGAGAATGAGAGAATGAGAATCATGTGTGGTGGGAAGAATGGCTTAATGCCTTTGGATTTGTGCTGGTCATTTTTGTTTTAATGAGATTATGAGGTCTTAGAACAGGTCAGACCAGACTGCTGGGGCCAGGATTAGTGTCTGTGATGAGATGTAGCTGCATATTGCTCTGATAAAACAAGGAAAGAGCAAAAGTCAAAAGGACTGTGGACTAGGAGGGCTGATAGGAAATATTCCTGAGAGGGGGGCCTGGGTGATCTGGGAGTCCCTTGTGAATAAGGGTTCAAAGGTCTGAGATGTATCCTTCTTTGGAAAGCATAGTCCCTGGTCGGTGCCATCTTCAAGGAAGAGTGTAACTTCAGGCATGTTGTCACTGGCATTTCAGATTTTCAGCAAAGGTTGAGTCACAAAGGGCAGGAGGTTTAGGCCAGAAGGTTCTTGGTGTATGTGAAATAGCTGGCTTTCTGGAAGGCCTACAACTAGCCTCTTTAGCTGTCAGTATTCAGATGAAGAATTTGGATCTGGGAGGTACACTGCTGGGTTGGAGCTTGCCATTGACTAGCTGTATAATCTTGAGCTAGTTATATATGCTTTCTGGGCTGTGGTTTTCTGATCTGTAAAACGGGGCTAATGATAGCCCCTCCCCCATAGTGTTGTGGGGATTAATGTGTTAATACATACAAGGTGCTTAGGTGCTTGTCTAGCACACAGCAGGTAGCCAACACATGTCAATGTTATTCCCCCCATGGCCTTTTCATGGTGGCTGGTCACCACTGGGCCAATGCTGCAGAAGAGGTTACACAGGCAGGGGCTAGTAGCAATGGGAGAAACTGGAGAGACAGACTCTGGGAGGTTGTCCAGCCTGGAAGGCAGGAGGCAGTCTGTGCAGAGAGAGGGGTCCTGGGTGGCAGCGCTAGGCCAGAACCTGGACACAACAAATTGTGACAGAGCAAGGGCTCTTACAAGTGCAGGAAGACTGTGGCTGAAGCAGGGAAACTAGGCCCTGGACTTGGATGAGAACTTTGGGGAGGGGAATGGATAGTCCTGTGTCACATGAGCCCCAGCAGAGAGGCCTAGCTCTGAGACTGAAGCAGAAGCAGATGCAGTCAGGGCCTATTTGCAGACCCCAACACCATGTGGAGGTCAGTCCAGTGGCAAGAGTTCTTCGTCCCCCGACCATCTATGATGCGGCAAGAGCCTGGCAAGGCAGCTGAGACTGCAGATGGAGGTGTCACCATGGGCCAGTCAATGGGGGCCAGCAAGCCTTGGTCAGTGTGAGCAGATGTCCCTGAGGTCTTCCCCCCATTATCCTGAGGTCCTATGACAATACCTCTGATGGTTCCCCCTGCCCCCATTTTACAGATGTAAAAAATGAGTTTCAGAGAGTGGTAGTGGTTTGCCCCATATGAAAGGTAAGGGAGACTTGAGCTGATCCTTAGTCTCCAAGACCCTGGGGTGGTTATTCTTTTCAAGGAACTGCAAATAATTAATGAGTCAGGGTGGTGAAATGGAAGGAAGCCTGGGCTAGTTAATAATAATAGTAACTGTCCCTTTATCCAGTGGTTACTCTGCTAGTAAGTTAGTTTTACCCTCAGAGCATCTCTGGGAGATGAGTACTCTACTATCATTTCTGTTTCATAAATAAGGAAACTAAGGCTTGGGCAATTAAGTAACTGGTCTGAGATCACAGCTGATGAGCAGCTAAGTTAAATGTCTGGACTCTCGTAGTCAGCTACTCTGCCATACACATCATCTGGGGACTAATCCCAATGCTGCCATGTCCTTTATGTCTGACTCTGGACCCCTCTGTGAACCTTGGTTTTTCCATCTGTACTATGGTCCTGATCTCACTTGTCTTGGTGAGGATCAAATGAGTTCCCCAAGGTGACTGCTCTGCAAAGTTTGTTGTTAGGATTGAGATTCATAGGAGGCTAGGTACAGGCACATCACAGGATGAGCTGCAGTCTGCCATCTATACCCCAGTCTGTACAGATGGGAAAGAAGCCAGTCAATATTGAGGCCTTGCTTGTACTTCTGAGACTTGTCCACTGGACTGGTAGACAGGTGGCCACAGGTTAATTTAGTCCACAGAGAGGGTTAGTCAGGTCACAAAGGATTTAAGAAAAAATGTGAGGCAAACTTTGAGAAATAAAAATCTGGATTTTTGCTTTCCCTTGAAAAATCAGAAGATCTCACCACATTGGGCCATATTCCCACAGGGTCATGGGATGTGGGGTCTCCATGGCAGAAACCCCTCAAGACAGGGCCCCACTGCCCCCATTTAACTGTGCTCTCGTGTACCTTACAAGTCTACCTGGAAAGGAATTTTAAAACTGCATAATAAAACAACGATGCAAAGAAATCACTAAAAAGAAAGCCATTAGCTATCAAAGATTGAAATGTTTATTGAGATCCAGTATTAGAGAGGGAATGCAAACATACTTTCATAAACTGCTATGGGTTTATTGTACCAAAAAATATTGTATTTAAAATTTTGTCAAAATTTTAAATGTACATAGCTACTCTATAAGGACATTTATATGTACTTTTAGAACTTTATATCACAGATATATTCACAGAGGTGTACAGTGATACTGTATCTGTATAATTACTACAGAATTATTTATAATGGCAAACAAGTGGAAATAACACAGTGTCTACCAATAAGAGAGATTAAATAAATTAATGCTCTTTCACACCACAGAATACTATGCAACTAGTAAAAAGAATGAAGTAGAGCCATCTGCGTTGACTTGAATAAATGTCCCAGACATATTTTCAAGTAAACAATTTAAAGGATAATATGTGAAGTGTGATTCTATTTGGTAAAAATATAAAGGTGACACACTCAGAGACACAGATGCACATATGCAGGTCAGATGCTGGTTATATGAGGAATCAGTGGAAAACCCACTATTTCCCCTGCTTTATGGGGCATCACAGTGCTGTGCCAGAGCTGGGGTTCTCTGCGCATTCCTGCCCAGTGTCCCCTTGAAATAGCAAATATTTACAGTGCTCCCTTATTCTCCTGAAGTTAAGCTCATAAAAAATTTAGTCTACCATGTTTAATTTCAAATAATATGAGATTAAGAAATGAAAACAAAATTCTGTATAGTTAAATACTGTGTACTTCGACCATACTCTGCATGTCTACACTGCAAGACATGCTGAAGGAGTCAGCTCAGCATCACCCCATGCTCAGAACCACCACGAGTGGAAGAGCCCTGACCACGGACTCGTGCAGGAGTGTGGGCTCAGGGATCACGCCGCCAGCGTGGTTTTACAAATAGTGAGGAGCTCTTGGCAGAGCGCCAAGTAAAACAAAGTACGGGCTTTGCTTGATTTACATGGTAGTTACATTCCTAGAAATTCAAGGAAATTGCAAGTTCACATTTACATGTAAATGAAGTTCAGTTCTAGATTCAAATAATTATAAACAGATTTTTCACCTACATGAATGTTGGGCAGGAGATGGCAATTGTGCAGCATGGAGGAAAAGTCTTTGTTGTGTGAGAAGCCAATAATACTCCTCATTCATGTAAAAAGTCCCACAAAATTTCAGACACCCTCTAGGAAGGAGTAGCCAACCCTACTCCCACCCCCCGCCCCAGAATTGTGAGAACACCTTGAGGGAATGTTCCCAGAGAGTTGTTGGGGTGAACTTCCATGTCACTATGGGCATTAATTTAATTCCACTTGTGCTCACGGATGTGTTGACACAGTTGTGAATTCTTCAGGAATTCAGAATTCAGAAGCTTGACTCTTCCCTCCTCCTTATTTTCTCCCCTCCCTACAAAACCCAGAGTGTAGTAGATGCTCAGCCAGAGCGTGAGTCCAGCCCAGGGTTCCAGCCCAGGGTTCCAGCCCAGCTGTGCCAGCCTGGGGCCTCAAGGCTCCATCCCAGCCCTCACTCTGGGCTGCCCAGGAAAGATCTCATTAGCGAACGAGTCGATATCTCTCCCTCGTTTATATGCCACATTAAATATTAAGTTAAAACCCTGCTCTATCAACCAGGGCCACGGTTCAGAAACCGCTCACCATTTGCAAACCAGTGACATGGCCGGCCACTCCTGCATTGTCAGCACTTTGGGCCTTTCCTGATTGGGACTAATTATCTGCAGATGTGTCCTTGGGCCACGGGCCTGCTGTTGGGGCGGCTATGATGCCTACCTGCCTGAGAGGACAGTGGGTGGGTGCCGGAGAAGGCCCCAGCTGCCCGGCCCCCTGCTGTGCCCACCTGACCCTTTGCCTGGGAGAACAAAAGAATGGGGCCACATGTATCCTTATGGGTGCCTCCCCGAAGACTATCTCTTTGCATCAGCAGGTTGGAATGTCAGGAGGAGGCTAAGGGAGTCTTCTGGTCAAACAAGCTTGGGAAATTCTGACCTAGTGGATGACCCAGACCATGGGTCTAAGGCTCCTCCTATTACTGTCCCCTCTGAGACTGTGCCATGGGGCAGTGGGTGAACACCCACAAAGACAGACAGAATGGCTGCCAAGTCCCAGAGACTACCAGCTTTGGTTTGCTGTAGCCCTCAGGCTTAATGTTTGGGGTCTCACTACCCCAAACTTCGTCCTTGAAGTAAAGAAAGTCTACCCTCTTCTCCCTTTATCATTTGAGCACTGGAGGAAAGAGCACTCAGCCAGGAGTCAGGGGAATGGGTTGAAGCCTCAACTCTGCTTCCATATGGTCCTTAGGTGAATAGACTCTCCTCTCAGCCTCAGTTTCCCAGTCTATGAAATGGGGATGACGACTCCTGCCCTGCTTGCCTTCCTTGGCTATTACAAGCTATAATGAGACCGTGTGGGGACAGGGTTAGAGAACCACAGGGGAGTGTTGCAGTGTGTGCAGACCCCTGTGGGAGGGGATCCCGATGGGTGCGGGATCCAGGGTTGGCACTTCCCAGCCTGCCTCAGGGCAAACATGCTGACCACAGCTGGCTGGGTATGAGGGGCGTGTGGTCCAAAGGCTCATTTCACTGCTGGGGGGACAAGTCCAGAAAGGGGAGGTAACCTTGAGGTGGAACTGGGATTCACCTAGCGACCTGGCTTCTGTGACCTGCTGCCATTATGTGGACTAAAAGACATCCTAGCAGTGTATTTCAGCAATGTATTTCAATAGATCCACCTGTTCTGCTCCCCACTCTGTCTCTGGTGACACGTCCCACACCTCTGGCCTATACCCCAGCTCTTGTATGCATAAATAAATCTTTAAAAAAAAAAAAGAAGCAAGAGTGGCGCAGCTGTTAGGCGCTGGGTTGCGAAGCTGCCCGCAGCCTCTGCAGCACCCTGTCTGCTCCCCGGCCACCGCAGGAGGGTCCCACATGGTGCGCAGACCTCTCCTGCCGCCCGCTGCTCCCCTCAGCAGTGTACTTCGGTCCTCTGCCTGCTCTGCTCCCTGCTCAGGCTCTGGTGAATTCTCTCACCCTCCCGCGCTTCTGACTGTACCCAGTGCTTATATAAATAAATAAATAAATCTAAAAAAAAAAAGAAAAAGCAGCAAGAAGAGTGTGCAAAATGCTCTCCTCTGTATAAAGAAGGGAGGGACATTGGAGTGCATACTTGCATTCTACACACATGCATAAAGAAACTTTGGGATGGGGCTCAGGAACTTAACGACCGTATTTAAGCAGGGACTATGAACTGGTGTGGGAAGACGACTTTTTAATGACTATCACATTAACAATTTTTTTGAACATTGTCAATATATCACCACCAAAAAATCCAGGAGATTTTTTAAATTAATTTTTGATTGAAGTAACATTGCACTACAACATTACATTAAGATACTGTGTTCATGGTTGAGAATCAGCATGTGTATATTCTGCATTAAATTCACCTCTGGAAGTCCAAGTCTGTCCTTCACAAAACCACTGTTTCCTTTTTCCTGATTTACCCATACCCTGCCCCCTTCCCTTCTGATAACCACTAATTGGCCTTAGAGTCCAAAAGTTGGCTTTTGTGTTATTTACTTCATCTGTTTGTTTGTTTTTGCTACATACCATATGTAGAGAAATCATATGGTGTCTGTCTCCGTCTGGCTTATGTCACTAAACCTAATTCCTCCTAGGTTCCTCCATATTGTTGCAAATGGCAGGGCTTCATCTTTTTTATATAGCTAAATACTGTTCATATATATACATATAGATATGAATATATACTATGTGTATATATATATACACACACATATACACACACACACACATATGTATATATATGCATGCCACATCTTCTCTATCCATCTGTCAGTTGATGGGCATTGGGGTGGTTTCCAGGAGATTTAACATAAGAATGAAAATGTGTGACTTCTCTTGAATAGTGGGAAGTCTATCCACCTTAGGTCCACATTCCCATGTGGCCACCCTCGGGTAGAGTTGAGAACTGGTTGTCCCCTTTAGATGAGGCAGTGCCAGACTCCACGGGGTAGCCTTTCCCAGTGACCTTCCTGCTGCCTCCTGTGGGCTTTTGAGTTTTTGACCCTCCTCTAGCCCAACCCTCCTGTCTCCACTTCCTCTCATCCCTGCCTAGGAGCCAGGAAGAGCTGCTCACAGGCTGACTTGCCTGTCTCTGACTCCAGGCCTTTGCTCATACTATTCTGCCTGCAAACACTGCCCAGTGTGTAAGCCCAGCAGAGGGGAGAGGGGACTGCTGAATTCTTCCAACTGTGCACCCGTGTCACATTTCATCCCCTTCAGTGACTTCAGACTCTCTCCAACCTAAAATGTTGTGGGCCTGCTTCAGGGGACCACATCCAGAGAGAAAACTCAATATTCAGGATTAAAGCTGTTCACAACTTTCCCCAGAGATACAAGACTATTTGTATTCCAGAGAGTCAAGGTGAATCCGATTAGGGGTTGAACTGTTTTGGGATTGTGAAATAATCTGTAACTCACAGTTACAGATTCTGTAGAAACCCAGGTTTTTGGCATCTTAGTGTTCAGAAGGACACTCAGAGGTTCACAGAAACCAGAGGTCTGCTCACTTTAAAGCCAAAATGAAATTCAAGCATCTCTGTCATTAACATGCACATCAAAGGGAAATATGATTTGCTTTCTAGTTAGCACAGTGTTCCCAAGAACTGTTTGTTGAATAAATGAATTAATGTTTGTGTAAAGTGCAGTGTCAATTAAAAAAAATAATTTCAGCAGAAAGTACTCCAGTTGTCTCTGACCTTGTATTTTGTAGGATAAAAATAAACAAAGCTGGATGGCGTCCTGGTAATGCACTCATAGATTTTTACACTAGCGGGCAGCTTGGAAGCCGACCTTTCCAAATAGCCTTCGAGCAGGTCCCTGGGTCTCCAGCTTCCCAGCCCACCCTGCTGTGATCCATCTTCCTAAAATAGTGATTTCATTAGCTTGTTCTCCTGTTCAGAGATCTCCACTGCCTTACCATTAACTGGAGGAGAAAACACACCAAACTGTAGTGCAATTTGCAGAATGCCACCATTCCTCATTCATGAGCTCATTCACTCACTCACTCATCTCTCCATGGAAACCCAGCTTCTCCTTGGGGTCAGGCCTCAGCCTTGGCCGGGTCTTGAGGTTTGTAGAGTCCTGTCTTCAACATATTCATCATCTGATGGGAAAGGCAAATGTGGATACACGTACCAGGAAAACAAAGCAAAAAAGACAAAGGAAGCTAAACACCATGGGGGAAGCCAAGTGCTTTTGAGGGCATGAAGGAAAGATGATTGTGTCTTTCTCACTGCGGGGTTTGGGGAGTGTTTTGTGGAGGAGGCCCCCTCTAAGCTGGGCTGGGGGGAGCCACGCACTCTTGGTTTCTCTGCTCTGAAGCTTGGATTAGTCTCACAAACCACCCTTTCATAATGACTTTTTAAAAGTATTTTTCATTTAACTTTTTTTTGTTTATTAATTGATTTATTTTCTTACATCGTTGTTCATTTTTGGGCAGTATTTGATTTCTCCTCTCAGGTGTTGTCCCTGTAATTCTCCCACCACCACAGCCTCCATGACCCATCTTCACTGTCCCTTATGCTCTTCCCGTGCCTGTTTTGACCCCTCTCTCTCCCTTCATGACTTTTTAATCCCAAAGTAATACATGCTTATTGTAGAATCCAGGCAAATGGCACATGAGTGTGAGCAGCAACACATGGTGGTGCCGCCTTGCCTGCTTCTGACCACTGCTGCTGGTGTTGTCAGAGTTGATGGTTTGGTGAGTTGTCTTTCTAATGCTGTCCCAGTGCATAGAAAGCAGTCACCATGTTATACACACATCATTTTTTCTTTTTCTTTTTTAAAAGATTTATTTATTTATGTACACAAGACCTGGGGTGTAGGCCAGAGCTGGTGGGGGGAGGGTTGTGTGCGAGGATTCACCAGAGACAGAGTGGGGAACAGAACAGGCAGACTGTCTGAAGTACACTGCTGAGGGGAGCAGAGGGCGAGACAGGAGAGATCTGCTGCGCCATGTGTGTTGCTCCCTGGCTGGGGATCAAACTCGTGCTGCTGATAGCTTCATAGTGCTGAGACTCAACCCCTTGCACCACCAGGGAGGCCCCCGCACATCATTTTTACCTCCAAATGGGTTTACCAGTCTCTGTACTGGCGTTCGGTTTTTTAATTTGTACTTCATGTTGTGGGGACACCCAACATGTTTGGTACCAAACTTCCCTCTTCTCTAATGTTCCAGATGATCCATCATGAAGTTTTCTTGAGCAATGTGGCAGACTCAGTTCACCTCCTAGGGCTCAGGGGTGTACCTGCATCAGGGAACATGGCCCAGGCAGGGCAGAGGGCATGGAACCTCATCATCCACCAGAGGCGCAGGGCTGCTGGTATAGCATCAGCTGACTTGGGGCCTGGCTGTGCTCAGAGCTGTGGGGTGGAGGTGTGGCTGCTAGGAGCTCATGCAGGGAAGCCGCAGGGAAGCCAGCTTTAGCTGAGCACACAGAACTTTTTAACAGTTTGAGCTCTCTGAAAATGAAATAGACTGCTTCCGGAGATAATAACAATGATTGCAAATGTTTATTGAGCATTTGTTATGTGTCTTGGTTCATTTCATCCTTTACTCAATGAAACATAGGTACTATTTTTGTCCCAACTAACAGTTAAAGAAACTGCCCGAGTTCGCACAGCAGTAAGTACAGAGCTGGTTTTCTCTTAACCGTGTACTGTACTGCTTCGGGTGCTAGTAAGCTGCGTGTCAGCAGAGATATTCAAGCAGAGTTTTCTCCCACTCAGCTGCAGCTTAGGTAGACTGGTGGCCACTGGGGTCTGGGAAACAGATCAAACTTTAAAGCCTCTTGTACAGACTGGAGCTAGATTACTTGTCTTTAGATTCTTACACCCGCCACTGATGAATTGATGGCCTCAGTTGTCCAGCTGTGTGCAGGTGTGTGAGCCTCAGTTTCCTCATCTATAAATTGGGGATTGATCACGCATGTCGATGAAATGAATTGATATTTCAAAAACACTGAAAACCCTGCCAGGAACACAATATGGGCTACGTGAGTGCTGTTTTAAAAATGTGGAGCTCAGGAAAACAGCCTGAGCCAAGTTTAGGGGGCCTCTGCTGCAAGGGGATGGTGGAAGAGCTCTCCAGGGATCTGTTCAGCATGGAGCAGGCCTGTTGGCAACCTGTTTTGGATATTCCGTTAGCCTCTTGCATTAGTTTCCAGTTGTTGCTGTAACAAATTACCACAAACTCTGTGACTTAAAACTGCACTTCATTATCTTACACTTCTGGATGGCAGAAGTCTTTTTTTTTTCCAAAGATTTATTTATTTATGCATACAAGAATGGGGGTGTAAGCCAGAGTTGCAGGGGGTGAGAGGATTCACCAGAGAGAGTGGGGAGCAGAACAGGCAGATGTACTGAAATACACTGCTGAGGGGAGCAGGGGGCGAGGCAGGAGAGAACTGCTGTGCCATGTGGGTTGCTCCCCGGCTGGCTGGAGATCGAACTCGTGCTGCAGTGGCTGACAGTAGCTTGATAATGCTGTCTTTCACTCCTGTGCCACCACTCAGGCCCTGGATGGCAGATATCTTAAAGTCAACCTGTCAAGGTGGCATTATTTCTGACCTCTGTGCCACATAGCTTCTCACCAACCCTGCCTGTGAGTGGCAGACAGGATATCTGACCAGAGGATATTGGGTGTGAGTCAGGCAGAACCTGAATTGGAGAACAGACCACAAGCAAAGCCAATGCGTGGGTCAGAGCCACACTGGGGTGGGGTGGGGGTTGTTTCACTTGACTTGTTTTCATCTTTAGTGGAATTTGGCTGAAGGGCATAGGGTTGACTGACTGGTCAACAATTGGCACTCAGTTAAGTCGGCCTGCACCCCAGCTAGACCTCACAGCCTAGCTAGGCCCACATACAGTAGGCTTTCAGTGAAGGTTTGTTGAGCAGATGGACAAACAGGTATCCTTGTTACATCTTTCTGAGGATGTTCCTACATGGGCCAGGGTACTAGGAGGTACCCTGGTAACCCCAGAGTTCTCAGCCTTTGCAATCCACTATCCTCTCCCCTCACTGGTTGTTGTCGGGGGCGGAGGGTCACAGCACTTCCAGCAACTGCCCCCTTCCCCAGAACCAAGCTCCCTTTAGTTGTTTTGTCTTTAGAAAAGAAAGCAGAAGAAAAATAATTGTCACTGTTTTCCTTCAATGAACTTTTTTACTCTCCCTAGTCAAGTGCCTGGGGATGGGCCATGCCACTAAGTCCTGCTTCTCTCCAGGAACAAGTCTGTCAGCGTCCCTAGCTCTTCACGTCACACCCAGTCATTTCCCCCTTTTTACTCTTTATTGCCCTGCCCACCTAAGAGGAGAAAGGATGCCAAGCAATAGTCAGGTGACAAGAGACGCTTGGGCAGGTGTTTGGGCGGGCTGGGGGAGGGGGGAGGGAGGGGGGCTGGTAGGGAGACTGTGGTGGGACAGGCCGGTGGGAGGGGCTCAGGCTGTGCCTGGTTGTCCTGCTCCTCACCCTGAGGGCAGCCTGGGGTACGAGGGTTTATCCAGTGAGCTGGGGGCCTGGGTGTGTCTGCTCTCTGGGATCCCTGGCTTTCAGTATGGTCAAGGCAGCTGGATTGGGAAGGGAGGGTGATGCCCAGAGTGTCCAGGGGAGGGGCAGGAATGGGAGCGGGTACTCAGGAGCTCTGGGCTGAGAATTTTCCCAGGTGGCCTGGCAGTATTATGGTCTTGTCAGTCCTGGATAGTTGCTCAAAAGGTGTTGCCCAAAAGAAGACCACAGCTGGCACACACAGCCATCTGTGCCAACAGGAAGGGAGATTATGAAAAGATTCCTGTGGTTTTATTATTATCTTTAAATCTCTTTAGTACTAATCAGACTGATGGAATAAAAGATTCCCATAGAACCCAGCCTGGGGATATGGAGCCCAGGGTAGAGCACCCCATCCTCCCTCTGCTGGCCTCTGCCAGCTGGCTCCTACCCTAGGCTGCCATGTCTGGCCTAAGGGCTGGGCTTCTGGCTGCCCTGGAGCATGCCCTGCAACTGTCCAGTTTCCCTGTGGCCTGAGCACACCTCTGGCAGGGGCCGACACTGCCCATGGCACCCCCTGGAGGAATCCCTTCTTTGACCTTTGTAATTATTCCTGTTCAATCTTCCTTCATGTTTTTCCCTCCCCCCCTTTTCGAGGTGCTCAACTCCTGCACTCTCTCCAGTGTATTAAGGATGTGAGTGAAATTGATGACTGGGATGTCTCAGGTCTTTATGATGATGAATGACTTTCACTGCCAAAGCTTTTATTGTCTGTGATTTGGGAAGAAGGGGGAACTGATATATCAAGGCTGCCTGTCACACCATTTAATACAGTTATAAATCCTGACGTCACTAACTGGTGGTCAGGAGCTGGAGAATTCCACTAGCCGCCGCTTTGCCGGCCTTTATGGATTTTTACCCCCTCTCTCCTTTCTTTGCTTGACTGTCACAATTGTGTTTTGGGAGGGGGGATAGGGACAGCTGGATGGTGACTTTAAAAATCCCAGGGGCAACCTGACCTGGGTAGGGAAGTGGGAGCCCTTTCCGCTTTAAGGGAAGGAACAGATGGCAGGCCTTTGATTCTAAGGTGAGCAAGGAACTTGTTCAGTGAAAAAACATTCCATAAGTATGCTAACACCTTCTTGAATATGCACCTCCCTTTATATTTTACTTAGTGATTTTACATATCCTCCTTCTCTCCTTGGGGAGAGTGGTAGGGAGAGACTTGATCCCATTTTACAGAAGAGCAAACAGGCTCAGCAAGGTGAAGCACATAGCCAGGGTGATGCCACCGGACAGATGCAGAGGGCTGCTTCCTCTGGCGGAAGCAATAGCAACCCTTTTAGAGATTTTGGATGTGGAGTTAGCCAGCCCTGGGTTTCAATTCTAGACCCACCACTGCATAGCTGTTAATCTTGGGAAGGTCTTTTCAATTTTCTGACCCTTGATTTCCTCATCTGAAAATGAGAATAACATTCCCCTCAAAGGGTTGTCAGGAGGTTAAATGAGATAATGCAAGTAAGATTCTTATTAAGTTTCCTGCCCTATCAAAAGTGTTCAATAAATGCTCTTTAAAGTATAACTACAATAAGGAAAAGCATATGGTAGATGCCACAGGAGCAAGGGGAGGGCCACCTATGCCTTCGTGGGGGTGTGAGAAGATTCACCAAAGAAAGCAGGGAGCAGAGCAGGCAGATGTACCGAAATATAGTGCTGAGGGGAGCAGTGGGTGAGACAGGAGAGGTCTGCTGCTCCATGTGGGTTACTCCCCAGCAGGCCGGGGATTGAACTCACGCAACAAAGGCCTTGGACAGCCTCACAGCGCTGTGCTCAACCCCCTCCACCACCTTCTGACACTGTATACGTAGTAAGCAAGGAAGGCTTCTTGCAGGAGGTAACATTTAAGTTGATAGGAATGAATGGGAATTAACCAATATGGGAGGGCAGATGAGGAAGGGCATTCTGGGCAGAGGGAGCAACATGATAAAGTCAAAGACAGCATAAGTGAGTAAGGAAGTGCAGGCAGCTGCAGGTGAGAAGCAGGGGGGAGTCAGAGGTGGAGGCTCACAAGAACCTAGGATCATGGCCTCCAGCTGGGGAACCTTGAAAGACTTTAAGTGGGGAATTGCATCTTCAAAGAAATCTCTCTGGGGTCTTGCTAGAAGGTCAGTGCAATGATGAGACTCAGCAAGAAGACTTAACCCATTGCAGGTGGTTGTAAGAGTTCAGGAGAGGAAGGGTGAAGGCCTGGGTAGAGGTAGTGAGGAAGAGGATGGTGGGAAAAATTGGGAATAGAATTGATGCTAGTCAAATTTTGGGGATAGGAGAAATGCAGAAGTCAGAGGGTAATGCCTGGTTGGAGCTTAGGGTGGATAGAGGACCTACCAGCTGAAACACAGCCATCAGGAAGAGGGGATGGTTTGGTGCTTGGACTTTGTGATGCCCAGGTGGAAACACCCAGAAAGCAATGGGGGAGGGTACAGGCTGAGGACTCATCTCCATGAGCATGGAATGGGTCACCCAGCGAAGATGTGGAGAAGAGAAGGATCGAAAGAAGAAGAGATCTAGAAAGGGACTCCAGCCAACAAGGGTGGCCAGAGAAAGAAGCCATGGAAATGTATGGGAAGAGGTGACCTGTGAGGCAAAGCAGAGCATGAATGTTCTCCATCTTCCAGCCTGCAGCAGTCACAACTCTTGATTGTGATAACAGACTTCTCTCTAGATGCTTAAGTGGAAAAGGGCTTTTCTAGATGCTATGAGGATGAAAAAAAGGCGACTGAACCAGGCTCAGTGACTTCACAGCCAAAAATCACACCCGAGCCGCACCTGAAACACACTGTAGAACTGTTCCCGTGGAGATGCCACATCTTGTCACTGGACACTGGATGTCACCACTAGAACTTCCGCGTCAGCAGAGGGACTCCTTAGGCACCCACTTCTTTGTGTCATGAGCTTCCAAATGAACAACTCACACAAGTGCCTGCGTGGTGGAGCCAGGAAGGTGTCTGTGTTCTGGCTGCAAGGACTTGGAAGAAGCTGCAGGAGGAGACAGGCTTCAGCTTCAGGAGATGTGCTGCTGAGGTCATACTATGACTACCCAGCTGGATCCTGGTCCACTGCAGCCCAATGTGTACCAGTTCCAGGCTCACATCGGAGGGACAACGCCATCTTGCACCAGCAGCTTTTGGTTTGGACTGCTGGGTACTGGATGCTATCTGGGGTAGGACAGCAGGCCATTTGTGGCCTTAGGAATTCTTTCCCAATCTCCCCTTGTAAATAAACCCTGTTGTTGTGAGACCCTGAGATTAGCCGCATCTTGCAACTATGAGTGCACGGGTGAAGATCCCACAAACATGACCTGTCCCCCATCTTTGCACACTTGCAACTGTCTTGGGGAAGAGTAGGGGAGAAGAAAGAAGCATGGAGGGATTATGGGGGTCCTGGGAGAAGCTGGGAGGCATTTTTTTGACAAGAACTGTGTAGCTTCTGGGCTATATGGCTGGTGGCTTTTTCTCCAGTGGTGGAGATGGAAAGTATCTGTCAGTCTCAAAGAGAAACCTCTTATTTTCAAAAGGCACAAAATCTATGTCACCTGACACAGGACTGGACCCAGAAGAATGACTTGGAAAAAGTTTCTAAATGATGAACCAGTAAACATTTTCTTGGCCTCACCTCTATGCCCAAGCATTGTGCCGGCACCACAGGGAAACAAACACACAGGACGTGGCCCCTACCCTGGTGGGGTTCAGTCCAGTGCTTTCTATGGACAGCTGCCCCAGGCAGACTGACAGCACTATAGCGTTGAGCCAGGCACAGGTGTCCTGCGAGCACTAAGGGGATATAACAAGGGTGGGCAGAGGAGGGTGGACACCTGGCAAGGTTTACCAGTGGAGGGGACATTGGTGGAGTTTGCCAGGAGCTTCTAGGGTGTGGTAGAAACATTTGCTTGGGCTTGGAGGTCAATTGGGGGAAATCACATCATTTAGGGTTGGAGTGGGAATGGGGCCAGATCCTACACTATTCCAGCAGGGATGGAGGGCAGTAAGGGGTTGGGCTTGATCCAGAGGTGGGGGGGAGCATTGAGGGTGGAAGCAGAGGGCTGGTATATTGGGGGAGGGAGATAGTTGCGGGGGTGAACTCTGGCTGGAGTTGGCTGTGGATGTAGAGGGACTGCGACCCGGAGATCACCCCCTCCCTCTGCTCTAGGAGTGTTGGTGGAAGACACTGTAGGTGCCACAGTGTCCAGGCTGAGCCTTCTGGCCCAGGGCACCCCTGAAGCCTGCTGGGTGCCCTCATTATGTCGCTCAAAGACGGGGAGCGATGCAAACAGCAATCGAGAAGCTGGCTGCCTCCTGCTGGTGTGCGGAGCGCCGGGCAAACCACATGAGATCCCATCTCGCGCATAATGTGCATCCGAGGACAAAATTAGATTGAGAAGTAAATGGACCCGAAAATTTCCAAAGCATTTCCCGTCAAGAAGCTGTTTGATTGCGTGTTTTAATTCTCCGAGTCCTCCTGCCCGGTGAGGTTCATTTTGGTGGAGATGGCTGGAGCAGAAGGAGCTGATGATGGGAGGGGGCCCTGGGGCCTGGGCCAGAGGGGAGGGCAGAGGCTTTTTACCCTGTGGGGGCCTTGTGTCCAGACTCCAGCACTTCCTTCTCCCAGGTGATCTGGTTCAGACCTCAGACAACCCTTGTTACTGTCCCCATTCCATAGGCAAGGAAACTGAGAGCAGAACAGGCTGTGTAAGTAGTGTGTGGTTGGCTGGCTGGCAAGCACTGGTCTGTGGGACTTTACAGCCGATGCCACATTGGGTTGTACTTTGAATGTTTCTAGTTTTCCACCTCCTTTTCCTTCTCTTTACCACCCTCTCTGCTTCCTCTGTTTCCAAAACCCAGAAACCCTGGGAGGAAAAGGGTCTATCCCCATTTTGCAGATTTGGAAATTGAGACTCAGAGAGGTGCAGTCATTTGTTGGTAACGTAGAGGAAGGGAGCCAGGGGTGATGTCTGTGAAGTCTGATTCCCATGGGTGTTCACCCCTCTTGGGTGATGTCCGGCACGGCCTGTAAGTATAAAGACACCTTCCCTCCCCACCCCACAGACAAAAAGCAAGTTTAGGAACACTATGGCCAACGTCTCTGGGTAAGAGTCCTGCCTGTTAGGCCCGGGCCCGGCTGTGTCTGCTCCCCCATTCCCATGCTCTATGCTCCAGGGCCTAGGGAGACCTCAGCCACACCCACAGAACCCCAGAGGATGCCCACGTCCTTGGATCTGCTCCTGGAGGAAAGTGCTCAGTTCACCTCACCAGGGACACTCATGCTCTGAACCATGGGGGGAAAATTGAGAATTGGTTTATTGAGCTTGAGGAGTATTCTGTGAAGAGAGCAGAAGAGGCAAGAAAGGACAGAGATAACAAGGAAAGGAAATTTGGATTGAAGGCCATGGAGGTTCTGGGGTCCAGCCTGGCTCTGCGTGACTGGGCAAGGCTTTGCCCTCGCAGGGGCTTCCTCCGCCTGCAGGGTAGACAACCAGTGATTTCCCAACTATTAGATTTTTAAATTTTTTGGTTAAGAAAATTTTTTCTTAGATAAGACCTTCCTGGGAAGCCCTTTATATAAACAAGTTAAGTGAGTGCCAGTGGTTGAGGGAGTAGAATTCCCAGGTGTCTGGAGGGTCCCAGGA
Organism: Talpa europaea; assembly: GCF_964194135.1. Lineage (NCBI taxonomy): Eukaryota > Metazoa > Chordata > Mammalia > Eulipotyphla > Talpidae > Talpa > Talpa europaea. Next base: position 51,412,275 of record NC_140074.1, on the reverse strand, counting down.
GACCCAGAGCATCACAGCTGAAACTCTGTCCTGCTTCGGCTTTAAGTGTCCTTTGGGCTCTTGTGCGCCCCAATTCCGAAGTGTTTTCAAACCAGTGTGAAGGCCGCTCATAGAACATGCGCATTGTCTGCTTGGTCTGTTCTCAATATCCCCCTCTGGGACCCCAGCCCATTCGCCTTACACCCTAACCGTCCACCCACCTCCTCCCAACTTCTATTAGTACCCAAGGAAGCCCAGCCCTAGACCCAAACACATCTACCCCTCAAGGCTCACCCACTGGTATCCTGTCCCCCTGTACTGCCCACCCAGTACCATCCTCACTCAGCCTAATTCCACTCTCAATCCCTCTTAATAAACCCTACCTACCCATTGAGGCCCAGTTCTAATGCCTCCTCCAGGAAGCCTGCCATCCAATAGCCAGAAATGAACTTCATGTTTGCTCTTTGTTACATGTGGGATATTGGGGAGGACCCCTCACTTTTCTGAGCCTCAGATTTCTCCACTGTGGGCATTGGGATGGTGACTAATCAGCAGGTTGAACCCAGACCTGAATGACTTGTGTTTCCCCTTATGATGAGGGAGGCACTTTTACTTCTGCAGTCCCATTTGGGGCTCCCAATGACTCACGAGGGAGGCGGGGCAGGGGTGATCCCAGAACTAGCAATGGCTTGCAAGCAAGAGCCTAAGCCACCACGCACTTCTCAGAAGCACCTGCACCTGACCCAGCCTCTCTGGGAGGGGAGGGGCTGGCGGTGCTTCCGCAGCCTGAGGGCTTGGTAGTCAGCGTGACTTCATGCGTGTTCTCCGCAGCACATTAATTTGCCATGCTCCCTGGGAGGCGCCTCTGCGGGGTGGGCTTGGTTTCCCCCGACAAGCAGTGCACCTGCCAGTTTGCTCCTCATGTGGACCCTCCTGGCAGTTACCAAGCCCAGCCTTGCTCTTGGTTTGGCAGAGCAGGAGGGTTGTCGGGCTGAGCTTTCTGGGTTCCCGGCCTGGAGCTCTGTGATGTTCACTGTCCTGTTGCCCGCTGAACCAGAGTGGACCAGCAGATGCAGAGGTTTAGGATTCATGACAATTCCCTCACAAGAGGCCAGGAGCCTACCTGAGCCTTTCTGGCTTACACATTTACCTATTGACTATTTCTTAAAATAAATGGCTGTCAGTCAATGAGGAAGTGGGACAGGGAACCTGATAGCTTGCATTCCTCGAGTCTCCAGCACCTGATTCCCCCTAGGAGTGTAGGTTGGGATGGGGACTTCAGACTCACAGATGAGAATGTTCAAAGAGGGAAGGGACCTGTCTGAAGGCACAGTAAGGAAGTGGAGAACTTTCTGGCTCCCAGCCCTGGACTGACTGTGCCTCTCTGGGCCGCCGCACTCAGCCCTCCAGCCCAGACCTTCCCTTTGAGCTTGAAATGTCCAGAAGGCCCCTCCTACTACACTTGACTTCATTTCGAACCCATCTTAGATTCAGAATTTGATGGTTCAGAGCACAAGCTGCCTAGGTTTCTATTCCTGCCTCCTCCCCACATTTTTACTTGTGTGACCTTGGGCAAGTTACTAAACCTCCCTCAACCTCAGTTGCCTCCTCTGAATTTTGGAGGTAACAATAGACGTAGCTGACATCGGGGCATTTACGTGAACCAGATACCTTTCAAAGGGAATTATATGTATTACATCTTTAAACAGACTAAAGAGGTGGCATTATCATTAGTCCCATTTTGTAGATGAGGAGACTGGGAAGAAGAAGTAATCTTACTTACGTGATGAGAAACTGTCAGCCCCAAAGAAAGGGACAGGAACACCTTCAGTTTCAGCCTCGCTACAGCACTCCATGATTCTGAGACATGTCACGAGGCAGAGATACACTCTCTGTATTTGCCAGCAGCATGGGTGGGCGTGGGACCAGGAGGGGAGGCAGGGTGGGCTTCCATCAGCTCCCTCATCTCCTGACAGGCTTTTCTGTGACCGTGCACTGCCCAAGGGCTCTCCAGGGACCCATCCTGGACTGAGATGGACAATTGGGCTTTTCTCCATCTGCTACTTATGATTATATAGGTCCCAAGCCAACTTTCAAAACACCAGTTTGTCACATCAGTTTTGCAGAGAGATGCAGGCATCACATGGGCACGACAGGAGTCTACCCCACCCCACTGACTGGGGTGGCTGAACCTGGGTGACTAAACCTCGCCCCAATAGTGACCAAGCTGTTGGAAGTCTGTTAGAGGGCGGCTTGCCTTCCCACCAAGCACCCTAAACTACCAAGGTTTAGATTTCTTATGTCAGCTGATACTATTTTCCTGTGTCCATCCTTGCTGCTCACCTGTCACCTGTCACTTCTCATGTCAGCCTACCCGTCTCTTGAAGTCTTTCTTCCCCTTATTATTTTTCTCCTTTCAATCTGTGGGGGCTGGGAAAGCAAGACACTGTGCCTCTTGGAACTGTGTGCATGTAGAGGATTGGACCTACCAGAACTGGTTCCCCGAGGGACCCTAGGAATAGGCTTTGTGGCTTCTTGTTGCGGCTGAGATTACTGGATGGTGCGTTTCCAATCAGTGGAATATCACTATATTTACTGTGGGTATAAGGATTGGAGGCTGGCTTGGGGGAGGCCACAAGCTGTGAATATGTGACTCAGCCAAGGGGCTCCTCGACTAGGATGCCACCCGTCCTTGAGAGCACAAAGTCCCTGCTGTGACAGCACCAGCCTGTGAACATCGAGGTTGGGAGGAGGCGGCAGGGAGGAGTCGCGACTTGGTGCATCTTGTATTCATTGTCTCCCCTTCCAGACTGTGAGTGAGCCCCTTGGGCACAGACAGTGTCTGGTTCTTAAGAAAAAGTTAATTTTAAATCAAAAAGTTAATTTTGAATAAAAAAGTAATACATGCATGTGGTTAAATATTCAAACCACCCAGAAAAATATAAAATGAAAAATAAATCTCCTTCCCCAACCTCAGCACTCCCACCCATAGTCCCTCAGTCCAAAGTTCACAGCATGGGTAACATTTTTATGCATCTATCAATATAGATAGATTTTATCCACTTTTTATTGGCACAGCTGGAATCATACCGTACATGATGTTCTTCTGCACTTTGCTTTATTCACTTAATAATTATCTTAGGACTCTCTCCATAATCCACACATTCAAATCTACCTTATTGTTTCCCATAACTGTCTAATAGCTCACAGGGAGGCAGCATCATTTATTTAACCTAGTCATTATGGTCGATACTTGGATTGTCGTCCTTCCTCTCTTCTTTGCTCTCTTTCCATTAAATGTAAATTTTGTGTGTACATGTATATATATACAGCTAAAATCCTAGAAGTGGAATTTCAGGGAAGATGTATTTTGTAGTATGCAACTCACCTGTGAAAGCAGAATAGTGCAGGGGTGGGGGTTCGTGCAGGGGGATGTCAGCCTTCCTCAGTGTGCCTCCAGCCCCACCTCTTTTTTGATGGGTATCTTATTTGCAAATTAAGGATTATAAAGGTTTAGATCTCTCTGGGTAACTGCAATCCTTAAATGAAATAATACACAGAAAGCACTTATAATGGTGTTTGACACATGGCAAGAACTGAATAAATGATAACTTTTGTTGTGGTGGTTATTATTAGTAGTAGTAGTCTTGTCTCCCAAGTCTCCTGGAGCATTTAGAAAGGTGCTTAGAACTTCGTGTATGGTAGATAATGCGTGGATAAATGAGTGAATGAATGAAGGCATAGCCCGCTTGCAGTCGCCCTCAGCATGCTCCTACTGTAAATGCCATTTCCTTTTATACCTGGGGCAGTGGCTGTGCAGGCAGGGAGCCCTGGGTACAAGTGTATCAGAGCTGCTTTGCAGCCTTGCTCATCAGAATCCACCTTGGTTGGTTTATTAAGTTGGATCAACAGTTGGTAGTTCAAGAGAGATTGCATCCTAAATGTATAAGAAAATATTGACCAAGCCACAGTGTCTGCTCTAAAATGCTGCGCAGATGAAATTCAAACACTCCCTGGAAATTGAAACACGGTGTTGGAGTCTGGTAGTGTCCAGTGATTCCAAGGAAGTGGATGAGGCCAAAGGAGGAAACGGAGAAAGCTGATGGTCGCTAAGTAAACGGTGTCCTGCTTAATGAATTCTCAGAGTTGGCTTCCCTGCTCTCCAAATCCAGATTAGATCTTTAGCCAGAGCAATTAGAGGGAGGCCAGTCAGAATTAGTGAAAAGTAGAGATTAAGTAATTTTGGACAAAGAAAGTTAGGGTTATTTTTTCTAAGTAAATAACACCACCTAAACTAATGGCTAATAAACCTGTTGTTAGGGGCCTGCCAGGTCTGCTTTAATGACTGGATGTGGCTCATCTGCAATTAGCTTGTCCATTTCGACATGTGAGTGGGGCTGATACAGCCTTTTCCCGCAAGGCGAAATGCACCCCCTCTGTACTGCGCGGCTCAGCACACCCTTCACTCACTGTGGGTCCAACAAAGGGGGACTTCAGGGCTGCCCCTGTTCAAACTGTCACATGTTTCAAACGCCAGCTGGAGTCAGTGAGCCTGGGGGTGTCTGCACCACATGTACCCGACACTAGGCTTGCGCTGCGGAATCGGTCCCCTCTCGGAAGCCCGGCGCTCCTCACCCCTCCTCCAGGGTGGCAGTTTACTGTCATCTGCTCTGGCGTTTGTCGAAATCTTCAGCTCGTGTCACCCAGGCATGGTTGGCTTTTTCCTTTAACAAGTGTCAAAGTAACGTTTTCAAAAAGTTAAGCACATAACTCATGTACCAATATAGAATGAACACATGTGAAGATTTTATTTAACTCATAAATTAATGAGGGAACCTATAAAAAGATAAGAGTGGTTCCAGGAGCATTTGAGGAGCAGGGTTTATATCATCCATCGGGAAAGGCGTTTTAAAAAATGTTGGAATAAAATTGCCAGATTAGATACAAAATGAGTTAATGTCCTACAAGACAATAAACCCAAACCTTTGGGGTTTATTGTTTTCTACTTGATAGAAATCTACACATTTACATAGGTCTCCCCAGTGTCTGGGCCCCAGTTAAGCAGTAAGGAGTCATTGAACACAGGAATGTTGTCTCAGAGGCATGATCTGGGGTGTGTGCCTGTGACTTTGGAAAGTGATACTTCCTACCTTTATGACCTTTTTTAAAAAAAGTTTTTTTTTTTTAAAGATTTATTTATTTATACAAGAATCAGGGCACAGGCCAGATGCACAAGAGGGTGAGAGGATTCACCAGAGACAGAGTGGGGAACAGAACAGGCAGATTGAAGAAATACACTGCTGAGGGGAGCAGCGGGCGAGACAGGAGAGGTCTGCTGCACTATGTGGGACCCTCGCTGGCCGGCTGGGATCAAACCGGTGCTGCAGAGGCTGCGGACAGCTTCACAGCACTGCGCTCAACTGCCTGTGCCACCAGGGGAGCGCCCCTCCCCAAAAATAAGTTTTAAATAATGTTTCTTAGCATGCAAAATTATTCCCATGTTTCTGGGACAATGTTGCTCTTGTCTCAGAAGTTGAAGTGCCTGCTGCTCTGGTTAAATGATTGAACCCAGATGGTATCAGAAGCATTGGCTTCAGGATGCTCAGTGAGTTCCCACATCATTCCAAGTTGCCCTTCAGGGTGAAGTGAGAGGTTCCCTGTGGCTGGAGCCTGAGGAGCCCAGGAAGAGCCTCAGCAGGTTGTCCAGAGCAGAGGGTGGGGCTGCGGTCTAGGGAGAGGTCACCAGGAAATGGAAAGGGAAGACAGGTTAGGTCTGAGCTGAGTGGGAGAGGGCCTTGGGGCTGAAGGGACAGGGTCAGGAGGGACTTGGAGACTGGGCATGAAGGAGGAGGCATGGCCAGGAGACCGGGGCTGTCATTATAAAAATGGGGAGGATGGCAAGAGGTTTGGGCAGCCTGAGGGAGCTGGCTGTGCTCACACCCCAGTTTCCTGGAAATCTCTTCTGCAATGCTTTATTCTGTGCTCTGGCCTGTTGCCCCCATGCAGGTAGTTACCTACTTGCCAGTTACCAGGATACCAGGCAGGGCTCATTTCCCTAAAAGTCCTGGCAACTGCTGAAGCCGGTAGGGGTGGGGGAGGGTCCATTCGGACAGCATCCGAGAGCTTTGAGGATGAGTACAGGTTGAAAACTGGAAGTCTGCAGACTTGCCTTTAGGCAGGTTTTCTTCAGTTTTGGTGTATATTTTTCAAACTCATTAGTGTCTACTTGCATCTGGACTGGAGGTTCCCAAATGAGATGAGGCCAAAAGAAATTGAAATTCCAGCTTCCTTTGAAAACTCCCTGGAGCTCTCTAGGGCCTGCTGTCCCAGGCTTGGAGGCGGGGTCCCCCAGATGAGAGGACCATAGCAATGGCGTGCAGCTCAGCCATCCTCATCTTCTATAAGTTCCATTCCTGGAGACAAGAAAACAAGACCGATGCTTACTCTCCTTTCACTAGCATTCACCTAGGGCTCCAGGGAGTCTGGGGCTGTGGACAGGAGTGCCAAGATGAAGTGGAAAGGCACTTCCATGTCCTTCTGCATAGCAGTCAGTGCCAGCTTCCCTTAACCTCAACACGGTAAAGTGAAGCCACTCACTTGCAGAGTGCTGGAGCAGAAAAGGACCCTCAGAGACCACATGCTCCCACTGCTTGTGTGTTCAGATGGGAAAATCAGAGAGGAAATGGAACTTACCCCAAGTCACACAGCGAGTCACCATTACCACTGCCTGGCTGAGTCTTCCTGGGCATCAAGAGTCCCCAGTGAAGATGATTGATGGCCACTTTGCCTTTCCAACCAGCTCCACCATATTCCCTTATAGTTTGGGCATCGAGGGGGGGAGAGCCCCCTTCTCTGGCAGCCCCTCTCTAGTCATCATGCCATTACCAGCATCTCACCCGACCTCCCATCTTGTTCACAATTCCATGGCTTCTCAGTGACTTGCTTTCTTCCTTCTCTCTCCTGCTCTTACACCATCAGGTACATAGAGGGGGAGTTTGGTTGGTGCCTGGTGGTATGCACTGTGAAGAGTTTTCACACTGTCAGGGTAATGAATTCTGCAAGGGTTTGAAGTGAGGGGCTGGGAGGATCTCCATGTCATGTGTCTGGGAGTGACAACCCCCAGTGGTTAATTACTGCCACACGAAGAGAACCGAGCTGGTAGCAAAATGAGATAAGTTCATTATGAGCTAAATTTGAAGTTAATTGGATTCACATTTCCCCCCATTAGTGTACATAGAGAGAGCCTACCTAGAAATGGGCTGCATGAAAAAGAAAAAGTTGCATCCAAGCAAAAAACTGATAAATTGGGTCTTAGTTATTTTGCAGAGTTCACGATGAAGGACTTTTCCGAGATGTTGGTGAGATGGGAACCAAAGTTCCTTTCAGGAGGCAGACCCATGTCTTCTGATTGCTTTCATCTTGGCAGACCTTTTCTAAGCACCAGCCAGCCCTATGCAGGAAAGGGAGAGACGCAAGCAGCTCTTGTTTTCTGGGACCTTCTGCCCAGGGGCAGAAGGAAAATGCCCTATGTGTTGGGGAAATTGAAGGAATCTGTGGCAGAATACCTGGGTTTGAATTCAGTCCCATTCCTTAGGAGTCATGGGTCCCTGGACAGGTACCCAAGCTCTCTGTGTCTTAGTTTTCACTTCTATACAATGGGGACAATCATAAGACTAACCCTGCAGAGTGTGGAGGATAAGTCAATATCTAGAAACAGTATTTGGACAATGCCTAGAACGGTGCCTGGCTTATGTAAGTCAACACCTTTAGTCATCTTTATGATTATTAACTGTGAATTTGGGCACATCAATTATTTGGAGACTTCATTTCCTTATCTTTTTTTTTTAAGTTTTTTTTTTATAAGATTTATTTATTTATACAAGCACTGGGTACAGTCAGAAGCACGGGAGGGTGAGAGAATTCACCAGAGACAGAGCGGGGAGCAGAGCAGGCAGAAGGACCGAAGCACACTGCTGAGGGGAGCAGCGGGCGGCAGGAGAGGTCTGCTCGCCAAGTGGGACCCTCGCCGGCAGACCCTCGCCGGCAGCCGGGGAGCAGCCAGGGATGGAACCGGCGCTGCAGAGGCTGCAGGCAGCTTCACAACCCAGCGCTCAACCGCTGCGCCACCGGGGAGGCCCCATTTCCTTATCTTAAAGTGGGGTGATAACAACACCTACCTTCTGGGGTTGTGAGTGTTGAATGTACATGGGCCAGGGCCTGGATCTTAGGAACTTCCAAGTAAGACTGTCACTCTGTTGGTTGACTAGTCACCAAGGTGGCCCAGATTTATGGCCACTCCTCCACGAGAACAGTAACAAGGATTTTGCAGACCTCCTTTAATACTGTCACAGTGAGTACCATTGCTCATTCCCCCCATCAAATGCCTTCTTTTTCTAAGTATCAGTAGAAAAGGAAAACCAAGGCTTGGATGACTGTGTAACTTGCCAAAGGTCACAAGAATGACAAAGTAGTAGTGCTAAGATTTTAACTCAGGCCTGTGTGACTCCAGACTCCACCCTTCCCGGTCTCAGGAATCTCCCTTCTCTGTTATTTTTATCTGTGTTCTCTATGATAATAATACCTCATATCCATTAGTAGTTACTCCCTTCTCCCCATTCTCACATTGTATGATGCTATATATATAAAATGTCTGGAATAGGCAAATCTATTGAGACAAAAAGTAGAGTAGTGTTTGTCTGAGACTGGGGTTTGGGAATTTTGTATTCCTTTTTAATGATAAACATTTCATTGTATAATACATACCGTGTTGTGTTTATACATTCATCCTTTGATGAATATTTGAGTAGTTTCCACTTTTTGGCTTTTTGAATAATGCTGCTTTGAATACTCATCTACAAGTTTTTGTGTGGGCATGTTTTCATTTGTCTTGAAGTTGTTTTTTTCCTTACACTTAAAAGAACTCGGATTCATTTGGGGTTTATTCTTAGCTATAGTGTGAATAATCCATGTATTTTATCTTTTTTCCCAAATAACTCCAGTTGTCATAACACCGCTTAATAAAAAGCCCATATTTACCCCTAGTGATTTGAGATCCAACCTTCATCATATGTAGGATTTTCATTCTCCTGCCTTGGTTTTCTGTCTATGTATGTACCAATATCCCAGTTTTAATTATAAAAACTTTTTAGACTTTTTGCTATCTAGAAGAGTTGGTCCCCTTGAGGGAGACATTTTGATTAATCCTTGACAAATAATATTTAACTACAAGTCATGAGTTGAAGTTCCTGTTCTACCATTTACTCTGTGACCTTGGGTCAGTTAAAACTATGGATTCCTTTCTAACAGTGAGCAATACTAAGGCTTGCTTATTCTGTCCGGGTAGAGAGGCCACATATGAGCTCACCAAGGTGTACTTATTTGTCATTAATAAGAGAAATCATGTCAGGAACCTAAATCAGTTCATTTTATTTAGTTATTTGCAAATTTACTACATGTCAATAATAACAATTGGAGTCATCACAAATGATATAAGTAATTTCTTCTTTGGCAAAAAATAACATCAGTGATGCTTTGAAGTCCGCTTGCGTTCAGAAGCTTGAATTATGGTTTCCCATTCAATCAGAAGACCTCAATTAGAACTAAAAGGAGCAGTACCATCCCCTTAGCTGCCTTTTGTTGACTGTTAACACACCCAGCCTTGGCAACATGCCTGAAACCTTAGAATAGGGTATGAATAGATGAAAATGCCCATATACTCCAAGGTTATGAATCCTTGTCTCAGAGTTGGGAGAGTCCTTACAGGCCATCAAAGCAAATTTGAGACTTGCATTCACTCTGTAGGTTTTCCACCAGCTGGTAAGCAGTCTCTGGGTTTAGACAGGTGTCCTGAGAAAGTGTGTGTGCTTAAGGAAAGAATAATGATATAAATAAGAACAGGTAACATTGATCAGCAGCTATTCTCACAGCACTGCTCTGAGCAAGCCTCCTCTGAAGTCCTCACCCATGCATCAGAGGTGGGCTGATCTGGGCTGGGCTTGGCCCCGGTTTTGGTTTGGATCCATCTCTTCTCCCACGTCTCCCTCCACATAGCATATGAGCCATGGAAAAGTCAAGAGCACAAAGGAGTCACCTGCCCCATGAGCATGTAGCTAACTGCTAACATCCCACTGGCCAGAGCAAGGCACATGGCTGAGGCCAAGAACAGAGACACAAACTCCACCTCTAATAGAAAGAACAGCAAAGGATGTCTCTTAGCTTTTCGTAAGTCAACTTGTATGGTTTAAAAAGTTTAATATGTTTTCTTACATGTTGGGTGTCAAATGACCATTTCTTTTCAAGATGGTGGTCATAAGGGTGGGGTTCAGGACTAGGTTGAGAGTTGGGACCAGCAATTCAATTTCCACTTCTTTACCCCAGGCTGTATTTCCTGGTGTTGTAACCATCACAGAGAGGGCACAGTGCGAGGTGAGCGTGCCTGCTTGCTGGCTTGCTTCTAACAGTTAGCTTGGGGAATGGCCCAGGGAAGTAGGTATTGATAAAGCTGGAAGGTTGCAGGTTGGGGGCACAGACTGAAGAGGGCCTTGAAAGTCAAACCAAAGATCTGTACTTAATTTAATAGGCATCAGGGAGCTTTTGCATCTAGAAAGGTATTGATTCTGGACATCTATTACCTGTCTCACCAAACTTTTTCATTGGCTCCAATAGATGAACTGATTATTGTGATTTTTCAAGCTCCAGTTATACCCAGCTGGTGATAATTTGGGTGCTCCTCTCCCCCCTCTTGCCTATGTCTCTATCTTGCCTATGTCTCTATCTATGTCTCAGCTAAAACTTTAAAAACAATTTTCAGTGATAACATGGAGAACAGGTTTCCTGGATATAGTCTTGATTTTACTAAGAATGCTTCAAGTATTCTAGCAGTTACCTATGATGTTAACTCTAGATTTAAGATCAATATCAGATCAGAGAGGGCCTCCCCGGTGGCGCAGCGGTTGAGCGCTGGGTTGCGAAGCTGCGCGCCGCCTCTGCGGCGCCGGTTCAATCCCCGGCTGCTCCCCGGCCACCGGAGGAGGGTCCCACATGGCGCGCAGACCTCTCCTGCCGCCCGCTGCTCCCCTCAGCAGTGTCCTTCGGTCCTTCTGCCTGCTCTGCTTCCTGCTCTGGCTCTGGTGAATTCTCTCGCCCTCCCGCGCTTCTGACTATACCCAGTGCATGTATAGACAAAACAAACCAGCAAACAAATAAAAAATAAAGCATGCCTCTATTAAAAAAAAAAATATCAGATCAGAGAAGTGTTACTGCAATTCTTATCTGCTAAGAGGTATTGTAAGGAATTAATGTTGTATTTTAGCCCATGCCTTTCCCACTGCTTTGATATAATCATATGGTGGTCCTCCTTTGATACATTAATATGATATCTCAGCCAGTGCTTAAATATTGAATCATTCTTTTTTTAAAAAAAGATTTATTTTTTATTTATACAATAGCTGGGGTACAGGCCAGAGGTGCAGGGAGGGTGAGAGGATTCACCAGAGACAGTAGGGAACAGAACAGGCAGACAGATCGAAAACACTGCTGAGGGGACCAGTGGGCGAGGCAGGAGAGGTCTGCTGTGCCATGTGGGAATGTCCCTGGCCGGCTGGGAATCGAACCCGTGCTGCAGAAGCTGCAGACTGCTTCATAGCGCTGTGCTCAGCCCACTGTGCCACCAGGGAGGCCCTGAATCATTCTTACCTACCCGGAATAAACTAATTTGACCTAGTATGCTATTCTTTCTAACACTACTTGATCCAAGAGAAAGTAGATTTTTTGCAGGAATTTTAATGAATTGTGAGACTAGTCATTAATTTGCAATTTTGTGCACCCTTGCTAAGTTTTTATATCAGGATTATGCCAACTTGGCAAAATGAATTAGATTTTCTTAATTTTCTATATCTTGGAACAATTTAATATCACAAGTCTATGTCCTGAGAAGGTTTAAAAGAACTTGCCAAAAACAAAAACAATATACAAACAGAAGCTTGCCTAAGGAGCTAAGTAGACAAGGCACCTATTAAAAAAATAATTTAAAAGAATCTTTCCTATTTCTTCTAAGGTTATTGGGTGATTCATATTTTCTACCTCTTCTCAAGTTAATTTTGTTAATTCATATTTTCTAAAAATTGTGCCCTTTGTTGAGATCTCCACTTTGATTAGTGTAAAGCATTCATGCATTTTCTGATTTTTTTTAATACCGTCCCATCCATATCTCTGAGTATCTTGATATTTGTGTCTTCTTTTTTGAAACTTGCCCCAGTTTCGCCAATCTTTTTGGTCTTTTCAAATAACAATTCTTGGTCATATTTATTGTTGTGCCTGCTTTTCTGTTTCCTAAATCATTATTTGCTCTTTTTTATTTATGGATTCCTTCTTCCTCCTTCCCCTGGGTTCACTTTATTGCTTTTTTATCTGGCTTCTTGAGTTGAGTGCTTTGGTGAAGCACTGATTTTCTACACCCTTGCTTTAGAGATCAAGGTTTTAAAACATGTGTAATGCTGGCAGGAACTGTTGGGGTTCAGAGATGATCAGCCCCCATTGAAGAAAGAACCCAATCTCAGTAGGCAGGAGAGCTGGATTCCAATCCTGGCCTTGCCTCAAATCAGCAGAGGCTCTTCGGGCCTGTCCCGTCCCTTCTCAAGACCCTCTTTTCCATCCCAGGTAGCCGCCAAGGCTTGACACCCCTGAGCTGCCCTCCACTAGGCAACCTCCTGTCAGGATAACATCCTCTGACTTCCAGTGGGTAGTTTTGGCCTCCCCCTCATCAGGTGGGCCTGACTCTCACCCCATCACATGGGCTGACTTTGGATTGCTTGGGTCCAAATTCTGACCCTTACTGTGCAACCCTGCACCAATGACTTGCCCTTACTATCGTGTCCCATGAGCCTTGTAAAATGGGGAGAGCATTATGTGGTCTGCTGTCACTCAGGGGTTGAAAACTAAGTGAGTACATAATCAAAATACTGAGAACAGAGCCTGGAACTTTGTAATCCCTATAAGCCTTTGGGGTTTGCTGTGTCATTGGATGTATCAACCCCAGGCTGGAGCCTGTCTCAGTCTGGCCTCAACACTTTGATCTTGAAGGGACTAGACTGACACTTGTGCTCATGGGCTCCCTCAGACATCTTTGCAGAGCCCAGGGCACAGAGTCTCTGTAACCACTGTGGTTACAGCACCACGATGCTGCTGAGGGTAGAGGAGGGGTCTGGGCTAAGGTACCTGCTCTGCCCCCACCCCTTGTGAGACCTGTGCCAGTTGCTCCCCACTCACCGTGGCTGGCTTTTCCATCTGCTAAATGGCAACAGGAGCTGGTGAAGAAGAGCAACAAGGCCCTTCTTGCCCGGGACAGTTACCCCTGATGGGCTGCTGGTGGAGGGGAGCATTATGGACTCTGGAGAGCTCCTACTTTAGCAGGGCCTCATCACTCCTTTGCTTGACAAATCCTATTCCAACCTTGGGTACGAGACTTGCTCCCGGAGCTGACACTGCATGAGCAGGGCTGCCATAGAGGGTGGTGGGTGCCGGGTCAAAGGAAGATGAGAGGGGGAGACAAAGAGGCCTGGAGTGGGGCAACCCCCCTTAAATCACCTTATAAGTTTGGTCAGTTCTGCCAACTTCAGTTTTGTGTTTGATTTCAACTCTCATGGGGAGTCATACGCGGCTCGGGTGGGGGATTGAGAAGTCCCAGTGCTAAGTCCCGGGGCATTTGCTCCCCTGTAGCAATGCCTCCTGTGAAGACATGTGAGCTGCATTTATCACAAGCCAGGGAGGAGATGTGCAAAGAGAGGGAGGGAACCCCTTGTCTGGCAGCTGCCTGGTGTTCTGGAAGGTAAGCAAGCAGAACCTTGGGAAATGAGGTAGACTGATGCTAGAAGGACTGTTCACTTATCCAGGGAATGTTCACAGGGTCATCCATGTGCTGGCTTGGATTCTTCAAGGGGAGCTGGTGAGAGGTGGCCCCTCTCATTGGGCCACCTGCTAGTTGGCCTGGAGCTCAGTCAGCTACCTGTTCTGCCTGCACCACCTGCTTGGGCCAGTAGGAGACTCCTGGGGCTCCGCTGGCTCCGTGTGGTGAAGAGCTGCCCCCCCATCCCAGCACACCCCCAGATCTCTTCTGGTCTCCCCAGTCCTCAGAGTCCACATCCAGAAGATGTGTAGGCTCCGCCTCCCCGCCCTCCTCCCGAGACCACCTCATTTCCCATCCACTGGCTGGCACTTTCTGGGGTAACTGCCAACTTTACCCACTAGTCTGACTGCCAAGGTCCAAGTTATTGGTGATCACTTCGTCAATATATACAACTGGCCGTGTTTGAAAGGGCTGTTGCCCCTTCTTTTCCTAAGACATTCACAGACCTCACTGGCCTCTCCCATGCAGGCCCCTGCTACCTTGGAATTCTTTTCCACCTGGTCTGGAAACCAGCACACTTGGATGCTCTGTTCATTCATGTGTTTAAAAGAGCCTACCAGATACTAAATTCTGTGGGGAAAGCAGGTTTTCTGGGTTGTCACCCCTGCCCTCAAGGAACTGCAGAAAGAGGACACGCATCCACTGGAGGGCCTGCCGAGCCTTAACCCCCAGGTCCCAGTGCCCAGAACACAAGGTGCTTCCTGCACTTCCACTGAGTGAATGAGTAGCTCTAGGCCATAAGAGGAAGAATCCTCTAGCACCTGATCCAAATCTAGGGGTCAGAGGCATTTGCCCACTGTTGAGGAGGAGGAGGAGGAAAGCCTTTGGTTGGTCTTTAAAGGTGGGTGGCTTGGACCGTGTGCACCTGGAGGAGAGGGTGCTTCGTGCAGAGGGCACGGCAGAAGCCAAGGTGTGGAGGTGAGGAATCCAAGCACTCCTTGGGGAGTAGAGAAAAAGGAGCTCTGCCAGGGACAGAGCTCTGCCAGGAACTCTGCCGTGTCCTTGGCAGAGCTGTTAGTGGTTCCTGAATGGAGCCAGGGTGGCTGTGGAGGGATGTGTGTGTGTGTGTTTATGTGTGTGTGCGTGTGTGTGTGTGTGTGTGTGTACATGTGCGCGTGCGCAATTGCATGAGGTCTGGGGCTGGGGGCACACTGGTGTTCAGCATCCAGACGTGACAAATGTGCAGAAGTGTCCAGGGAGCTGTGGACACGAGCAGCTGGCCACGGAGATGCTCACCCCATGATTTGTTGCTTTGATTCCTCAGGCCGTGACTTGGCGAGCACAACCCTCCCCGGGTACCCTCCACACGTCCCCCCCGCCGGACAGGGCAGCTACTCAGCACCGACGCTGACAGGGATGGTGCCTGGTGAGTTTGCACTGTCTGCGTCTCCACAGCAGGCCGCGCATGGGGTTTCAGCGGGGGGCACCCCCCAAACAACCCGGTGACTTCTTTACTTCTGAGAAGTGGACCTGAATTAATCAGGCAGAGGTCTCAGCTCTTGGCCTCTTCCTCTACAGCTGGGCCAGCAGCGGGGCCAGGACCAGTCAGCAGCAGTGCCCAGAGCACATCAGAGAGAGGGGCCCCTCACTGGCCACACGGGGAGTCTGAACAGAGGGTGCAGCAGCTGAAGGCTACCCAGCCCTTTGGGAGTGGGGCCCTCCATCCTTTCTCCCCTCACCCACTTAGTATGCTGTGAACTCAGGGGAGCCCCTCTCTACCCCCCCAGTGATCTCAATGGTCTTACTCTTTGGCTGAGGGTCCTGTGCTCAGGACAGACAGGATGTGGGATTATTGCTTGATTCTAAGCTGAACACCCTGTGGCCACTGAAACCTGATCCCTTCAGGCCAGTGATGTGTCAGTTTCTTTCAAAACATTTGGAAAGGCAGCCCCCAAGTCTCCTTCAATAGTGGGGTGATGTGGGGTCGAGGCAATGCATCCCCAAGGTGCTGGGCTTTCCATGGACTAAGGGCATCAGCATAAGCAGGGATACCTAAAGTATCATTCTTTGAAAGTTGTTTTTTTTTAAAAATTGGGGGAAATCAGAATTGGTTGGATGTTGCTTCACTTCTTTTATGGGTTATTGTTGTCTCTGGTTTCAAGTCATTCATTCAGTGCTGGGGACTGTCTCCTAACACACGCTGTTGACTCTCATGAGTGTTGGTTATTCTTCCCCACTGAGACAGCTGTCTTGTTGGAGCCTCATAACAGCTCTGAGAACTGGGCGGTGGATCATTCACCCCACTTTCTTGATGAGGAAGTTGAGCCCAGAGAAGGCCTGGGACTTGCTTAGATCACCCAGCAAGTAGGAGCAAGAGCCATGTCCAGAGCCATGACCTGGCATGAACTCTCCTTTGAGGGTCCTGTCTGGCCCCACAGGGCAGTGTCTCCCCGGCCCACAGACCGGGGAGCATCTGCAGGGACCAGGGGACGTGGCCACCTGGTGCCC
Organism: Talpa europaea; assembly: GCF_964194135.1. Lineage (NCBI taxonomy): Eukaryota > Metazoa > Chordata > Mammalia > Eulipotyphla > Talpidae > Talpa > Talpa europaea. The sequence goes on along the minus strand of NC_140074.1, from coordinate 51,395,945 downwards.
ACATTCCTCTTTCTATCCCACCCTGGGGTCCTGCCCAAATAGCCCCAAATCTCCTCTCTAGCCCAGCTCATGAGTGTGAGCACCCCGTGGACAGCTGGTCGTGGGGGTGAGGACAGAGCTGGAATGTGAGGCATGGGTGTCCACAGCTGTGGATGGTGAGGGGGCGGGGTGGGAAGGGCTGCAGAGCAGAGGGAAGCCCCACGAGCCTCGTCCTGGTGCAGACGCTGAGGCGTCCGAGGGCTCTGAATGCATCCTGGCCTTCCAGGTTGTTACGAAGATGTATTTAACAAGGTAGGAGGGTAGAGCATATTTCATTTAACGGTTTGTTAGTTTGATTTATGACTTTTAAATATGAGACATATGGGAAATGGCCTCCATGTGTACTCTTGCCCTGGGCCTTGCCAATGCTGGGGAGGCCTGCCAGGCTCATGCCAGCAAAGCCTTTGCCTTTTCTACCCATGGCAGATCATCGGGAAATTATTCACAGTGCACCAGGCAAACAGAGGTGGGGGACACACCCCTCTACCTCTTCCCGCCTACCCCATCCTCCACTCATTGCCCAGCCCTTGGCAAGTTAGTGCAGCCTCTGGAGATGGAGCCCACGTGGTGTCCATTTGTGGGCCTGGCTTCTGTGTAGTGCTTGATGGAAGGCAGAGTGCTTTCCCAGGAGCACTTTCACATTCCAGCCTGTGAGGTGGGCAGGTTCAGGAGTCCAGCCTCCCTCCCCCCCGCTCCATTTTCCAAAAGTGAAGCTGAGGTTCAGAGAGGTTAAGGGGCTGCCACAGCAGTGCAGCTGGCAGGTAGGAGGACCGTGATCTGGGGCTTTGCCTCCAGTTCAGCACTCCCTCCTCCGCCCTCTGCCGCCAGTGGGCTCTGGGCCCCTCAACACAAGCTTCTCAGGGACACCAAGCAGAGGCAGCGGCAGCCCGGGGCCCTGTCCGCCCTGTCCTGAGAGCACGTTGGCCGGTGAAGCTGAGGCCACCCAGCTGCCCCTGCTAGCACCTGACAGCAAACCCAAAGAGGCTGAGTTCAGAGAAACAGCAGAACTTGCCCAGGTTTATCCAAACGGAGCCCGCCCCAGGCCCCTGTGATGCCGCCAGCCCTAATTGCCAGGCTCAGGAGGTGAAGGGCCTGGGCCTGGCAGAGCCCCCAGCAGGAACCCAGGAGTTTCCTTGCCATTAACGGTGGCCCCAGGAAGCTCAAGCCCGAGCTAGGGCACAGACTAAGGAAACCTGCTGGTAGCACCTGGACATGGGTGACCCCAAGGTCCCCTGAAACTCTGTCCCCTGGCATAGTGGGGGGTCTCCAGGGAGGGAGGGAGACAAGCATTTTGGCAGATCTTCCTCCTTTCTCCCTCCACTCCTTGCTTCTCCGCATTTCTCCTCTCCTCCCTCCTCCCTTCTCTGTCCTCTTGTTTCTTCACTTGTTTTCTCTTCTCATACACCACCCAGCGCCACTCAGTGCTGCACTCACTGTCAGGGCCGGAGCTCCATGCTTGGTGGGCACAGTCCTTAGTGCCTGTTTCTCAACACCGAAAGCAGAGTGGGGGCTCGGGACTCTATTTACAATGTGATCTCCAAATCTGATTCTTCCATAGCTCAACGGGGCGGGGCAGTGATGTGCAGTTCCCAAGGTCCTTGTTGGCACTGCCCTGAGGCTGGGCCCACAGCCAAGATGCCCACAGCCACAGAGCAGGTCCTGGGCCTCCCCAGGTCTGGCTTCAGCTTGTAGTTCTGGTCTCCTCCCCCAGCCCTTTCCCCATGTGGCTTCTCCCTGGTTCCCAGCACTACTCACGTTCTTACTGGTCAGTGACTGTCTTCATCCTGTGCCTTTGACTGAGGCCATCTCCTGCCTCCGTCTACTGGAATCCACCTTCACCCTCTGGGCGGAGCAGAAACATCTGCCATTGGCGGTGACCCCACACGTGTGAATCTGGGGTCCTGCTCTCTCCTATGGGAGGTGAGCTCCTTAAGGGCAAGTCCTCCGCCTTATTAGTCTCTTACCCTTTCCCTGTCCCTAGCACATAGTAGGTTCTTCTGTGTGTGTTGGCCAATGGAGGGAGGCAGGGAAAATTAATATTGACCTGTGTGTTCATCTCCTATGGCTGCAGTAACAAGTGCAATCACAAACTAGGTGACTTAAGAAAACAGAGATGATTTTCTCTCATAGCCTTGAAACCCAGCATGGCCTCCGGAAGCTGGTTTGCCTCCTTGTGGCCCCTGGCATCCTTGGCTGTTTCCCTCATGCTCAAATCTCTCTGCTTCTCTTCATAGCACTTTCCCTTCCATGTGCGTCAGAAGTCCCTCCACTTCTCTCTCTCTCTGATAAGGTGAAGTCCCTCCACCTCTCTCTCTCTCTCTGATAAGGGCCTTGCATTGAAGGCCCTCCCAGATAGTCCATAATAATTTCCCATTTCATGATCCTTAGTCTTCAAAGAACTCACCCCCACTTTTGGGGGCATATAAGTAACAGTCAGAGATTCCAGGGATTAGGACACGGTTAGACCTCTACTTATATGAGAATTTCAACTTTGTATATGTTTGGATTTCTGATTCCTAACCTCTTAGCCTTCTGACCCTGGGAGATATTTGTTTGTGATCACAGGGCTGAGATGATCCCATGTGGTAACCCCCCAGGTGAGTGGACAGGGTTTGGAGAAACCAGTGGACCAAGCCTTTGCCTCCCTTTATCCTGCTTTGTCTCCAGGCTGCTTCTCTGCATGGAGCTGAGCGGTCCTCCCTCCTCGCCTGAGGGAAACCAGAACTCTTCTGAGTCTCTGCCACCCTAGGTTTTGGGAGACTTGGCTGCACCTCTTTCACCTATGAGGCAAGGCTTCCAAACATAAGGTTTGTTTTATGGCTCCTGGAGGAGAGTTGCCTCTGGGGTACACTTGACAGTTGAACCTCTGGGTCTGCGAAAGGAAATGTTACATCTTCCAACTCCACATATTTCCATTACATTCTGGCAGCTTGGACTCTTGTTTCTTTTGAATCCAGATTCTGCCAACAGGGTACCATGTGCCCTTTCTGGCTCCAGGGCATCCTCATGCCTGCAAAAAATAGGGTTCTCCTCTAGTGCTCCTAGATTCCCTCTCTGCAGCTCTGCGAGCCCCGTGTCTCTGCCACCCACTTACATTGACTAGAACACAGCACATCCTATCAGCTGAGGATGGAGACAGGCTTCAGATTTTATTTTCATCAAGATCCCAGCAAATACCAAAAGTTTTGCACCAAAAATTCCATAGAGTCTTGATTGGTGGAACTAGTTGTTTCCTGCCTGAAGATATTTGCACAGCCTAACAGATATCGACATGGCATTTGAAACTCTTAAAAATTCTGGACTGGGGGGAAGGAAGGGTGGTCACTGCCCTTTCGCTTTAGTGAGTCTAAGCCGCAAGGTAACCGGCTCTGAGATGAACCAGTCAAGGAAGGCCTGCCCCCCACAAGCCCCCCTTCCCATTTGACTGCTCTTGGGACCTTGAAGCCAGAGTCCCTGGGAATCCTGACCATGTTGCAGCAGCCAAGAAGCCCACCAGGAGCAGCCGAGGAGCGTGGCGCCCTCCTAGCCTGAGTATTCCACTTACCAGAGACTGGTGTCCGCCATTTCTAGATGCCTTTCAATTACATTGCTCAGTTACCTGATGGCTTTTATTTTCTTGAAGTGGGAGGAGAGGATGAGGCTGGAGCAGGAACCTGGGAGGTGGGCAAGCAGGAGGAATGAGAGCCCCCCTACCCCCCCTAGCACCTGCGATTTCCTCTCCTTGGGCACTCAGCCCTCTCTGCTCTCCCATGGCCCAGCTGACCTGGCCTCTTTTGTGGGTTTCACCTCCTCAGAGGAGTCTTTCCCACCACTTAATGGATCTTAGTTTCCTTTCACTGCTATAATGAGTTATAACTTACAACAATAGACATTTCTTATCTTAGAGGTCAGAAGTCTAAAATGGGTCTCACTGGACTAAAGTAAAGTGTTCTGCAGGGCTGTGTTCCTTCTGGAAGCTCTAGGGGAGAATTGTTTCCATGCTTTTGCCAGCTTCCCATGCAACACCCATTCCCCACATCCAGGTCCAGTTCCCTCATCTTCAAAGCTGGCAACATTGGGCTGCCTGGGCTGAGTCTTTATCATGTTATCATGACACATCTTTCTTCTGGTTTTCTCTCCCTCCCTCTCCCCCTCTCTCCTCCCTTTCCACTTATAAAGACCCTCGTGATTTTATTGGGCCCACCTGGATAATCCAGGATAATCTCCTTATCTTCAGATCAACTAATTAGCAACCTTAATTCCGCTTCACCATAAAACCTACATGTTCACGGGTTGCAGGGATTAGGATGTATTCATCGTTGCTGGGTTGGGGGGGTGCTTCTTTCTACCCTCCATACCATCTAAACCTGAACCCCCATTAGACCTCTCTCAAAGCAATGTGCTCTTTTCATTCCTGATAGATACTAAGCACAATGGCTGTCGTTTCATCGGTGCTTCGCTCCTCCCTTGTCTGCCTTCCCTTTAGGCCCGTGTAGTCCACAGGGCTGTAGAAGCGGCTGTCTGTTTTGTCCATCACTATGCCCTGGTTCCTGGCAGAGTGCCGGGCCCATAGCAGCACTCAGGAAATAGTTGAAATTAAAAAAGGGGATCTTTGGGCTGGGTTGCCATGAGAGCTTGGCCCCATGCTGAAGCAAAGCTGCCAGGGCTGCCCAAGGGCCGGAGAGGCAGCCACGTGTGAGGCAGAAAGGCTGGAGTTAAGAGCATGCCCTCTTCACCACCGGATTACCTGGTTTTGAATTGACATTCTGCTTCTCTTTAGCTGTGTGATTTGGGCCAGATACATAATGTTTCTGTGCCCGAGTTTCCTCATTTATCCTATGGGGGTGATGATAATAAGAGTGAACACTAGATGATATTATCTGTGTAAAGACTTAGAATTTTGCCTGATGCATATCAAGAGCCAGCCTGGACTTGGAGGGATTGGACCAGAAATTTCCCAGTATTTTCCAGCCCAAGCCTCTGGGGAGTGTGTGATCAGGGAATGAATGATCTTTGTTCTTAGCTCCTATTTCTCCCTCGCTGAGGAGGCTCTGGGTAGTCTTGGGGCTTGGGTGCTTTCCAGGTTCCTTCTGCACCTTTGTCAAACTCTCCCTGGGCTCTGGGGAGCCCACCTGTTGCTCATTTCTGACGTTTTGCTGCCCTCTAGTGGCCCCCAATCACTCTGCCACACCAGGAATGTAGAATTGACCCTGGGGGATGCCAGATACAGCCTGCATGAAATGGCAGGTGGGCATTCACTTGTTCATTCACTGATTCTCCAGATATTTCCTAAGAGTCACTGTGTGCCAGTTCTGACCTATGTGTGGTGTTGTAGATACAGCCCCTGCCCTCAGGGAACACGCAGTCTAAATGGGGGCTATCTAATAGATACATACCCTCTAAAAGATAAAAATTCATTCCTACCAGATGTTAAAACTTTTAATGTAGTAATATTCAAAGTGCTAGGGAATGCAGGGGAGGAGGCTGCTGAATCTTCTGGGACAATGGGGAAGGAAAGGGGAAATCAGGGAGGACTTCCTGGGAGAGATCATGTGAGCTGGACCTTGAAGGGTGAGTTTGCCAGTCTGAGATGTTAGGAGAGAATTATTGAGCAAGAAGTCCAAAGAAACAGAGATCTTGGGCATCAAGGAGGAGCTAGGCGTGACCAAAACCTTGTGGGGTATCAGGAATGAGAAGGAAGAGCAGGCTTGGCCTAATGAAGAAGGGGCTCTGTCAGTACCCAAGCCTTAAGTCCTGGAAGTCCATGGCAGAAAGTGGTACACAGTAGTCTTGAAAAACAGCAGGCTCTGTCTGGGCACATCTGACATGGGTCAGAGGGGAGGCTGCTGTGTGCTCACCTCACAGAATGGAGAGCTGGGGCTCTGGCGTGGCTGATCTGGGCCATCGTTGTGACTGAAGCACCCAAGAAACCTGTGTGGAAGTGATGCTGGGATTAGGGAAAATTAACATCCATTGGGGCCTTATGAGTTCATTGCTGCATTGGGAAGAAAAGAATTGCAGAAGTCAAGTGGGAAAGCATACTGGGGGCATGATGTTCTTACTGAATTTAGGAGAGCTGGGGTCTGATTCCAACGAGTATCAATATTTGCAATGTAACCCTGGGCTATGACCCTGGGACTTCCTGCTATCTCTTAACTCAGGAGGCAGGGAGTGCAGAGATTGGATTAGCCTCGCCCTAGAGAGGCTTTCTGGCCGTGCCATTCAAGGACTTCTAAATCTGTGACACCCATGCCTGCTGGTATCACCTCCAGCAGGCTGAACTGGGAGGCTCCTCTTGCTCTGCCACGTCTGTTCTAAGTGGGCAGTTTCCTTAAGATGTGGGCTCTGGCATGATAAGGCAGTGGCCCTGGGCGAGCTATCAAGTGTAAGTTGGTAATAAGTTCCAAAGGGCAGAGCTGAAGGAAGGCGCCTCCGGCTGTACTAACCCCATATACTCATCACTACATCTCCTTGTGGAAGGGAGGAGTTGTGGCGAGGCAGCTACTCTCAGAAGGGATCCCCACGCAGGAGCCTGTAACCTGCAGTGACCAGGACTCAGACTAGCCCCTTAGCCACCAGATAGCAGCCAGCCACCCGTTAGAGGCCCAAGGCCCAGCTTACTCCTTCCGGTTACCTTTCCTTTTCATTTTTATAACATTGTCTGTGACTGCATCTTAGCTCCTGAAGAAGGAGTTTGGAGTCCCAGGACTTGCCACAGGCTGGTGAGTGGGGATGCAGGCTCTGGGGCAGGTCCTGGACTGAGAACCTAAAAGTATTTCAGAATTTTATAACAGCCCAACCAAAATTCCTTTTGTCTCTAAAATTCAGAAAGGGAAGCTGGAAAACTGGCATCAGTAAATGTTAAATTAAATGCCTACCAATTATAACATTATTAAGTTAACTTCATTAGCTAGTAAATTTAGTGCTCGTAAAAATTTAATTACATTTGAAAACAATTTTTAGGTTAGATTTTCTTACTTGGTGAGAATTTCCAAGTCTGTGTCTTGATTGCTGAGAAATCATAGCCAATCATAAATTAAAATAAATTACTTGTGGCCAAATAATTTGGGGAATAAAATTACAAAAATAAGTCATATTTTTAGAGCAAAAGTATCATTTGGAGGGTATATAGTGGGCATTTAATATGTGCTGTGCTGTAAGGTGGAGTGGAGAGCAGTCTCCATAGGATAGAGGGACTTGGGAGACACCCTGATTTTCTGTTAAACTGTACCGAACATAAACTGTTATGGTGGGACCTTGAGTTGACTAGGTTGCAATAGTCATCCATCCATCCATCCATCCATCCATCCATCCATCCATCCATCCATCTACCCATCCATCCAGTCATAGCTACCTATCCAGCCACCTGTCCATTCACCCATCTATTAATTCATTAGTCCACCCACCTATTCACCCATCTATCCATCCACCCACCCACCCATCCATCTGTCTACCCATTATTTATTCTTTTCTTCTCCTACTTTCCTTCTCTCCCTTCCAATATGTATTCACTACCGACATGTGCCAGGCATTAGAGGTGTGAAGGTAAAAGCCATGACCGATCTCCATGAGAAATGCTTAGTCTGTATGTAGTGCAGTCGGGGAAGTCATGATAGGCTGTGGGGAATAGATGTGATCACATGTAAACTCAGACTCTGGGAGCACAAAGATGGGGGGATCCTTCCTAGACTGGAGATGGCATAAAGGAACCCAGAATTTCTCTGTAGGAAGGTTGATAGGGGTTGGGAGTGGGCATATCTGAAGATGGCTTTGCAGAGTTTTGCTAAAATTGAGAAAACACCATTGTCCACATGTACCCTTGGGGGCTGAGTCTCGATAATGGGAGGAATCTAGGAGGAGGGGTGTCTCAGAGTTGGGGTTGAGAGAGCATATTTCAGCCAGTGGGAGGCGGAGTGAGAAGGGAGAAAGTGAATGCTTCAGGCAGAGGCTGGGGCCAAGAACTCAAAGGTTCTGAGAGGTTTTGCTTCTGTACCTATTGGAGTCCTTCCAGTCATCAAATTGAATTTACTGTGGCTCTCTGTGTTTTCCTCCCTTTGATCTGCTGGAATCTGTAGCCCCGTCTCCAAGACCTCATTGCTTGTCAGTCCTTAGCTGCACTGACCACCATATTTCACCCTGTGGGTCACCCCAGCTGGGAGACTTCTCTCCAGAGACCTGTGTCAGTGCCCAGAACCTCCAGGGCAGGAGAACCACTGGGGCTGGAATCCTGCTCTCCAAAGGCGATGGTTTTGAAGGAAACCATTTCATTTCTCCTGTAAGCTACCAGCTTAGGGACCAACCTGCAAGGTGCTTTAGTCTATAAAGGCAAGCGCACCCTTTAGCCCTTTGGAACTTGTAATTTTGAAGCACCTCAGGAGGTTGGAATGGTTGTCCCTATTTTGGAGACATGCTATCTTGGAGACATGCCCAAGTTACACAGCCAGTCAGGGGAACAGCTGGGCTGGGTGCCTAGAACTCAGGTCTCAAGTTCACATAGTGCCTAGTACCTGTGGCACGTGAGAGTGAGTGGAGTTCCTCCAGTGGGAGGCTTGGATTCCTCGGTCCTCGGTGCTCCATCCAGGTTGTGGATGATTTTCTTTTTTTTTTAAGATTTATTTATTTATGCATACAAGAACTGGGGTACAGGCCAGAGGTGCTAGGGGTGAGAGGATTCACCAGAGACAGAGTGGGGAGCAGAACAGGCAGAAGGACTGAAATACACTGCTGAGGGGAGCAGCGGGTGAGGCAGGAGAGGTCTGCCGAGCCACGTGGGTCACCTCCCTGGCTGGGAATCGAACTCGTGCTGCAGTGGCTGTGGATAACTTCACAGTGCTGAAACTTAACCCCTTTCGCCACCAGGGAGGGCTCTGGGATGGTTTTCTGACCCAGAGATCTTCCATGACCCAGGAGAAACCCTTCTCAGCTGGGACATCAGGGAACCACACTTCAGATTCCAGTATATTCCCTTCTACTCCCCACCTTCACCTCCATGTCTGACCCATCCTCCCAGGCCCAGATCAAATGCACTCCACTGAGCAAACCCCAGGGCACTGTCTATGGCCACTGTGGTCAGAGCTACAGTGACTGAGAGTCCCCATCTCCCGGCTCCTCCTCCCCTTACCTTGCCCCTGCATACAGCAGGTGCTCAATGGAGATGGGTGGCATTTATTTGAATCCAGCACATGCCCCCCTCGACCTTATCCGGTCCCGAATTGAGGGCTTAGGGCCCAACTGTGTAATGAAGCAGGGCTCCGCTTGACTTCAACGCCCCCACTGGCTCTTCCAATATTTGTTCTGGCTCCTGCTGGAAGACGCCGAGACAATGGCCCTTGTTACCCTCTGTTTGAGTTATTTATTTTTTTCACTTTTCCCTCCTTCCCTCTCGGGGGACTCGCCTCTCGCCCTCATCCCTCATGTTTTCCCTTTCACTTGACTGTCACTCTCATTGTCCTCGCGGGGCCGGGAACGCGGGGTGACAGGCAAGGGGAGCCCAACCGGGCCGGGGAGGCTGGAAATATAGTCATTAATGGGACCCGCGAAGCCCAGATGTCCTCCCTGAATGCGGGTAATTTGTTTTTAATGAAAAACCACGCGGTGACCCTGAACAAATGAATTTTCTTTATAAGAGTCTATGTGCTACAGCACAAATAAAGGACTCGGCTCAGGGCGACTTAGATCCGGGGTTGAAAGGAAAAGAGAAAGAGAAAGGGAAGGAGTGGAAAAGACAGCAAGACAGAAACGAGGGAGGAGAGGAAACCTTCAAACGACAAGGGTGTTATCATTGTCCCTTAGTCTAAAGACCAGCCGGGTCACCGATGCCGCGGGCATTGTCCCGCACAGCCAGATGCCTGACAGTTGTGGTCATTTTGAAGTCTTGTTCACAACAATGCGAAGGAAACGAACCACCATCTGGACGGATCTTTACAATTCACCACCCTCTCTGCGTAGTGAATCCCCGCCAGGCAGGCACGGGGAGCCGTGAGCAGCGCCATTTCACAGAGATGAAAACTGAGGCTCGGGATCTGCTTGAGGCCGTGCAGGCAGCGAGTGATTGAGCCTTGATGACAAGGAAAGGATTTGGCAACACTGTGCTAATTCTAGGAATTGCTTTCTCTGTGTTGACATGAAAGACAGCGAGATCAGCAGATCTGGGGTCAGGAGAGACACCATGTCTGCCCCAGGAGTCTTGGAATGAAATTCCCACAGCCCCCAGAACTTTGTGAAGGTGCAAACTTTCTGATAGTCCTTTGGGTGGGAGATTCCTGCAAAGAGAACTCCCTGGTCAGAGACACCTGGACAAGTGAGGCTGCAAGAGAATTAGATTCTGGAGACTACCCACCGCCACCCAGGACCTTTGGGGGCAATGAGCTTAGAGCACGAAACGGGGCAGCAGCAAAAGCATTGACTCAGTGGTCTCCAGCTCAGGCCCTGCCCTTGATATAGGGGGAATCGGCCCATAGAAGCATTGAAGGTGTTTAGCCCTGTCTGGATTCACGGGGGAGGGTTCTGTTCCAACACAGATCTCACGGAGGGGCTGGAGAGGGCCTTTGCACATTGTGTAGCCACTTCTCCCTCTGTTGTCGATGGAACGCAACCTTAGAAATGAACCCAGAAATGTGCAGTTGAGGGCTAGGAAAGGACTCGTTCAAGGTCATATGACAAATCAGAGAAAAGGCCAGGCTAGCTCTCTTTTTGGGGTACCAACCTGCTCTGTTGCCCCTCCCTGTCCCTATCCTGTAGTTCAGTGAAAAGGAAGCTTTTGCCTCCTGACCTCATGCGGGCCTGATATTGCTGGGGGGGGGGGGTATTGTCTCTGGGTGATCTAGCTTCTAGAACAACTCAAAGCAGGACTCCTGCCCTACCTCACACCCACCTGGTCATGTTTTTCCTGAGCCCAGATTCTTTCCCCAGTCCAGGGACCTGGCCAGATGCAAGGCATATCTTAGGATGCAGGCAGGACCTCCCCAGACCCCTCTGAGGTTCAGCCTGGGACCTACAGGCCACACCAAGACCCCAGCTCTCTGCTTTCCCCCCCAGAGTCAGGCAGCTAGACACAAAGAAATGATTGTTTTCTTTCCTGGATTCAGTTTCCCTCTGGAAGTTGTGACCCAATTAGAAAATCAGACAAATAGAAAAATCTGGCGGCGACCCTGGCTGAGGTTATAAAGTCTCTGCTTGAATTTAGGTCTCTGCCTCCCACGCTGCTGAGAGCCGGGCGGCTCGAGCTTCCTGGGCCACCTGAGCAGCTCTTGCTCGGTGCTGCTCTCCTCCGTAATTGATGATTTATTCCCCACTGACTTCCAAAATGGATTTGAGGCAGCTTCTTGACCTTTCAATAACGTCAGCCCAAACTTGAAATCCGTCATAAAATAGGAGAGCTGCCAGCTGGTCACACGCAGAGGCACGGAGGTAGCCTTGCCGCCCCCACCCACCGGTGGACTCATGGTTCCGGGGGCCACCACTTACGCAGCCCTGTGCCTGGAGGTCCCCACATGTCATTGCTGGGAGCCAGGAGTGGCTTTTTTGGAAACAGTTTCTGTCTGGATACATTCCAGAGCATGCTTCCAAAAACATACTTTTAATCAAAAAGAAGATCACCAGAAAAGTGGAGACAATTTGTAATTTTGACAGTGGACAATTATAAATACCAGGAGGGGTTGCCAGTTGGCAAATAAACTCCTCTGATGAGGTCTTGGGTTAATTATGCCACCAGTAAGCTGACCAGGTGGGGTTCTCTTAATTGTCCTCCTTTGTGAAATTCCTTCCTTCCTTCCTTCCTTCCTCTCTTCCTTCCTCTCTTCCTTCCTCTCTTCTTTCCTCTCTTCCTTTCTCTCCCTCCTCCCTTATTCTCTCCTCTCCTTCATCCCTATTTCCTTCCTTCATTCACTCTGTCACTGACTCATCCATTCATCAGTCATTTATTCATTCATCATTCATTCATTCCTTTGTTGGACATCCCTGAGCTCCTCCTAGGTGCTGAGCCCACTTCACAGGGTGGGCACAGAAACAATTGAGTTTCTCAAGACCCAAGAGCACGATGGGGAAAATCACCCATGTCACCTGCTCAGATGGGAAGAGACCAGCTCAAATGTGGTGGTTTTGTGGCATTTCAAGTCCGGGGCACCACCCTTTTCTTGGGGATAAGAGGATGAGGTTTGAGGGGTGCAGGACCTGAGTGTTCGGCTGCTGATGGGAAGGGAGGCCCTGACGGGTGACCAGCTCCCGGCCAGCTCATCTTGGCCCCTCGGGGAGGGCGACAAGGCAAGTGGGGCCCCGAGAAAGCTCCATCCCTGGAGTGGATGCCAGACCCGTGTGTACAAACAGGGGGCTCGGTATTTAGGAGGGGGGAGGAGCAGGGAGCTGCCCTGAATGGCTGCCTGCTTTGGAAATTTCTATGCATTTGTAATAACAAAATTACCATAATTTGCTCGTTAACGCAGCTAGATCAGTCAAGCATTGTTCCATCGCGGGCGGGGAGGCCGAGGCAGCCTCTCTCTGCACACTCTACACACCCCAGCCAGCCTGCCAGCCCGTTAGAGCGCTGGAAATTAGCATGCAAATGGTCCTAATTCGGTGGGCGAGCTGTCAGGCAGCGCCTCTCTGGCCTCGTCTCTGTGAAGGCCCTGACAGCCCGGCTCCAGTGCCGGCCCACCCTCCTCGCTCCAGCCAGGAGGGGCTCTGAGGGGCACCTCCAGACTGACAGCTTGGCGGCCTCCCTCCCTCCGTCAGCGCCATCAGGCCTGGCGGCGGGCTCCCTGGGGAACAGGCAGGGCCTGCCACCATGCTGGAGGGCCAAGGAGGCAGGCGGGCTGGCGGGTGGGCTGGCGGGGGAGGCTGGTTGGTGGAATTGGGGCAGTTGGGGCAGAGTGAGGGTAGAGGGGTGGCCTCCTGACTCAGGGCCCCATTGGGGCACAGGGAGCCTCATAGCTGGTGGGTTCTGAGTGGTCTGTCGGGACTCTCACCTGCACATCCACAAGGAGCAAGTTCAAGTCCTGCTTGTTCTCCTCCTTTGTCTTCCAGACCTGACTTAACATATCCCTGCTCACCTGCCCCCAGACCTGGAGCATCTCTGTCCAAATCTATCCATGGAATTCCTCCAGTGGAATGGTGACCAGGGAGAGGCTTAGAAGACTTTTGGTGTGGGTCAAGCCCCTGGACCAGCAGCCTTGGGCCTTAGTCCCACCTCCGGGCATACTGTCTTTGGGGGAGTCACCTTTCCCCCTCTGGACCTCAGTTTCAGCAGCTTTATGGTGGAGGCATCCCCATCAGCTGTAATGAGGATAAGTGAGAGAGAGGAGAAGACCCTGCTTTGCAGCTGTAGCTGACCTTTGTTGAGAACATCTATGTGTGGTCCCTGTGCTGAGTGCCTTTCGCTCTCCAACTTAGTTGCCCTTCACAGTGACTGTACTAGGTTGGTGTTGACATTATCCTATTCGCAGAGGAGGAAGCTGAGGCCTTAGCACACATGGAGTGACTTGCCCATGTGGCAGGGTTGGGATAGAGTCCAGTCTCGCTTGCTCTTTTAAGGAGTGAAATCACAGGGCCCTGGAAGCCAGCTCATGCTCCCAGCCTCAACTATGCATAGCAAGATAACTCCCCCTTGCAGATGATTTGTGCTTGGTACCTTCTCAGTATTGATAAGTGTGGGTTATACGACAGCTCTGGGGGGGGGGGAGGGAAAGTATAATTGTCTTTGGGGGATACACTGTGTCATTGTTATGGTCCTTCCTGATCTGTGACAGCAGAGTCCAGAAGCTACTGCTGGAGAGAGAAGTAAAGCCACAGAGCTTATCTTGAAGCTCCTCCCCAACCCACCCCCCCCCCCGACTATTTCTTAGGACCTTGCTCCTTCCTCCTATGAGCAGATGAAGCCCCATGCCAGAATTCAGAGTTTGCAGAGTGGAGAGCAGCCTGTACTTGATCTCACACGCCCAGTGAGTTCATATACTCGTGCCTTAAACAGCCTGCTCATTCCTTCGTGGCTGCCCTGACCCTTTTCCCTGTTTAAGGGAATCTTATGAGGACTTTTTTAGCCTTCAGATAGATGTGGCTACGTGGGGGCAGAAGGCATTCCTGCTTCCTCATGGTACCATCCGCTGCCAGCACAGAGCCTGGCACCAAGTAGATGTTTAGTGAAGGGCTGAGCAGCCACATTGTAAAACCTGTGGACCAAGAGTGAAAACAGACACACAAACCCATGCAGGGGGTGAACTGCAAGCCACTCCGCCTGCCAGCCGCAGACCAAACACCTAGAGCCAGGGCGACTCTTCCTTCCCATGACTTTCCCTTTCCAACTACTCTTCTGTTGTCTATTTCGGGCCCATGAATAAACGTGATGGAACTTTGGAACTTCATGTACCAATGTCTCAATAGTTGCTGTTGTGCAACTTAGAACATCTCTTAGAACATTCTGCCAACCACAGGATCCCGATGCCAAATGGCAGGGTGAGACAGGATGGATGCCTGCAAACATCATTTCTGCTTTAGGAAGAATTGCCTAGGCTCCCCCTAGTGGAGAGTTGGGACACAACGTCCTCCTGCATTCCAGGCGTGTGGCAGGACAGGACAGGACCACCTTTATGGCCATGCACCCCTTCTCGTTTTTTCCAAAATTGATACATCCATGCTCTCATAGGATCCTCACCACAACCCCTTAAATGCCTTGGTTATCATTTTGTCGTAGACTTAGCGAGAGGAAGAGGCTGGCCTGAGATCACGCAGAGGCAGGAATTCAGGGTACTCTCCATTCCACCCAATCCCCCCATATCTGGTCTTGGTCAGCTGGCCCTCTGCTTGCATGCCAGCACAGCCTGGCCCTTCCCAGCCTCATGGCACTGGGCTCCAAAGCGCCAGAGGGGCCCACTCTGTGAGTAGGTCAGTCTTTCAGTAAATATCTGCAGTAATGTCCTTACCAGTATCCCTACTGCCACCTTTGTCACCTTTAGTCCAGGCTCAAAACAGCAGCCAGAGTGAGCTTGTTAAAATTTGAGTCGGGTCATGTCCCTCCTTTGCTCACTTAGAGTAGAGGCCAAAGTCCTTATACAAACTTCCCTCCTATACCTCAACTTCTCCTTCCCTCCCTCCTTCTATCTCTTCTTTCCTCTCTCTCTCCTCTTCTCCAGCCACACAGAGCTCTAGCTGCTCCTCCTACACACCACCACTCTCCTGCCTCAGGGCCTTTGCACTTGCTGTTCTCTCTGCATGGCGTGCTCTTCCCACAGAGAGTCACATAGCTAACTCACTTCCTTTGACTCTTTGTCAAAAATCACCTTCTCACTGAAGCTGTTTCTTGTCACTCAACCTAAAATGATACAATGTTTTCTTCTTAACACACCCTGTATGCTCTATTTTTATTAATTTTTCCTATTTGTTGTCTGTTTGTTACACTAGAATATAAATTCTCTGAGGGCAGGGACTTCTGTGTGTTGTTCACAGCTGTATCCTCAGTGTCTAGAACAGTGCCTGGTACCTAGTAGGCACTCAGTCAATATCTGGTGAATGAATGGGTAGGTGAAATATTGACAGTCTACTGTGTGCCCTGCATCAAGATAGACACATTGGGTTCCCCAACACAACTGTGGGCGTTCCCCTATCCCTCCTTTAAGAGGCTTCTCTGGTCTTTCTCCCTTGGCCCCCAAGACATCCACCCTCCCCCAAGCCCCTCCTTCCCATACCACCTCTTAGCCAGCTCTGTGGACTGGTCAGAGGACACAGATGCAAGTGTCAGTTGAATATAAGGAAGAGAAGATCTCCATCAGCAGCCAATTTCAGGACTGCAGCCAATTTCTACTCACTGCACTCCTAGGGAAACTGAGGCCTGGACTGAGACAGGGCCTTCCTCCTGTGAGTCCTTATATCAGGCTCCTGCCTCTTGGTTCAGCCTTGGCAGCTGTGAGGGCAGGCTTGGGGGCGATCCTGATTCAGCTCTCACCACAGAACGCCCCTCTGTGTGCCCTGTGTCAAGGTAGACACATTGCACATGTCTTGACAAGAGCACAAGGTTAACCTCTAAGTGGTTAACCTCTTAGAGGCTGGCCTTCTTAAGAATCCCTTTGCACAGGGCCTGGGGACTAGATATCAATATGCCATAAGAACACTGGAAACTCTAACATGGTTCACTGTTCCAACCCTTTACTGCCCACAAGCCCCCACCCTGTCCCGGGATCCTCTTCCAGGGCAAATTCTGGCTCAGCCAGGCTACAGTGGGGCCCAGAACACTGCATTTCTGACTAGCTCCCCAGCGGCACCAATGCTGCCCTGCTCTGTGTACCAAGTGCCCCACCACTGGTTTTCAAATGCACCACACATTGGGATCACCTTAGAAGAGTGATCCCTGAGCCCAGATTCTGACTTGTCCAGGATGGGGTACAGCTTATTCATCTGCATTTTTTAAAGCTCCCAGAAGATTCTGCTGGGCAGCAAGTTCTGAGAACCACTGGCTTGGGTCAGCTCTTGCCCCCTGGGGCGGCTTCATCATGGGAGAGCAACACAATTTAAAGAAATGTGTTGACACAGGAGGAAGAGTAAGGAGCTGGGAGTCTGCATCCCACTCCCAGTGTGCCCTGCAGAAGACAGGTAGTGAAGAAAAGGGGGCTACTGAGTCCCTCAGGCCAGCAGGATGGGGGATAGAGAGCATGGGGAGACTTCTAGGCAGAGGAGGGGCCAGGAGAGCTGAAGCAGCTAGATGGTTCCACAAAACCCTATCTTCATTTTTGCTCTTGACCCTGAGACAAATAAGTAGACAAATAAGTCCCCCTCCCCCTCTCCAGCCTGCGTGTCGTACCTGTGTCCTGCGCTGGCTCCCAGCTCCCAGGATCCCTGTAATTAATGTGTATGTTGCCTCCTCCCGCAGACTGTGGGCTCATGGTGGGCAGGGACCGTGTCTGATTCATCTCTGTCCTCCCCTGGCCCCGGGTCCTGCACACTGGGGGCAGGAAAGGTGTGCGGAATTGAGTGTGTTCCTTGGGGCGCACTGGGGCTCGGGGCCTCTGTGCTGCCGAGTTCCCAGCACAGAGCAAAGCCCGCACATCGCGGTGGTAATTGTGGAGGTAAATCTTGTCTGGTCTCCTCGCAAACACTTGGTGAGGTATTCCATAAATATGTCAGCAGCAGCATTAAAATTTGATGGCAGGAGGCACGGGTCGGGACTAGCACTGTGACTTCCCAGCAAGGTATGACACTGTCACCTCCCCCTCATTAGTCAGCGGCAGGGTGCTGGGGCCTTCTCTGAGCCAGGCCCAGCCAGGGGAAGGCCATTTCTTCAGAGGAGGACCCCTGGCAGCTCTGAGGGACAGGCCAAGGTCTAGGTCACAGAAAAGTAAGTCAGCTTTAGGTTGACACTGGCCTGAGAGGAGTCCCCGAAGGCTCTGGGAGTGAGCGGGGAGGTTAGAGGGCCTCTGAGCTGGAGGGAGGTGGGGCCATTTTTTGAGTCTGGGAGCCAGTAATGGGGGTTAGGGACTTGTTTCGGCTTTACAAGCAGCCTGGTGGAAATCCTCTGTTAGCTCACAAAAATCCTGGTAGGACACTTGCAAAGGGTGTGGGACTGGACTCATTTAAGCAAGCAAAGGATCATTTGAACAGAAGTCACTGGAAAACAAGTGTTTCTTAGTGGCAGGAAGATTAGAAACCAATCTGGTTTCCCTCCCATGATACCTTGTCTGTTCCCATTTGGGGAAAGAGCTAAGTGAACCTGAAAGGGACATGCTTAAAGTCACACAATGGCAGAGACTTGACACCTAGTCCAAGACTTTCCCTACAATAAGAATGTGGGACTCTTGTTGAAATGCAAGAAAGCCATCTGGAGATGTAATTTTCATTGAAAACAAGCCCCAGGGCACCCAGCTCTACAGCAGTCACACACGGACTGTGCACTTTTTGCTGAGGACTGAATGAAGCACAGAATAGCCCTTCACTGTGTAGAGCACTGATTCATAGAGGGCTTTGAAATGCGCTGATATTGTTTGCTCCCGTGAGTGTTATCATAACCACATTGCAAATAGCAGCTGAGGTTCATAGAGGTAAAGTGACTTCTCCAGGGTCACTCAACTAAGTGGCTCAGTGGCACTAGAAGGTATTGTCTTATATTGTGAGGCTGCATTTGCAGTGTCTCCTCCGTCGTTTGCTTAAGATGAGGGTCAGGATGGAACAGGAGTTTAGCATAAGACCACACAGGAGAGTGAATTCAAATATAACCAGAACAGCTGGGCCAGAGAATAGCCAGGGGTCTCATACTGAAATGCCTGATGGGCCCAGGTGGGAAGTTGGCCTTAGGGATAGGACAATAGTTCTAAATTGCTTGTTCTGTGACTTAGGATAGACTTGCCCTTTTAAACACTGCACAGCCCACTAATATGTTTCTCCTGGCCCATGTGGCACTGGGGTTCTAGTTCTTGTCTCTGATAGATGGCCAACTGGTAGGTTCAGGAATAGCCCGTGGCCCAAGGTAGAGGAGCTGCAATGCTGCGGTGTCTCCCTTGAGTTCAGGTCTTTACAGCGTAGACAGAGGGAGTGGGCTGCGGAGGACCAGATGGGGGCCCAGAATGGCCACCCTAGGCCTCATGGCCGGCCAGCAGTGAGGACAGTTGGTCTCACTGTGGCCTGCCTGGCACAGCCATCCAGCCAGAGCCCATGGTTCTTGGAGAGACACAGAAATGAGGCACATT
Organism: Talpa europaea; assembly: GCF_964194135.1. NCBI lineage: Eukaryota > Metazoa > Chordata > Mammalia > Eulipotyphla > Talpidae > Talpa > Talpa europaea. The sequence goes on along the minus strand of NC_140074.1, from coordinate 51,377,265 downwards.
CTGCATTCTCTCCCTCACTCTTGCCCTCTCTCTTGGTTTTTCTCTTCTCTCTGTTTTTCTGTGCCTTCGTGTCTAACCTGAGCTGGTGGGGAAGAGGTTTTTCCCAGAAATGGATCGATGCTCTGTGCTGGGCTGTCCAGGCTGACAGGCCTGACCTTTACTGAGCTTGCTTGGGTTTTCCTTTCCCTAGTGGGAGCCCAGGAAGGTCTTGCTCTGGAGAGAAGCAAGACCCCTTGAAGGGGTCCAGGTTGGGGAGAAGAGGAATGCAGTGAAGATAGGAGTCTTAGGCTGAAAGTCCTTTGAGGTCAGTTATTTAAATCTCTCCACACACAAGTTTTGCAGATGAAAAAACTGAGGCTTGGTGAGGAGAAGGGACTTGATCAAGTCATTAGAAAGACTTTGACAGTGTTCCTGTGTGCATGTGTGTGCAAGTATGTGTATATGGGTATATACACACGTATATACGCTATGTATATGCGAGTCTTAAAACTATACATGCATATATGATTATGTGTATATGTTATGTATACCTGTGTGTATTATAATAATTTATATAAATTATTTATATAATGAATAATGTATGCTAATATATATAATGTGTACTAATATATAATACAGGCTATGGTATATTTTACCTATATGAGTTATGTCATATGTATTGACAAGTGTATAATTTGTATTATATATATAGCATAAAGGTTGGCTGTGTCTGTGTGAGCTACTTGAATTATGGTCACTGTCTTCATAGACGGCCTTGTTCAGTAACACCCCAAGGAGCAGCTGAGCCCTGCTGCAAAACCACAGGGGAGTACCGGCAGAATCTCACCCACTTTTTCAAATCTTTCCTTCCTCTTCCTCCTCCTCCTCAAAGATTTCCTCTCCCAGCCCAGTTTGAAGCCTCAGAAATAGAACTTGGCTGTGAAGTCACTTTGAAAGACTTTCTGTATGTTAATTACAGTCGGCCAAGGTCTCGAGCAGAGGTGGGAGCCCACCATCTGCAGATGGGGTCGGCCCCCAGCGCGCTCTGCAAATCCCCATCATCTGGCAGGTGTCGTTTTGGGTTAATTAAGAGCTACACTGAGCCCGTTTACTTGTCACTTCTGAGAATTTTAGGAAACTTCGACTTTCTTGCCATCTTTGAGCTTGTAGTGAAGGGGAAACTAGAAACATCTCTGACTCTCTGCATTTTCCTGGCCCTGGAGTTTCCAGTTCAGCTGCATTAAGTGCATTTTCTCATGGTCCCCTTTAAACTTTTAATTTTAATCAGTCCTTTCTAGTCACCTCATTGATTTTTACAGCCAGCTCTGCTATATTTGGAAGACAGTGCTGTTTGGGGGAAACCCACCGCTTATCCTACATTTCCAAAGTCTCTGCTTTCTGAGTCTGAGAAAAGAACATGCATTTCTCTAGCTTTGTTTTATTTAGTAGCTTTGAAAGAATCTTTGGTTTGTAAGTCAAGGTCAGCAATAGGGTTTGGGGTGTCAGTACTAATCTTAGAGTCTATGTCTGTGTGTGTGTGTGTGTGTGTATGTGCGTGCACAAGACTTGATCAGATTCTCAGATAAGTAGGTGCACAGTTGACCAAAAGTTCCCTTCTCCAGAATGAGAGAACTTTCTCTGGGATGATGATTATGTCCTAATCCTGATAGAAGTTGATTACACAGGTGTACACATTTGCCAAATCACAGCAATAGATCATTTAAGATGTGTGCGTTTACCCATTCATTGTGTGTACACTTCACACCAAAAGAAAATGCTTGTAGACAAATAATGAGTTTCAGTTAATATGCATGCTGAGACACTTAAGGGAAAATGTACTGATGTTTACAATTTACTTTGAAATGCATAAAAAATAAGATGAATAAAAGGCTGGAGAGATGGTGACATATGATAAGCAAGTAGAAAAAAGTATTGATGGTAGAATTAGGTGGTGGGTACATAGTGGTCACTATAAAATCCTTTTAACTTTGCTGTGTGTTTGAAAATTTGCACGGGTGTGGGAAGGGGTGTGCAGGGGGACTTCCTCTTCTTCTGCTGGTCCTTGGGATGGTGAATACCCCAGGGCCTGGGGACTATCATCCTGCTTTGCCTCTGATCAACTCTAGCTCTGGGGGAGGGAGGTTGAGGGAAATTATCTCTCAAATTCTTTCCAGTCTTAATAATCTGGGACTCTGAGTAACAGCACGGGTCGGCAAGAGTCCGTGTAAGATAAATTTGTGCTGTGGAGGGGTTGGGCCGATTTTACCTCCCATTAATTCCAGGATGGAATGAATGGCCTGGAGTTGGGCAGGAACAGGGGAATGAGTGCTGGGCCCATGGCTGACCAGGGAGAAGCCAAGTCCTGTGGCCCCAAGCCTGGCGCTCTTGGCTCTAACATCTTTGATGGGAGGCTGCCCCTTACCCTCAGAGACACTTCATGGCAGCTGGTCTTCTTTCTCTCTTTCCCGTTTCACTCACTTTTTTTTTTCCAGGAGGCCCCTCCCACCCCCACCCCACCCCCAGTTCCCAAGCAGCCCTCCCTGTCTGGTCCTGAGGGACACAATGTACCTGTTCTGTCAAATCCCATCTTCTTTCTACGCCTCTAGCTCATCTTTCCTGATGTCACTGAATTCTTGGGCTTTGCAGTCTCTACTGTTCTTGGACCACATTTATTTATCTCAATCCCACTGGCTACTCAAACATGGCACTCAGTCAGCTCCTTCAAATTCCATGGCAGAGGAAACAACCACGTACAAGGTGGCTGACCGTGTAGCCAGCTTAATGAATGTGTGGGCAGTGGGGGTGTGTGACACAGCCTTCCATCTGGATAACTTCAAATAGGAATTGAGACACCCCCCCCCCACCGTGGTTCATGTGCCCCTGCCCCTGTCCCCATCCTCAATAACACCCCCTCCCAATTCAGCTCTGTTTTCTTTTACTTTACCTCTCGACTCCATCCTAGCCCCATTCTGGGCTTCCTTTTGCATACCCAGGGACGAGGTGAGTGTTGTAAAATTCCTTTCTGGTCCTATTCAGCTTTTAAAAGACACTCTTTCCTCTTCCTTCTCTCTCCAACTTCGCTGGTCCCCTTGGCCCAGGAGAGGGTATTTCCCTCCCAGATTCAGAATCTTAATCTTCCATAATGTTACCTCATTTACCTCTGGCCATTCCTACCATGTAAGTGTTTTAGTAGGCAAGAGGAGGAGACACTGCCCAGAGAGGTTCAGTCACCTACCCAAGGCCACACAGCTACCAAGTGTTGAAAACAGAGCGTGCTCTCTCCTGGCTCTGCCCACAGGAATAGCCACACCCACCTATGGACACGCCTTCCCTCTGCCCCTCTTCTGCTCCCCTGGCTTTTTACTGGGCCTGACTTGCCTTGCTGACCACAGGTCTCTTTGGTTCTGGGCCCATCCTGGCTTCTCCTCAGGGCCACTTGCTCCCAAAGGGCCAGGGTGGAGAAGATTGTGCCTTGGACTTCACTGCTGAAAGAGTTCCAAGGGGCTTGTATGTGACCAACTCCAGACAGTGCAGGAGCTGTCTCTCATGAGGACCCACATGCTGTGGTCTTTCAGACGGAGTTTTGGCTGCCTGCTGAGCGATGGCCACCTGGGCACACCCAGTCAGGCCTCCAAGAAGCTTTTTTATTAATGCATAAAGAAAAGTCTCCCAGTGTAAGGACTCAGTATTTCTGAGAGTTGGCAAAGTATGGAAAGAGGTGAGCTGTGCAGTCACAAGAGAAGGTGCTTCTGTGTGAGTTTTGTTCTGTGTGAGTTTGGATGCACCTCTGGGGCCCCAACCGTGAACCAGAAGTGGGGACTTTCATTTTCTGTCCTGAGACTACCATGGCTGCATTTGAGGGGCATCATCTTAGGTGCATGGGTGTTGCAGTTGTACTGTCACCCAAGCTCTGTCCCTCTCGCTTGTACTGTGACAGCAACCAGCAGGCTGGGATCCCTGGAAGCTCCAGTCGTCCTGCACTCTCTGGCATGAAGGCTTTTCTGGGCTCCGACCCTAATGAAAGCAAAGGATCTGGATCTTGCCCCCAATTCCCACTCTGCTCAGTGCTTTGCCTCTGCTGAGCTTCATGAAGACCTGATCATGGGAGGTGAGGGAGCATACACTAACCTTACCCATACAGACCGTTGCTTGTGCCTGCAATACCTTGGCTCCCTCTGCATATCAAAACCCTGTTCTTCCTGGCTCACTGCTCCCCTCCACCCCAGAAAGTGCTCCCCTAGATCTGCACTTGGCTGACCAAGGCTCACTTTTCTAAGTTGCTATTTCAAGGTTTGAGGGAGAAAATGTAAATGCTCCTTGGGGGTAATGATGGTGGTGAATTCAGGCAGGGATATGAAACTGTTGGTGGGAGCCTCCAGACCCAAAGAAAGCCAGTCTCAAGTAGGCCCACAGCCCCAAGGAGGGGCATCCCTCCCTGTCAGGAGAAGTAAAATTCAGGCTCATCAGACAAAGACTGCCTTTGGACAGCACTTGATCTGATCTGCCCTTTATTTTTTTTTAAAGATGTATTTATTTATGCATACAAGAGCTGGGGTGTAGGCCAGAAGTGTGGAGGGTGAGACAATTCACAGAGACAGAGTGGGGAGCAGTGTATTTTCATACAGCATTGTACGAAAATACGCTGCTGAGAGGAGCAGCAGATGAGACCGGAGAGGTCTGATGCACCGTGTGGGTCACCTCCTTGGCCAGGGATCGAACTCGTGTTGCAGTGGCTGCGGACAGCTTCATAATGCTGAGACTTAATCCCTTACATCACCAGGGAGGCTTGCTCTGCTCTCTAACACATGGCAGACAGAGGCCCAAGGTGGTGGTGTCCTGGCAGAGGGCCCTGTGTGGAAGACAGGAGCCCAACCTTGAAGTCACCTCCTGGCCCAGCCAAGTCCTCCTACCTTCCCTACCTTCCTGAGGCTTTATTTCCTCACATATAGCATCTGGCAGTTGCAGCCACCTTTGTGAACCTCATGGGTTGTCAGGAGGGATAATAGATTCTGGGTGCCAAGGAGGCTTTAGAGGCTGATATCAGGGCTTTGCCTCTGTGGCCATCATTTATGGGGTATTCACTTCATGTCCGCTACTCTGTGTGTTATTCTTCTGCTTTACAGCGACCCTATGGGGTAGGGCCCATTAATTGCCCTAACTTTACTGAGGAGGAAACAGATATAGACAGACTGAGTGATTTTGTCTAAGATCACAGAGCTAGGAAGAAGTAGACCCAGGATCTGAATCCAGGCAGTCTCGCTCTAGTGCCTTGCACCTGAGACCTGCACCTTTGGGACTGGAGACCAAGAAGACTTCCTGGAAGAGATGGCCTTGGAGCTGGGCCTGGCAGTCAGGTGTGGTGCTGCTAGATGGAGATGAAGGATGACTTTGCCAGAGGAGCCCAATGCCCTGGGTCCAGGCCCAGGGCTGTCAGGAAGTGCCTCTGATGGGACAGTTCCTCAGGCACCTGGAGTGAGAGGGGAGGGCAGCTGTCCCCTTCTTCAGGCCTCTCTGTCTCTGTGCACCCCCACCCTGCCCCCAAGGAGGAGGAGGAGGTGCCGTGGCGCTGATGGATATGCTGAGGCTGGGCGGCTGCGGCCCAGCACTGTCACCATGCTCTCCCTCTGTACGCCGGAACCTGACACCCTGACCACTGAGGCATAAAAAACAGAGAATTGGAAGTCTCAGCCTGTCAGGCTGGGAGTGGCCCCCAGAGAGGCCTGGGGAGGAGTGCGCACGTGTGTGTGCACGCACATTCTGCCTGTGCTTGCCTTTAGAAATAGGGAGGAGGCCCACCTGGCTCAGCGGGTGGGAGTAACTGGCCCCCAAGTCCTGCGTTATTGTTCCAGCTGCACCTGACTGAGCCCCAGCATTTGGGTGTAGGCCCTCGGGGAAAGAACAGTGCTCTGGTCCCGATTCTGGCTGCTCCTTCTGGAGGCTCTTGCACTTTGGCCCTTCAGCATCCCTGAGACAAATCCATGGAAGCATGTGTGGGCTGAAGGTGGTCTCGTGGGGCTGTAACTCCTGTCACCATGGCCAGTGAGGAGCCCACATGTTTTGTAACCAGTGACTTTAAAAGCCATTCAATAGCCAACCACCGACACAACCTGTGCCAGGCACTGGGGTCCCTGTGATGAGTCAGATTTGAACCCTGCCCTCTAGGTGTCCCCAGTCACGGGGAGGACACAGACCGGGCCCTGCCTGCTATAGAGACCAGGCAGTAAGGTTTGTGGCAGGAATTTTGAACTCCTGTCCTGTGACTAGCTGGTGGGAGGGAGGATTCCTGGGGTTGGAAGTGAGCATATGGGGATGTTCCAAGTGCAAGGATCACTGGTCCATGAGCAGCTGGGCAAGAGCGAACCACCCCAAGTCCATTGTGCCCCCTCCCACACCCACTGTTGTCCCCACCTGGCACAGCTGCAGGTCCTGCCTGAGCACACCCCAGTGCCTGGAAGGCCCCAACTGCTCCCTCTTATGAGCTCCCCAGCCCTTTGGCTTGTCCCTTCCATTCAGCAGACTGTTGTCCCAGGAGAGGCTCTGAGTTTATGTGTCATCTGTCCCATTGGGCCAAGGCTCTGGGAGAAGCCATTTCTGAGTTCATAGCTCAGAGGGCCAGACTAGAGTTAGGTCACCTGTGGCTTCTCAATCCAGAGTCACTCCAGAAACATGTGGGAGGTGGAACTGTATCCACACTAGGGTCCTGGAATGGTCTGCAATGGCCAGGGATGAGAACCAACAAGTCTGGGGCTTTCGATGGATGTACTCATTTTGTGAGATCAGTCTCCTCACCTGTAAAATTGGCCAATAAATTCAGGGAACACCGGGCAAGTGGTAATTTCACGGTACACTTGTGGGAGGCTGGTAGTCACTCCCACTAACAAGAACACTTTTGGGGAAAAATATAGACAATGCCAATAACAGCTATCCACTTACCAAGGATGTGCACCAGACTTGCCTTTGTTGGTTATAAAAAGTACAAGCAGTTTATGTAAGAGGAAAATACCACTGACATTTTTCAAACCTGATTTGATATTTGGTTCCTGTTTCTTTCCCCACTTATCACATGCAGGGAGTGAGTTTTCTGGGAGCCCCTACAGCCACCCTCAGTATCCCTCGTACAACGACTCCTGGAGGTTCCCCAACCCGGGGCTGCTCGGTGAGTACTGGTGGAGGCCCCAGGGCCATTGGCTGCCCCATCACTCCCCTTTGTTGGGCCAGGGTACCTTAATATCCTGAGGTCTGTCACTGAGGTGGGGTGTGTGTAGTTTGCCCGAGACACATGCAATATGCAAGTTATGGTGGGGCCTTAAGTAAACATTCTCCAGGCCTCCATCCCTCCCCCACATGTTTGGTGGATGAGGGAAAATGGCACAGGAAAGGAACAGAGGGGAAAAAAAAGAAGGGGTGGGTCATTGAAGGAGAAAAAGGAGGTAGGGAAAGTCCCTACCCAAGAGAGTAACATATTTCTTAAGAATCAATAAATATTCAGGTGAGAAATCTGTAAATAAGAGGCAGCACAGAGGTCAACTCAGATTGATTGGTCATGGCTACCTGACTTTATAAGGACTCTCAGGCCCAGTGATTGATTGGTAATGTCTGCATGGATATCTCCAGAGCCAGGTCCATTGGAAATTGGTTGCCCTGTGGCTGAAGCCTTCTCAGGCATAGCATCCAGAGCTCATCTGTGGCCCAATCTCCACCCACATTTCAGATGGGCAGATTGTTCATGGTGGGTGCCGGCTTGATCTGTGGACATCATGAAGATATTTGGGCCATCCCAAAGATCAGACAGCCAGACAAGAAGTTTGGACCTGACTATGTGGGCAGCTAGGAGCCCAAGAGGATGGGGGATAGGGGGGACAGTAGGACTGGACAACATCTGAGACTTCTATTGCTTATGCTGGAGTGAAATCCAGGTCCCATCCCCAATTCTTAGGTATGGGCTGAGTGCCTAGCCTGACTCTGTCCCAGACTCTATTTCATGGGCTGGGATGAGGGCGACTTGGCAAGCATGTTTATGCAGGGGAGGTGCTCAGTACATTGAAGGGGGTCCAGAAGCAGTATGGAGAAGAGGAGGAATCAAAACTTAGTTCATCTAAATGAACAGGAGCTGAACAGGATGCTCTCTTGAGTTCCTCAGCCCCAAATAATCAGTAATCCCACTTTTGCTGAGAGGAGTGAGATGCCAAGCTTACTCTACCACAGGCTTGCAAAGATGTTCTTGGTCCATTCACATCTCCCAGTCTGCCCTTTCTCCACTTTCTTCTGGGCATTAGGCCAAAGAACCCCTCTAGACAGGAGAGCTAGACTGATTATTTCTGCCATCTGGGGAGAGTGCCAGGGGTATGGAAACCTGTAGTGAGGCTCCTTGGCATTCCTGGAAGATGAGTGGGAGGTAAGGAGTGAGTGAGACCCTCCACACACACTCACATGTGTTCACGCCCTCACTCTACTCACTCCCACTGTCACATTCCTGGGCCTTGTTGAAGCCTTCTCAGAGAAACACCACTGCCCACGCTGCACCCAGCTTCTCAGGAGACCATCCTTCTGTGCTGAGCCTCCTCCCCAGAGCTGCCTGCAGGCTGTCCTGCTTGGGCCCCAACCCTGAGGGGACCCCACGCTGCTTAGGGGCAGAAGAGGCAAGCAGGGCAGCAGGGCTGACAGGAAGGGAGGCTACCTGGTCAGTTAGGATTAGAATGGGAGCACCTGTGTTCGCTGTAAAGGGATTAGAGAGCAAGTGGGATCCCAAAATGACTGTGTCAAGAAGTAAATTGATGATAATGTGAATTAGAGAGGAAAAATGACAGAAAAAAGGACAAGTTTATTCTAGATGGAAGTCTAATGGGCACCAGGAAGACAGAGTGCTTTATGAGGTGATGTTTTCATTTCTCCTGGTTGATGCAAGTGGTTTTGAGTTCACCGTGGAGCTCTTACATGGAGGCCGCTGGACAGCCTGGTCAAGAGATTAGGCTTTGAGAGAAGAGAGTCAGAGCCAGCTTCCAAAGGTGGCCAGTGTGGGATTTATGGAGGCCGAGGAGCCTTTGGTACTGCTTCCTGTCCCTTCAGGTCTGTTTGTAAGGGCAGCCCATGTAGTTTTCTGCTCTTGTGCCATGGCCAGGCTTGCAGGTCTGGTGTGTATGCGTGCGCATACACACACACACACACACACACACACACTCACGTGCATCCTTCTCTCCTGAGCCCACCTGCAGGCAGGATGCAGGGTTGGCCTGATGATGCTCTGTGGGTGACTGTCCTAACACTGTCCCCATCCCACAGAATAGAGGGCAGGCAAGGCTGACAGGTGTCTCTGCAGCAGGACTCCAGCTGGGGAGGTGACAGAGGAGGCAGCAGAAAGATCCATCTCTGGGAATCCATGGACACAGGATTGGTGTCTACGCCTTCCAGAACAGCCAGACAGGGCTGTCCTTGCTGCCTGGGCCATACTGCTTTCCTTCGGCAGGGATGAGTTGGGAAATGTATCTGCTGAACAGGGCTGGGTTTGGAGGGGAGTGAGACATGCTAAAGAATCTCCCATCCTGCTCTCCTGATTACACATCAGCTGGTCACCTTGGGCAAGCTATTTACTGTGTGCCTCAGTTGTAGGCTGAACAATATCAGTTCCTCAGAGACAGAACTGTGGCAATCAAAAACGTTAATGAATACAAAGTGTCCATTTCCAAAGCACTTTTACATCCTGATCTTGTGTCCTCACAGCCATTGTGACCCTGTTTTACAGATGAAAACACTGACGTACAGAGGAGTGAAGCCACTTGTCCTAGGTCACTCAGCCAAGAAGTGGTAGAGCCTGACTGGTCATTTCCAGACCCAGGAGGCCAGTTGTGGTACCTGGGGGAGTTGCCAGGATTGCTTTGGATTTGGATGAGATTTTAGTACCAATGAGTCCCCTCACCTGGGGAAGTAAGAAGCTTCCTCTTTCCACATTAGCAGACATGTGGTCTATTATGGCTAACAGGGCCCTAGCTGCTGCCCATTTAGGTAATCATGCCCCCACCCCACCCCAAGTGTTAGGTGTGCAGGTGGTGAAACTGCATTGTGGTGGAGAGTCCTGAATCGGGGCAGAAGACCTGAGTTCCAGGCCAGGGCCTGGCATAAGAACCCATATGGCTTTGGGTATATGTCTTTGGTTTGTTGAGCCTCAGTTTCCTGCCTGGTAAAAGGAGGCAATGGCCTAGCATCTCTTACCTTTGTGGTGCTGAGAATCTGTTGGTCCTGCTGAGCCTCTAGGCCTCGTCATTCCTAGGGAAGAGTTTGCACAAAGCAAGACTCAAAGGGGCCACTTCCAGAGCATGTAGTCCAAGAAAACCACATGGAGACAATGATGGGGGAGGCCAGGGGCAGAGGGACCTCACACTGACTCTGTCCAGAGGTCCCAGGAAGCAGGGCTGCAACCTGCCCTTCTGCCACATAGCCCAGACTCCCCACGTCCAAATCTTCTTGTCCTCTAAGCCCCAGCTGATCCCACATCCTCTGGAATGCATGACCCTGCCAGAATAATCTTGCATTCCCCAGAGCTCTTTTCTCAGCACTCTGCTTCCCTTCCTGACTCTGAATATTGGCCTGTGTCAAGGGTGATGCTTGTGCATTATTGCCCAGCCCTGCACCCAATAGGCTTAGAAAATGAGTCGTGAATGAATAGGCAGGATCCTCACTACTGTTCATTCCTGCGCTCGGTGCTGTTGTTCATTTACTTAGCTGAGCACGTGCCACTTGTCCTTAGAGTGCGAACGGGGACAGACACCAAGATGAGCAGAATCAGCCCCTGCCTAAGTGGGTTGTCTGTCCAGGGGAGCAGAAGAAAGCACAGGCAGGAGTAATGGCAGCATGGGGTCCAGCCCTGAGGTGAGGGGGCTTCCTAGGAGAGATTAGGTACTGGGACTTGAAAGAGGCAACAGGAAAGAGCAGCCAAGGATTCCAGGCAAGAAGCCGAGTGTGGGAAAGAAGGCACAAGAGTGTGATAAAATGGGCAACCTCTCCTATCCCATATGCAGCTTTCAATGAGACGCCTGTGTGAGGACGCAGCAGTGGGGAGCAGAGGAAATGCTCAGCTGTGCTAGTTGCTGTTAGCATTATTTGAGGCTGCTGTCAAGAGCCTGATGCTGGTAGTGCATGCGTGTGGTAGGAGGGCACAGGTTGTGGGAGGTAAATGCAGAGACTTCTTTCTGTAGGGCAAGGTCCCAAAGTGAGGACTTTGCATTCTCTAGGTCAGGGATTAGCAGGGTTTTTTTTTGCAAATGACCCAACAGCAAATATGTGCGGCTTTGCCGGGCCCATGGTCTCTGTTGCAGCGACTCAACTCTGCTGGGTGGCATCGAAGTCATGGTTGGTAGAACATCATTGACCCAAACCAGCAGCTGGGAGGATTGGTCCTAAGGGCTCCTGTCTACCCACCCCAGCTCTAGGGAAATCTTCGAAGCAGGTAGCACCCCTGAACTGGCTTGCAGTTTGGGGAGCAGGGGCTTTGGTGAGAGAGGATGGTGAGGGGAGGACGGGACACAGAGGAGGGACATGGGAGGATAGAGGGCCCAGGTATAGGACTGGGGGCACAAGGTCACCCTCCGACCTCCATGCCCTTTCTGTCTCTTCCAGGTTCCCCGTACTATTACAGCGCTGCCGCCCGAGGAGCCGCGCCGCCTGCCGCTGCCACTGCCTACGACCGCCACTGACCCTCGGAGCCAGGCGGGTGCCAAGCACTTAAAACACATATCACTGAGGGCGATAGCCTCCCAGTCCCTCTGACGACAGCAAGAGGGGTCCAACGAGACCATCCCCCAGGCATCCCCAACTCGCTGAAATTCCCTCCCCCCTTTTCCTGCCAGGGACTCTGGGGTTCTATGGTAGGGCTGTTGGACTTCTAGACACATCTGTTTCTAAGAGTCAATCGATGAGCTTCTCCCAGTGGCAGCTGGGTCTCTGCAGTCAACTGCAGCTGCAGCCCCAGCCCTTCCTGCCAGCCCCCAGCTATCTGACCACCCACCTGTCTTCCCCGCCCCAGGCCTGGGAAAGACAGCTTGCTTTGGTTGCTTCAACAGCACCCATGTAAATACCTTCCTGCTTTTTGGTGGGCCCTAAGGTCCAAAGAAGCAGACTGCCCATGTATCACGCATCCTGCACTCCCGATGCATCCCAGAACATCTGAGACCTGTGTGCAGAGCTCCCCCTCTGCCCTGGGGCCCCCATAGGTGGGCTTGAAGCTGTCCTTGAGACAGGATGCCCACCTCGGGGCCCCAGCCTCCTGCTCATTATTACTTCTTTAATGTTTTGACCTGGAGTATCACAGGGCTGGTTATGCTTCAAGCTCCCCACACCTGACCCTGCCACCTGACCAGACCCTTCCCCAGGAGAAACACATTTTGGGGAGATATCCTGGCTTCCCACCTCCATTTCCCTGGGCTCAATGCAGTGCAAGCAGCTCTTTTCTGCATCAAAGGATTCAAAGAGAACTTTCTGGGAAATTCCTTAGCCACTGTTCTAAAGTAAGATGTCGTCCAAGGTGTTGATTGCATCATGGACTTTGAACATTAGGGCTGAATGAGATCCAGGAGACCACAGTCCAAGGCAGGACCCAAGGCTCTCCTGACTCCTCAGCCTTGGAACCACTGAACTGAACTGGGATGTGTTTCATGGAGGCGTGCCCAGTGTCAGATCACTCTGGACATCCACACGGACACTTTCCCAAACCTCAGCACCCTAGGAGCGGATTCTGTCATGTAGACAATGAGTAACAAAAAGGACTATCCCTGCATTGAAGACCACAGACACCTCCAACAATCAGCCCAGACTTCCTGAGCAGCCTTTTCCTCGTGGAGCCTACTAGCACATGGCTGGGAAGGGAAGTGTAGGAGGGCCTGACTCCCACAGTGGGTATCTACCTGTTGACACAAGGGGGTGAGATGGTCAGGGCTGTGGCTTAGGGAGCTTAGAGAACTCCCTGTGAGCTAGAGTGGTCAGGAGAAATCACCTGGGAAGATATGGGGACAGAGGAAGGCCCGCTGGCAGAGAAGGACAGACATGAGGAGCTGATGTGTGAACCGGGAGTGGTGCTGGATGGGGTACTGAGGGCCACCATCTCTCTGCCCGGGGCCTCAATTCCTAGCATGATCTCTTGCCAGGTCAAGATGGCCAGGTGGGGACTCCCTCTGAAACTGGACTGACCTACAGCGATAACAATGGACTTCCCCATTTCATCTAACAGTGTCCCCAATGTCTGTCTGTCGCCAGGCTGGCAGAGAGCTGAGCGAACCCACACCACCCGAGGTTACCAGGCCTGGGAAGTCTTGTCCTGGCCACTCCTCTGTCTTGCTACGGCACCTCAGACAAGACCCTGCACCTTGCTGAACCATGACGGGGGTCACTGACAGCTCTCTCCTTCCCTTCCTCTCTGGGCTATGACAGGGTCATCTGAGCAAGCATAAAGGAGTGGAAACCTCAGTCCTCAGAATATTTGAACCAAATAGGAAACAAGACACCCAAAGGGGTGTCTTGAAAAAGACCTAATCCATTTCCCCTTGGGAAACCGAGACCCGGTGAGGAAGCCTAGGACCATCCAGAGAGAAAATAGCATACTCCACCGCTTCTCACCACCAAGCGTTTGTCACCCAACACTTCTATAAGGTGGTGGGAGAGAAGGGGAAGCTGAGGCAGAAGCAGGTCTGAGATTCCTGACCCCTAGCACACCCTGGGGGGGTGTGGGACAGGAGGAAGCAGGAGATGGTTCTGGGCCCTCTGCCTGTTAGAATTGCCAAAGGAGTCCAGTCACCAGGGCCCGAGAAGTAAGCAACTGGAGCCAGTAAGCTCACAGTGGCGCACCTGCCCCAGTACCTGCTGCACAAAGAAGGAGGTAGCAGGGGCAAGAGAACACCTCCCGGAGCCAGAAAGAACCAGCTCCAGCCTCCACATGCCAGGCAAGGCGGGAGAAGGTATGTTACCTAGCTCCTTGGCCCTCCCCCTACCTTCCACAGGAGGTGCTGGGCTCATGGTCTCTTACACCCATATTTTTGGATTCCGGTCCCTCCTTGTGGTCTGAGGCTGCAGGGAGGCCAGCCTTCCTGGTCCCACTGTATGCCTTTGAGCCATCCTGTTCCTCTTCTTGTCCTGGGATGAGCTTCCCCCATGCCCTTCCTTTCTCCCGTGAAGCTCTGCTGGCCCTCAGTTTTGGATTTATTAGATGACCACGGATTCCTGGGTTGCCAGGCACAAGCACAAGAGTACATGAATGCACATGTATGTTCTCACACATGTACCTGCCCTCCAACTCTGAGTTCCCATGCTGCCCTGTGGAGCTGCCTGGGAGCTTGGAGAGGAGACATCCAAGGGACACACACCGCTGAGTAGATGCCAGAGAATTCTGAATGGAAAGCACAAGGACAGGACTTTCACCAGCATAGAGGCGGGAGGCCTGGGACATCCTCTGCAGGCCTTCAGCCCCACATTCTAGACCTGACTTTTTGAAAAGGACATTGTGAATTTTATGAAAAGTGTGGAGTCTAGCTCCAACCTAGAAAAATGTGTTGACATATCAAACCCAACATCCCTTTCCCAAGGCACCTTAGGGTTAGCCCTTTCATAAGTGACATTTGTATGGTGCTTTGCACTTCTTGACCATCCCACGTGGCAAAGATCACAATGCCCATTTCACAGATGGAAAAATTGAGATTTGGGCTTCAGATGGCAAAATAGAGGTTAAAGTGAATTCTCAGATGTCTAGGCCCCATTCTCTCTCCATAGAATTGTACTCTTGTCATGGAAGTTTATGGCCTAGAGACACCCTTCAAACCCCTAGAAACCTCCCAGATGAACAAGGAAAGAAAAAGCAGGGAGCCAGAGGCTGGCCTGGCAAAGGGACCTTGGGGTTGGTCGCTTCCCTGGTCTAATTTGATTCCCATTAACACTGAAACCTGGCAAAGTTTTTGCCCAGAGTCACACCAACACTTCTGAGGTTTCACCCAGGCACCTTTCCTACTGTGCCCCAAGGCTCAAGAGGAGGGGGAGCTTGCCCAAGGCCACACTGCGATCCTGATAGCCTGCCTGAGGGCAGGCTCTGCCTACTGGGGCCCAGGGCTCCAGTACCATGATGTGGTCCCCACGCCAAGGCCATAGGGGTACCTGCAGGCCTAAGAAACACAGATCAGTCTCTAGGACCCTGAGCTAACTGCTTCCAGGCCAGATGGGTGGAGCAAAAGAGAGCATGGTGGTGGAACCCCAGACACCTAAAGAGTGCTCCCCACCCATGGCAATGGGTAAAAGCTTTTAAAATGCTCCGTCAGTTAAAACAGTATGTCTGTGGGCCAAATTGGACCCCCTGGCCACTAGCTTGTGACCCCTGCTCTTTGACCAATGCTCCCTTTCTTCTTTACCTCCTTGGCCTCCTTTACAAGTTTGGGGGCATGGGAGCCCAGTGAGATGAAAGATGAGTTTCAGGTTGTCTCGCAAGTCAGTAGCAGAAAGAGGCACTGCAAGTCTCTGCCCCACTCCTTAATGCTAGGCTCTTGCAAACTGTTTGGGCTCTGAAGATGCGTGGGATAGAACATCTGAGATTGGTGGGGGCCATGTGCAAGGGACTCTTCATGACTTTGAGGGGAGGTTGGTGCTGCTGGGGTCTTTCATGTGTATGGGGCAGAGTCCCACATGTGGCCACAGGGCACTGAGGGGTGAAATCCCTTTATGAGAAGTCATATCCCAGAGTGACTGCCCGGCCTTTGGCAGCCCCTGACTAGCCACTGGCTCTGGATGACATTTCAGCTAGAATTTATCTCCAAGTCATGGGGAGCAAATCTTAAAGACAAACCAAGCACTACTGACAGGTAGCTGAATACAGAAATGCCTGAGACATAGCTGCCCTGGATGATAGAGAAAAATCCAGGCCCCCACACCAGACTCACTCTGGAGTGGGCGGATCCCACAGGCTCTGGGCTAAACCAGCTCCCAGGGCCCTGCGAGGAGCCCTGGTCTTGACACCCATCCCGGAGCCTGCCTCAGATGGTTTCCAGGCACGCACACCAATGGTCCCGGTGAACTGATTGCTTTAGTTCTTTTGGCCTCAGAGAGGCCCAAGGCAAGTGCATTTCTTAAAAGGTAACAAAATCCATTATTGGAAAGTTGGACAGTCAGGCCATGACTCCCAACCTGCAGTCTGCCCCACCTCCCGGCAGCCCCTTCAACCTCTTGTCCCCTGCCATCCTGTTCCCCAGGATTCCCTCTTGCATATTCATGGTGGAGCCACAGTGTCGATCCACACTTCCCCACTGTCAGCTCCCAGCTGCACCTCCAGAGTGGCGGCCAGGTCCTGAGGGGCGGCTGCAGAGCGCTGGAGGCCAGTCCCTGGTGGCCTGCTCTCCTGAGAGGGACTGAGATTCTCAGGCCGGCCTGCTGGCTGGAGCAGGCAGGTGTTCTTTAATTCACTGTAATTTCTCAGCACTGGGGGCCCATTCCTGGACCCCCTCATCACCAAGCCCCCTGCCCCCCCCAAAATCAAAGGAGACCTCAGTGTCACATCCCTGCCATTCTAGACTTTCAGTCCTCGTGTTCCCAGGAGTCCTGTTTAATCTATCTCTGAGTTGGGGGTAAAGATAACCACCTTCAGTAAGCCTAGATAGTCTTCATCCCACATCTTAGCCCCCCAAGGGGCACAAGGAGAAATTGTAGCTGTTTTTCTATACTAAGGGAATCGCAATGAATTCTAAAGTGGAGTTGGTCTCAGGTAGAGCGCAGGCAGCAATTACACCCCTCGGCTTTGGGCAGTTGTGAGTGTGTCACAGGGAGGGAAGCATGCAAAACAGCAGGGAAGGGATGACTTGGGGGTGACATGCCCCTCCTTCCTGGCTGAAGGAGGCCAACCTGCAGTCTCACCCATGGCTCACCCAATCCTGCAGCTCTGGCTGCCAGGCCACCCTTATCCCCCAAATCACCATGTGTGTGGCCACATCCCCCATCTTCTCCAAAAGCACCATTAGGAACAAGTGATTTTGGATGATGGATTTTTGATTTACAAACGGTGCATTTTCCCTGAAGTGGAACAGAAAGGAAACCATTTGATGGCTCCCTTATTTTCAAGCATGAATACATTTTAATGAAACTATTTTATTGTATTTGAGGAAATGGAGAGTTGAACATTCCAACCAATCAATAGCCAATTAATTGCCATAAAGCTAAAAAAGAAAATAAATAAATCCCGAGTCCATTTTAAACGCCCCGCAAAGCTCAGAGCCGTGGAGTCTGGCCTTCCCCTCCACATGCGTGTGCACACGCCCTTACACCTCAGACATACTTGAAACTCAGAGAAAGCGCTGAGTCTCCTCTTGCCAGTTCTTGCCTGCTCTTCTTGCCTTTGGTCACAGGTGAGCAGACCTGGCAGCAGCCAGTCCCGGGGTTCAGGAGAAACAGGCCTGTGTTGGGCAGATCTGCCCTCACGGTGTGGGGGAGAAGGCAGTGAGGACCCCCCACTTCCCCGTCTAAGCTTCTGGGCCTCTCCAGGCGGAGGGTGGAAATCTGACTCGGGTTTTGCCCTGACTCTTGCTGGAAGATGCTGCCCTGGTTTTTCACCCTCTAGTGGCCTTTGGACTTTGAGTATTTGTAGAAATGCAGATTACATTACAAATGGAACTCTGCCAGGAAGACACTTGGATTTTGCTTTTCATTCTTTGAGACAATTGACTTTGTCTTAGGAACCGACCTTCCAGAATCAAAGAAATACATATCTACTGTATCCGCCAAAGTTTGTGATGCCTGCATAGACGCTTACTTGTGAAAAAAAAAAGTACAAAAAAAAAAAAAAAAAACAACAAAAAAAGAAACCACAATTGAATTGCCTTTGAAAGTGGGAGATGCTCTGTCTCCAACAGTTTGGAAAAAATGCTTCTTAAAAATGTGTATGTTTTGTATTCTTTTTTTCTAGTAGAAAATAACTGACTTGAAATATTGGTGGTTTTTTTTTTTTCTTAGTGACGTGTGTTGCTTTTGTGTGTAATAATATTTGAATGTAATTACAGCAGTGCCAATTTGCCAAAGATGTTGGACATATTTTTCTTTCTTTCTTTCTTTCTTTCTTTTTTTTTTTTTTGGGAGGAGGGCAAGGGCTGGGGGTGGGACTTGGGAGAAAACAGGGGTGGGATTTTGGTTTAATTTTTTATCTTTTTTTTTTTTTGGTCAAACCTGGAATTTGTGGTTTTATTCTAAGTTAAATGGTTGACTGCAACACTTTTATTTTAGATTAGTTGGAGAAACTTGCAATAAGATTGGCGTAGTTTCAATATCTGTGTGTCTTTTCATGAGTGACTGTTACTTGTGAAGAATTGATTTTATGTAACCTTTATGTGAGATAATTATTTGTAAATATTTGCCATAATTTTATTGGTTCCTAAAATAAAAGTAATTTTTTAAGTTCAGAAAAGAATTTGATCTCCTTTGTTTGCACAACTTCATAGATGGGCTTTGGCAATTTTGACAAAACCACTTAGGCTTCAGGGAATTTTATTGATTCTCCTCCTGGGACCAAAACAAATCCATGCTTTTCATCCTTCACCGTGCAGTTGACCCCTTTCACCTGATTTTGGTGGCGACCATGATGTAGTATACACAGATATTGACTTACAATGCATTACACCAGAAACCTACATAATATTATAAATCCATGTTACGTCAAAAAAAGGTGAAGCAAACAAATTAAAAAGTCTAAGCAGAAAAACAGATATTTAAGAGTCTGAAATTTCAGGATAAAAATATTAAATTAACATCTGTACTATTTTAAATCCTTGTAGAAAAATAAAATTCTAAGTGTGAATAAATTTTATCATTATAGACATTTAGAATTTTTACAAATATTAAATATTTGTATTGGTGACAAAAAAAATCCATGCAACTGAAAAGGTGTACTGTCCTCGGTATGGGGCCCTAGCAAGGGGAGGGGTAGGGGGCCAGGGGAGAGGAGTGAGGAGAGAATGGGGTGAGACAGGTGGGGGGGGCAGAGTCCCTGACCTCAGGCAGACTGCCAGCTCTCCATGGGGTGGAGTAGTGTCTGAGCCCCACCCTGGGCCTGAATGCTGGCACAGACACAGATACTGGCTATGGCACCTTGGCTGAGTTCTATAACCTCACCTTTATTAGCTCCAAAATAGTAACGCCCACATCTTTCATTCATTTAACAAATAGTGGTTGAGCATCTAATCTGTCCTCAGCACTGGGGACGCAGCAGTGAACAGGGCTAACGCAGACCCTGCCTATATGAAGTTTTCAATCTAGTGGTTTCTCATGAGGATTACTAACACACGTCAACTGCGTGCTGGGTAATGGCATAGGCATGCTCTTAACCTTGATCCAGGCTGCATCACAAAACTGCCTGGAATCTGAATGTCTGGGTGCCACCCACATGTCTCTCACCTGCAGACAGAGCCCAGGAGACCTTGTCTTTGGGATCCAAAGTCATGTTTTTTTGGCCAGAGTCCAACAATCCATCATCTTTCTGTGGGAGATGCCCTGTCCCTCTGCCTTTAGAACTGCACATTTTGGCTGCATGGAGCCCAGAGGTGGCTCTCCATCAGGGGGCAGGGCAGCTGCAGACCAGAACCCTGCCCCTGCTGGGTGGTGTCAGTCTGCAAGGGCAGACGGGGACCGCTGCGCCCCTTGGCACAGTGTGTGCAATGCAGTAATTGCCAGAGATGAAGTGGGCGAGTGACCGCGTGGGGGCCATGGGCTGTGATTCATTCATATTTAATAAAGCTGGCTGTGCGGCCTCCATTCATTTTGGCAATGGATGGTGAGGAAGGTGATTCCTGAGGGAGAGAAAGAGGCGGTGGTGGCAGACCACTGGTCCAGCTCTTTCTTCCCAATGCTCATGACTTAAAGGCACAAACTTCAAAGAGGAGAGGCAGCATTTGAAACTGGAAATGGAACCCCAAACTTACAGGAACTGGCAAGGCTGGGCAGGCATTTCCTTCTCTGATGCCTGGTTCTTCCTGGCTAGAGGCCTCAGGCTTGCCGACCTTGGAAGTGGGGTGCCAGAATCTGCAGTAAATAGGGTATGTGCAGGCTTGCCCCTATACATGTTACAGGGCAGGGAGAGGGGCACCCCAGACCCCGCAAACCTGCCTGCTCTAAATAGGGTCTGCCATCCGCCGCATCAACACAAACCATATGAGACTTTAATGAAAAGGAACTTTAATACAATTAGTAAATGATACAGGAAAGGCAAAGAATATAGTTTCTAAATCAAGTACCCAAAGTTACCCGTCCCCTTGTGGGCAAAATTCCACCTAAATGGAATTGGCCCAGAGCAAGGCCCCAAAGCCTGCTACAAGTCTAAAGCATCTTCCAGTGGGGACCCACAGAAAAGGATCAGAAACAACCACACAAGTCTGGAAGGAAAAGAGCAAAATCAAAATCAAGATAAAAGCTGCCATTGTCACCTCTCCACGGGTCTCTCGCCCACATCTGTGTCACCAAGTCCGTGATCAAAATGCAAGTGCAGTTTCTTCACGGGTCTCTCTGCTCCATGTGCCTCCTCCAGGTCTCCTTCTGGCTCCATCCTGCTTCCTTCCTTCCTCCAACCCGTCTCCAGCTTCTTCTCTTCTCTTTAGCTCCACCCTCTTTTGGGTGGGGTGGGGAACCCGAACCTCCCTGCTTCCTGGGGACAACCCTGTTACACACACACAGTGGAATAAGGGCCAAGAACAAGGCCTCTAGTAAGGAGGATGGAAATACCCACGCAGCTTGGGTAGCCTCAGCAGCCTCTGCCTTCAGTGACTGTCACCTCACAGAGCGAAGCAGGCTGCCGGGGGTTTGTTCATTGTTCAAATGCCCATAGGAGCCAGGCCCCAAGCTAGGGGCTGCTGCCAAGTGACCTATGGAGGGTGGGCTGCTCCAGGGCTGTGAGAAAGCCAGAGGGATAAGGGCTCCGAGAGCTTGGCTAAAATCTCAGTTCTAGCTCTCGATGGTCAATCTGCTGCTCTAAGCCTTCCCTTACTTCTCAGAACCTTAGTTCCATTGGTTCCATGGGATATTTACTTTGAGGGTTTTGTGAGGGACACAGTTATGTATTGGGTGAAAAATTTTCCAAATGACAAATGTAAGTTGTGCTAAGATGTTTTCTCAGCTGTAAAAAGAAATCAAACTCTACTCGGCACCTCTTCTGAAGAGGGGGTGGTGCTGACTCTTTCCATCCTCCCCCAAATTCATGTGCTGAAAAGTAACTCCCAATAGGAGGTGGGGCTTTTGCAGGTGGCTAGGTCTTAAGTATGTAGCTCTCATGACCAGATTAGCGCCGTGAAAAAATACCAAAATTACCACTGCGAGGCTCTCATCCCTTCTCCCTTATGAGGACATGAGACCTAGGTCTTCACCAGGCACTGAATCTGCCAGTTTCCTGATTTTGGATTTTGCAGCATCTAGAACTGTGGGAATAAATGTTTGTTGTTTAAGCCCCCCAGTCTATGGTATTTTTGTTACGGCAGCCTGAGCAGATCAAGAGAAGGGTGGACTGCAGAAATGAACCAACAGGGACCCTGCAGTCTGGGGCAGGTGATGTGTGTGTGTTTTAATTCCACATGATCAGAGCCACCTATGGGTCGGTCAGGCCAGGAGGGAAGCAGACAAGGCTCAGAGAGAGGATTCCATTAGTTGGGGCAGGGGTGATCAGAGAAGGCTTCTTGGAAGAGATGGCCTTTTAGCAGATCCTTGAGTGTTGGGCACGATTCCAACAGGATATCTTAGAGAAAGTAGAAAGAAAAGGCATTCCAGGTAGAGGGAAGAGTGTGTAACAAGTCCCAGGGGTTAGGAAAAAATTGTGTTGTGAAATCTTTAGCCCTTGGAGTTAATGAGGTACTGTGGTCTTTTCCCCAAGCCTGCATTTACAGGTTCTGTGGGGGCCACTGGCTCAAAGGTAAGTGCTAACCTGGGCTCTGGGGCAAAGGTGAAGGTTAGCCTGGACTCAGGTCATTCCCTGATAGCTTGAGTTGCCCAAGGTGAAAGAGCATGCAGAGCACAAGCAGAGGCTGCAGACCCTGCCTGGAGGCTGCCAAGAGGGTGGGAGCAGATGGACTTCCAGCCCTGCAGAGCTAGCAGCCTCTGGGTGTCCTATCTAGCTGTGCAGTGATGGGGGAAGGGGTTCCTCTGGCTGCCTTTGCTCTGCTGCACCCTCTGCAGCAGCTGTCTACACAGCCTGAGGGGAAGTGGGCATTATCACTGGTAGCAAATCAAGGGGAGGCCCCCACTGCAGGAGACACAGACTCTGAGTTTGGACCATTGGGGCATTAGCACCCCAGTGATCTTATTTCTTTTGCTAATCTGCATGTCCTGATTTTTCTTTAATGAATATGTATAATATATAATTTTAAAATAACTTAAAAACTCACATTGCTATCTTGGCTTGCTCTAAGCAGCAGACTGATGGGAGCCTTTGTTGGCAAGCCTCACGGGCCCTGGGGGCATTTCCTGGGGAGCCACCTGTATTAGTTTGCTAGAGCTGCCATAACAATGGACCCATCTACTGGCTTAAACAATAGCCTGTTTCTTCACAATTCGAAAAGTCCAAGATCAAGGAGGCAGCAAGGTAGGTTTCTTCTGGGGCCTCTGTCCTTGGCTTGCAAATGGCTCTTCTCTCCCGATGTCTTCACATGGACTTTCCTCTGTACTTGTCTGTGTCCTAATCTGCTCTTAGAAGGATACCAGTCTGATTGAATTAGGGTGCCCTTAATGACCTCATTGTAACTTAATTACCTCTTTAAAGATCCTGTCTCCAAAATACAGTCACACATGAATTGGGGCGGGGGGTGGGGGTAGGGGGGAGGACACAATTCAGTCCACATACCACCTGAGAAAAAAGAGACCCCTAGACTCAAGCCCAACTTGGATCTTCCCTTCACACATCAACTCCTCCTTGGCATGTTCAATTCTGCCTCTGCCCAGGGATGTCTGCCCCTGTTATAGGGCAGCCCCTATATTGAACGGGTTGCCTGGCTGTGGGTCCTCACCCGCGCTTACAAGGGACTTATTAATACTCCACTACAGGCACACACAAAAGGTTAATAAAAGGTTTATTTACAAGGGAACAGGAAATAAGGAAAATGTACAACTCAGGGAGAAAATAGGGAAATAAAGTCTTTAATGTGTCCTACCCGATCTGCCGACCTGGAAACCCAAAAAGCACTCTCCGAGCTGGCCGGACCCTGCGAGCTGGCAGAGAGTCAAAATGGGGGACCCCTCCAAAGCCCACGTGTCTGGCTTTATCCCACCCTCAGGTTAAGCAGCAGCACCCTGGCTGCTTAACCCCACCCTCAGGTCCCAGCCACCTTCCCTTTGGTGGTGATGGGATTTGGAGTTCCCAGTGTCTTTGGCTTTGGCCTGGGGTGGGGGTGGAGTCCACAAAGCCTGTATGGAATTAGCTTTAGGACATCTTTTTCCCCCTAACACCCCTGTCATCCAAGCTCTTACCTACCCACGCAAGAGTCCCAGATCTCAGCTCCTCATGGAGACCCCAGCAAGATCCTTGCGTCATATTTTCCATGAAAATAAATCCCCAATGGCTTGAACAGTTACTTAAAAAAAATTTAAATAAAGCTAGTGGGGTTAGAAGTGACTATATCTCAACAACAACAAAGAAAATAATCCAGTCAAAAAATGGGCAGAGGAGCTAAAAAGAAACTTCTCTGAAGAGGAAATGCGAATGGCCAACAGGCATATGAAAAAATGTTCAACATCACTTGTAATCAGGGAAATGCAAATCAAAACTACCATGAGATACCATCTTACACCAGTGAGAATGGCACATATTAAAAAAACTAGCAACAACAAATGTTGGCGAGGGTGTGGAGAAAAAGGAACTCTTCTGCACTGTTGGTGGGAGTGCAAACTGGTCCAACCACTATGGAGAGCTGTGTGGAGATTTCTGGACCTACTAAACATAGAGCTTCCACAGGATCCAGCAATTCCACTCCTAGGTATTTACCCAAAGAACACAGAAACATCAATTCCAAAGAACACCTGCACCCCTATGTTTATAGCAGCACTGTTTACAATAGCTAAGCTTTGGAAACAGCCCAAATGCCCAAAAATAGATGACTGGATGAAGAAGATGTGGTACATATATACCATGGAATATTACTCAGCATTCAAAAAAGATAAACACATGCAATTTGCAGCAACATGGATGGCGCTGGAAGGGATCATGCTCAGTGAAATAAGCCAAAAAGAAAAAGAAAAATACCGGATGGTCTCACTCATAGCAGGAATCTAGAATACTTAAATAAGGGACCAGGAAAATGAATAACTATAAGAAAGTGAAAATCAAAATCAACAAAAACTATGAACCAGAGACACTTTTTGGGGGGTGGGGGGCGGGAGGGGAGGGATTGGGGTCAGAATGGGGGGATTGCAATTGTGTGGGGAATATAAAAATAAAATTTATTAATTAAAAAAAAAAGAAGTGACTATATCTCAAATGTCCATATGAAACATGACTTTAAAGCTTAAAAAGAAGGGAAAGTATCAAAGGAAATATTTGACTGCTTACATTTGTTTTCTCTTCCATGTACAAAAAAAGATTTAACAAGGTGCAAAAGCCAATGACTTGGAAAACTAAATCTAGAAAATGTGAAGAGGTACAAGCCCTTAATGGATGAGAAGTTTGTATATAATTATGTGAAATATGCTACCATTCCTGTTAGAGAAATGGGTAAAGAACTTGCACAGATCACTCACAAATGAAGACAACACAGAATGTCCAGTCCAAGATTAAAAGCAACATAATTCAACCTCACCAACATCTTTTTCTTAATATCCAGTTCTGGCAAGGTGCAGGGAAACGCATACTCCTCTGTGTTGACGCTGAGCTGACAATACGAGACCAGAGCTCCCTGGGTGCTGGCCCCAGCCACACCTGGGCCAGCAGTTTCTCGAGGTGCCGAGAGGGGATCGGCACTCGGGCCTGCCCACTCCCTGGTCTGTGGTTTTCCACAAGGCTGCTGCCTGCAGTCTGGGATGACTTACAGTCCAGGTCAAGTGGGATAGATGGCGTTTCAAGCCCATCTGTGTCATCTGGAAGGGCACGTAAGCAGCAGTTTCCCACATTATCCACAAACATGTGTAAATATCACGACGGCTCATAATGTAACTAAGAAAATCACTTCCCGTTGTTTCCCCTTCAATGATATTTTCTGCTTGGCTGAGTTTGCTTAGCTCACTGGAAAGGCCAACTCATCAGTTCTTGTTGTTAATCAAGAGCAGTAATTGTCCGAGTTCAAAGCCTCCTGACTTAGACTCTGCTGAATAGGATAACAAGTTCCAAAAATGCTAAGTAGTAGTTTCTATAAATGGACTTTTTTAATAAGGAAGGCCCCTGAAGAGGTTTTAGAAAGAAAACATCTCTGGAAAGTGGAATTAAAACACTGTACGTACTTTATAGTGCACGACAGCGAACTCCTAGAAGTTCTAAAAGGTCTTAAAAGCATGCGCTGTGTGGGTGCAGACTTGTTTCCTCATTTTCCATGCAACTTGTGTATCAGTAAAGGCAATGCCTGCTGATGTAACAAACATACCCTATAACTTCAATGTCTTACAGTTTAAGTCCAATTTTTTGCCCATATCACTGTTAAATGTGGGCATTCCTAGTAGGCAGACAGCCTTTCATGAGGAGACTCAGGGATTCAGTTTCCTTTTATCTTTTGGATCTGGTCATCAGCAGCCTAACTCCCTGTCCACTCTGCTCTTCTGCCCTGTTTCCAAGTACAAGGCTCATTGGGTTGAGTTGTGAGAGGGGAGTGGGGGAAAGAGCAGGAAAAACGGAGGCAGATACAGGAACTGTGGGCAGGAGTCAGGGTCAGGAGGGAAGTGATGGTAAAGGGAAAGAGATCTGAAGATGTAATAAAAGTCTCAAACTAGTTGATATTATGTTAATCAAGATTATCCTGGTGGGCCTGACCTAACCTGAAAAGCCAATGCTCTCCTTTTGGCCTTGAAAAAGCAGTGTCATGTTGTGGAAAGAGCCGTGTGTCAGCGGATTATGGGAAGCTTCTGGGAGCTTAGGGGTCAGTTCTATAAACACAAATTCTGTCAACAACCAGACAACCTGAGCTTTAAGTGAGACTGCAGTTTCAACCGACACTTTGATTTCAGTGAAATTCTGAGAGGATCCAGCCAAGTCATGAGCAAATTCGTGATCCACAAGAACTATGAGATAATAAATTCATGTTGTTTTAAGCCACTGAGTTTGTAGCAGTTTGCTATGTTGCAATAGAAAACAAAGTTTTTCTGCATGCTGCCAGAGTCACAGAAATTTCCAGTCAGTTGTGGTGTATGAGAAGAAAATTCTAGCTTTGATTATATGTCTGAGAATGAAGTTTCAAAAAGAAGAGGATTGATTGTTAAGTTCCAGAATGAAAAGGTTCTAGTAAGAGGAAGTTACTAGAAAGTTCTATAATCTGACCAAGATGTCAATAAAGACATCTGTCACCCCACCAGTGGTGTAGAGTTCTGTGAAGCAGAACTGGAGGGGCAGGGGGCAATTATACCTCAAAGAATTGAGACTCCTTCATAAATTGATTTCACATGCATAATCTCATTTAATCTTTAGCTAACCCTATGAGGTAAGTGCCAATATGACCATTCTATGAGCAAACTAAGCCAGGGGAGATCACCCCAGCTAGGCAGCTGGTAAAATGTGGAGCTGACTCCAGGCTGTGTGACCCCAGAGTGCGGCCCGCATAAATCTGTACTCTGGCTATGGACTCAGTGCCCCTGCCCAACAGCAGGCAGGCAGTGAAGCCTTGATGAAGATGCCAAGGGGCATCTCATTCTCACTTTCTCATTCTTCATGAGGAAAGCACTCATTTGGATGATACCTTCAGGCAGAGTCCCAGGGCGCTTCTGTCATCAGGTCTTACCTTGGCATTCATCGAAGCAGCTGAAAGGTGAATGCAGGAAAAACAAATTCCAGTGAAAATCAGGAAGCAACTAGTATTACTGGGAACTGCTGTCAGGTTCCTCATATTAAAATAAACTGCCAGTAGTTTTCTCCTTCCTTCAGCCAGTAAATACTCTCTTGATCACTGTTGAAGGTGAGTCAGGTGTGGTTCCTGCCCTCGGGGAGCACCTGTCTGATGAGGGGGAGGCCAGCCCATATCAGGACATCCCACCCAGGCACAGAATCTAGCAGGTGTCGTGGGACATGCAGAAACCCAGGCAGACATGAAGTGTGGTAATAATAATCGACACCTTTGCTGAGCAGTTAGGATGTGCTGACTCAGGCGCACTCACCACAGCCCCGTGAGGAGGGTCTGCACCTCCCCCAGATGAAGAGACAGGTTCAGAGAAGTCGGCACACCTGTCATTTCTCTCCATTTCCATGGAGTAAGCTGTTTGGGGTGGGGGTGGGGGGCAGCCCATCACTGAGATGCTCCAGGAGGAGCGGGGCATGCACCTGGCAACACTGTAGAGGCTCATCTGATAGTGACTAGACTGGGAGGCCTCTAAGGGATAAAATGGTATTTCATTCATTTTTAAACTTTTGCATTAAAAAAATAACATACATATGGTTAAAAAATTCAAACAGAACACAAAATGTAGGCAGTGAGTCTTATTTCCAACCCTAAACTTGGGGCTCCCTGTTCTCTTTCCCATGAACATAGTTCTTCTTTCTTATTCTTCCAAAGATAATCCAGCATATATTATATATGTGCATAGATATGTCTGTGTATATATATATATATATACACACACACATACATATACACATCTCTTTATTTAAAATGTGTCCAGAGAATCTAGTTTCTTAATAAAATTTCCTTTTGAAAAAGTCTGATGTTTTCTAGCAAAGTTGGAAAGAATAAGGTTTTTTTTTCAAACCATCATTAAGTATTTATTTGACTGCCTATTACAGAATAGATAGCCTACAAATGACTGAAAAATCCAGGGTAACTAGTGTAAACAAGACAAAAACTTACCTTCTCTCACTTGGATTCTGGTAATTGGTATTGTGGCTGGTATGGCAATTTTGTTGAAGGAGGATCAGACTCTTTCAGTTGTTCTGGTCCTCCTGAGGCTATGTCCCAAGGTCCCACGGTCCAAGATGGCAGGTCAGGATTCCAGACAGTGGCACAGAGGAGGCATAAAGAGGACCAGCTGCTCTTGAGTAAGGTTCCAGAAAGCTGGCACCTGAGACTTCCACTTATATCCCCTGACCAGAACTGAAGTACATGGGCACAGCTAGCTGCAAGGGAGACTGGAGGACATGATCTTCATTTGAGTGACCCTATTTGTCTGGGTATAAAATCTATTACTATGGAAAAAAGGAGACAGTGGATATTGGAACGTGAGAAGCAGTTTCTGACACGCTATCATGTCTGCATTTCCTATAGAGCACTGCCTGGTTCACAGTAGAAATCAGTAGAAACTCTTATAATAAAAGAGCCAAGAACATACAAAGGAGAAAGGGAAGTCTATTCAACAAATGTTGTTGGTAAAACTGGACAGGCACATGTAAAAGAATGAAACTAGACCACTATCTCACACCACACACAAAAATTAACTCAAAATAGATCAAAGACTTGGATGTAAAACCTAAAACCATAAAATACATTAAAACAAACAAACAAACAACAAAAAAAAAAACAGGCCTCCCTGGTGGCGCAAGGGGTTAAGCACTGCACTATGGAGCAATCTGCAGCCTCTGCAGCACGAGTTCGATCCCCATCGTCCAGGGAGATAACTACATGGAGCAGCAGACCTCTCCTGTCTCACCCTCTGCTCCCCTCAGCAGTGTATTTCAGTCAGTCTGCCTGTTCTGTTCCCCACTCTGTCACTGGTGAATCCTCTCACCCTCCCACATCTCTGGCCTGTACCCCAGCTCTTGTGCATAAATAAATAAATCTTTAAAAAAAACAAACAGGCAATGCACTTCATGACATTGGTTTCAATGATGTCTTTGGAAATTCAACTACAATGGTAAGGGAAACAAAAGCAAAACTAAATGGAACCACTTCAAATTAAAAACCTCCTGCACAGGGGAAGAAACTATCAATAAATAAAAAGACACCCCACCAAATGTGAGAAAATTTTTGCACATCATACAACAGACAAGGGACTGATATTCAAAATCTGCAAAGAACTCATCAGAAAAATCAGAAACAAGTGTTGGTGAGGGTATGGAGACAAAGAAACCCTCATACACTGCTGGTGAGATAATAAATTAGTTTAACCTCTACAGAAAACAGTATCGAGGTCTCTCAAAACATTAAAAATAGACCTGACATATGATTCAGCAATCCCTCTCCTAGGTATCTTCCACAAGAACACAAAAACACTAATATAAAGGGATAGGTGCACTCCTATGTTCATTGCAGCAGTATTTACATTAGCCAAGTTATGGAAAAAACTTCAGTTCCCAATGACACTGAGTGGATAAAAAAGATGTGATATATATCATCTCTCTCTCTCTCTCTCTCTCACACACACACACACACACACAGCATCCAGCAATGGAATACCACTCAGCTATAAAGAAAGATGAAATCTTGCCATTTGCAACAACATGGATGGAACTGGAGGGGATTATGCTCAGTGAAATAAGTTGGAAGAAGAAAGACAAATGCCAGAAATTTCTCTTATACATGGGACATAATAGGAACAGATGAAACCAAACAAAACAAACCCTTGAAATCTTATTGCAGAAATGAGGCCACCAGAAGGGAAGTATGTGTGTGGGGGAGAGTACCGAGGGGAGGGAGCCCAGTGGATTATGATAGAAGATTATTGGGGCTTCGTGGTGGATGTGGTACAATAACATACATTTGTAGAGAGTGAACCTATACCCTTAAAACATGCAGTGTTTTAAATCAACATTGCCTTAATAAACATGATTCTTAAAAATAATAAAATAAACTTTTTAAAGAAAATTGAAAGTGAATAAAATGCGGAAGGGAGCCTGTTAAGGCCTGCTGTCCACTGTCCAGAAGTTTCCTTCAGTCCCAGGCCAGTGAAGAGTTGTTGGTTCTCTTTTTGCCAGGACGCTAGGCAACTTCCCCAGCAATTCCGAACCTGGGGAGGGTTTAAATGTTCTATCTTGATGAAAAATATGTGGTTTATACACTGTCACAGAACAAATAGAATTGGGATTTATGTTTCACAACTTACATGGTTTGTTTGAGTTTTTTCCATATGTCTTCGACAGTCCTATCAAATTTCTGACAGTTACAATTTTTTTCTTCTTTCCAGGAAGTTGGGGAGAGACAGAGAACAGGTTTTTTCCCCAGATTTTTCGATAAAGCTTGCTTGGGAATATTTGTTTGCAACTTTTGACCTAAATGTGTGTCTCTTATTAAGAGAATATTTGCATGTATGTATCCGGAGTGGGGTGAGTATATGCTTGTGTGTGTGGTGAGCTGAACTCCAGAGTGTATACATGTGTATGTTAAATGTAGTCATGTATGTTTGGATCTGTTTTTGTGATATGGTAGTGATGATCGTGATAGTGGTAGTGGTAGTGATCATGATAGTGTGTGTGTGTGTGTGTGTGTGAGTGTGTGTGAGTAATAGGAGCAATTATCCAATTAGATGTTTTTCCAATTCAGATGTCATTAATGCCCAAACCTTTCTCCTCACAATGTCATATACTGATATGCCCTCGGCCTGCCAGCATTTGGGGAGAGTTGAATGATTCTGTGTCCCAAATTTTGCGTGTTTTCAATTAATTCCACATGGGTGTTTGCAAGTGTGACACTTTTATTAAAAAGGTGAAGAAACAACTCACCCCCAATTATTAATCAAGGTATATTCCTTCACTCTGTGCTGCAGCATCTTCATCAGGAAGAGCTGTTAAACATGACATCAATTCTAACAGTTTAACTAATTCCTTTTTCATTATCAAAGCATATTTACAACTTTGGAGTCAGGGCATTGGTGGTGTTTTTTTCTTCCCCCGCTAGAAAATTCATCTGTATCCTAGAATCAGCTTGTAGCTCAATGTAAATTCAGTGTAGAATTTAGTCAGTTATTAAGTGGATTTAAGTGGCTGAACCCTGGTGTAATCTGACCAGCAATGCATGAAGGAAAGAGTTGGAGGTGTAAAAAATGTCAAATAGCTTTCTCAGATGCATTAAACTATTAATAAAGATAAAACGATCTTTATGTTTGGGGTTTAGAACATCTCTTTTATGATATCGAGAAGCCACTTTGATTCACGACTCGTTGGCTTCAAGGTCTGGTGTCATTATTCAGAAGGTGTCAGGAAGAAATCGGAGACAAGCTCCTCAGCAGGGGAAGAGGTGAAAAAAGAAACAGCGTCTAGGACTCAGCTGGGCCAGGCGGGGAGATGTGACAGTGAGGGTGATGTAAAGACTGCTGCCGATGGTGCCCACGCCCTGTGGAGCCCTCTGTGGAGATCTCCGCTTGGTCCTGAGACATCTTTTCCTGTGGTCTTTCTAAGGGAGTCCTGGCCTTCCTGCGAGGGGGAAAGCATGAGGCATTTGAGGGGAGTAATTTCCACTGTCCCTACTCCCACCAGGTCATCCCTTTTCTCTGGCCTGCTCTGTCCCCTAGGAAGCTGATCTCCATGGACCACATCCCCAAACTTCCTGCCCCTCTGACTTCTGATTGGGTTCGGCCCGTGGGAGGCACCAGTGGAGACTGGAGAAAACAAGAGAGAAAGGTCAGAGGATCCACCCCCCCCCCCCATTCCTTCCTTGCAAAACCCCAGTTCTGTGGTGGCAGTCCCTCTTCTGAGGCTCCTGCTCTTTCTTCAATGCCTGGTAATAACATTCCTCTTGCCCTCAGGCCTCGCTGCTCTCCTTAACCCTGCACACACATTTGCATATAGCCTCGTCCCTAAACTTTTCTAGGCAGATCCCTTTATATATATATAATTTTTTTAAGATTTATTTTTTCATGCATACAAGAACCGGGGTACAGGCCAGATGTGCGGGAGGGTGAGAGGATTCACCAGACACAGAGACCCCTTTGAGTGCTCTGGCCATTTGTTCCGGAGACCCTGACTAAATCAAAGGACCCTTCCCAATGGGAACCAGACCCTGACCCATCTGGAGTTACTTGGGGGAAAAACGGGGGATGGTCCTAGGCAGCAGGATGGGGAAAGAGAAGCCTTGGCACAATGCGATCCTTACATGAAGAACACGGGAATGGCTGCTTCTCCATCTGAGGCTTCTCAGGCACCTCGCTGCTTGTGTTCCATCTACAGTAGTTGGTTGGGAAGCTTGCAGGAACCAGGTTCTGTGGAGGCAGGCCCTGTGCTCACAGGCTTTACAGTCCAGTGATGGATGTAAATAGATCCATTGGTCCCGTGTGTTGAGTGCTCTTATAAGAAGCACTTCCGGGGGCTCTGAGATGCACGTGGAAGGGCAGGAGCTAGGTGGAGAGGCCAGGCAGGGGACAACTCCTAGAGGAAGGAACATCTAAATGGGGAACCTGAAGGGTGAGAAAGAAATGTCAGAAAAGTCGCTGGAGGGCGGGCCATGGGGAGAATTGTGTCTGTGGCAGAGGAAACAGCATGTGCAAACCCCAGAGGAGCGTGAGACAGAGCTGGGGCATTTGACAACTGCCAGGGGCCTAGAGACCTGAAGGGCACAAGCATAGGAGGGGCAGGCAGAGGCAAAGCTAGAACTAGCGTGCAGAGTGGTAGAGACCCCATGCCCACCTCTTCTCCCTCTCCCCAAGTCCTACTAAAAGGCTTCATCTTGAGGTTCCATGAGAGTTTTTGCAAGGGCACCGATCTAACCAGGTTTACATTTTGAAAAGAGACCTCAGTGAATCAGGTAAAAGTAGAAATGGCTGGAGACCAGTTGGCTCCATCACAGGAACCAAGGAGAGAGGTCTAGCAAGGGAATGGGGGAAAATAGGCCCATGTGACTTAATCTGAAGCCCCCTATTTTCCAGTTGGGACATGACAGAGAAGTCCAGGCCTTGCCCAGGTCACACAGGAAACCATGATCCAGGATCCAGTTTGCCGAAATCAGAAGTGGAGGAGTAACCGGAGACTGGGAGACTTCTGGGAGAAGAACCTCCTGGAGCTGTTTCAGGGACAGGCTCTGAGACCCTGGCCACAAGCATGTCTCCTGGCAGGACTGGGTGGTCTTTGGACCAGAGGGACCCCACCCTGGCAGGACCTGGACCCTGATCTGGGTGTACCCTGGGCACCTCTGCCCAGTGCCAGGAGCTCAGCACAGGTGACTGGTGCTTCCCACTGAAATCATGCGAATATTAAGCTAATCAAAGCCTAGCTTGGGAACGGATGGGGCTGGGAAGGCGGCCCTAACGAGCAGTGTGTCACTCCCTCCACCCTGCGTGTCTAGCGCTGTCCCATTTGTCTGGCTGTAATCTACATTTCAAATGATTACATGGGAAGCTGAAGTGGTAGTGACAAGGATAAACGAAGCTTGTTAAACTAATAGCTGCACTAATGCCCAAATATGTGAACTTCCCGACGCAGGCCGCATCCCAGCCTGGCGGAGCTGTCAGCCCCGCTCCCCCGGGCTCCGCCGCCAGCCGCGGCCACATGATGAATGGCCCTGTCGACCAAACTCATCCGGGGCCCAATTAAACAGGCAGAAATGAACTGGAGCCGTCAGGCAGCAGGGAGGGGGGAGGCACAGAAGGGGGAGGCTGAGGCAGACACCCGGAGGGGGGAGGGGGTGTTAAACCTTATACAGACAGAGAGGCTGGAGTGTGGTGGGGGGGCGGGCAGGGGGGAAAGCGAGGGGGATGAGAGGGCCAGGGACCAGGGGGTGGGAGCCAGAGCTGAGCCTGGGAGAAGAGAGGGCCAGAGACCAAGACAGAAAGAGGCAGCCACAAAGAGATGCCAGCGGGGCGCGGGGAGAGAGGTTGACAGAGACACACAGAGATAGAGCCAGGCAGAGACAGAGAGAGACCAAGGAGCAGCAACACACACAGGGATGCCGGTAGGTAGAGAGAGGCGGAGAGGTGGAGAGCGTCAGAGACAGACACCTGGGGCAGCACAGCAGGGAAGGCAGAGGCAGAGGCTGAGTCGTGGCGGGGGAGGAGCAGGCAGGAGAAAAGAGGGTGCAGAGAGAAGATACATCCCAGCAAGTCAAGGCAGCTCAGCAGCAGCGGTGGCGGCAGCGAGGAAGTCGTTCTGTCAGAAAATGGTCATTTAATGGTTTGCCGAGCCCGCGACAGATATGTCATCTGAGGCGGCTGGGCGGCAGTCCCAGGGCATTTCATTTATTAATTACCAGCTTCTAGCTGCTCCCTCTGTCCCCTGCCTCGTGCCTATCATCAGCTAGGCCCCGGGCTGGAGGCCCCTCAGGCGCCTCGCCCCATTTTCCGGAGGAGGCAGCCAAGCTACCTAGTCTCACTGGTCTGTTAATTTCTTCAGTTCTTATTTTAGATTGCGATGGGATTCTTTTCCTTGTACCTTAAGGAGTCCCCAAACTAATGGACAGCCTGTCTGACATGACAGTTGGTGCTCGCAGCCTTCTGCTCTGGACTGCTCTGTTTTGAGGACTGTGTTCATGCATAATTCTCTTGCCACTGAGGAAGAAGCCCCAAGTGCAGGGCTGTGTGCCCCATGCTACACCTCTCCTGCGAGGTCTCCTTGCGAGCAGAGGAAATCCAAGCACTTGAACCTTTCTCTGGGTTCAGGGTGGGCAGTGGCTCTGAAATCCTTTTGGGGTCCGTACAAGGCTGTGGAGGACAAAGAAGCCTCTCTCACCCCAGTGCTCTGATCACATCACTGCCCTGCTCCAAAATCTCCACTGACTGTCTACTGCCAGAAGCGACATGCAGATCCCTTAGCCTGGCACTTGAAACTCTGCACAGTCCACCCGAGACTCCTTCTCTTTTCTACCTCTGGGTCTTGGTGCTCCTCCTTCTCCACCCACCTGTGAGTCCATCTTATCCTTCCAGCCCAGCCCAAGTACCACAGCCTTCCTCATTCCCTAGCGACAATAAAACTTGTTCTCTAGCATGTTCGCTTTTCCTCTTTTGTAGCCCCTCTTGTAATCTGTCTTGTATTAAATGTTCTCCTCTCTCCAGCTCACCCCCAGATGGAATAATTCTGCATTCATCCTTTAGGTCTAACTGAAAGATCATTTATTTACTAGAAGACTTTTCTTGGCTGGCAATTCCCGTTGTTTTCTTGGGCTCACAACACTCTAAACTCTTCTTTAACAGTAATTATCACAGATTATAATAAAAGGCTTATCACTGTAATTATTTGCCTAATGCCTGCCCCTCTATTAAAATACGTGCTGCAGAGACAGCTCTCCTGCCTACCTGTGACTATACAGGTAACTTTCTCTTTCTTTCTTGCTCATTTCCTATTAAATCTGCCTTTTTAAAATGTAAAAAAAATACAAATAAATAAAATGTATGCTCCCGTAAGGACTAAGATTTTATTTTGTAGCTAGAATGTTACCTGGAAATATCATTCAATATTAGTGGCATGAGTATTAATAGAATCAGTGACTGAATAGTTGAGTGAATGAATGAGCAAGTGAATGAATGTCTCCCCCAGTCCCTTACTAGCTGGGAGCTTGCTGGGGTCAGGGACCATGTCAGGAAACTTTACATTCCCTCATTTTTTCAGCATGGCCAATAGTAAGTGTTCAGTGAACAGGAATTTAACCATCAGCAGGTGCAAAATTTATGGGAGTTCCTGGACTCTCCCCATGGTTGTACCATGAGCCAGGAACTTATGGCCTCAATCCAAACTGGGCCAAATACTGAAACATTTTAATAACCACAGAGAACGTTCCCTAATCCAGGCACACTCGGCTGCAGAAATGACTAAAAGAAGCCTTCCAACCCCAGGGGCGTGTATAGTACAGTTGTCCTGAGTGAGTTGTTCTGACCCATCACCTCTCCAATGGGGTATGACATCGTTCCCAAGTTTTATTGCTACAAGATGGGCTAATTCAACTCCTCAGTAAACAGCATTACACAACACCATGCACACACATGCAAATCCAGAGTGGACAATAACCCCAGGCGTGTTGAAGTGTTTGATGGGATGGCCACGGGAAAGCAAGCCAGGAGCCAGCTTTAAAAACAATATTTATTTATTACAATTGGCAGAGCAATGGAGAAAATTGCAACTTAGATAGGATTTTACATTTTGCAAAGTGTTTTGTAATCAGCACAATTTCTCCCAACAATTGTGGAGGACAAGTTGTTTTTGTCATTCCCATTTGCAGGCAAGGAGAAAGTAGTAGAGGACTGAAGGGAAATGTTTTGCTTCTACTTATACGGAGCGCAAGTTGAAAGGAGAACTCTGGTTTAACTGAATGCAAGCAAACCCTTTTTTAAAAGCATCTGGGCACTAGGAATCTGCTGTATACAAGACCCCCAAATGATTCCGGGCTCTAACTTACTGCTAGTTTCTTGAGGAATATATGTCCTTTTTATTGCCCAAAGAAAGAAAACAATATGTTCTCTTATATTTCCTCTACTTCTCATTTTGCTCAGGTATGGCTCCTTTAGTTCATGTAAGTCATATCTGTCAGGATAGACTAGAGAATGCTATTTAATAAGCAATCCCCAAATCTCAGTGCTTTATACAACAGAAGTTTATTTATATCTCAATTCAATGTCCATGGTGGGCCAGCGATGGGGGGCTCTGCTCATTGCAGACATTAAGAGATCAAGGCAAATGGAGTAGTTTTCATCCAAACATCACTGGTTAACCTGCTAGAGGAAAGAGTTCTGGAGACTCTTGCTTGAGTAGTAGTCCAATGCTCTGATACAGAAGTGTCACATGTCATTTCAGCATTCACTTACTGGCTGAAACCAGTCATGTGGCCCCACCTTACTATGAGGTATTTGGATAGTGCAATGCTGTATTCCACCCAAAAAGTAAGAGGGCTAAAAGTACATGGTAAATAGCATTAATATATACTAAGGAAGTCAAATTTCAGCCCATAAAAAGAAGAAAAGTTGAAGGTAAATTCTTGAGTTTGTTCTGAAGTTTAGAATACTATATTCAATAACACTGTGAATAGGAGGGAGTTTTACAACTATTTATTTAAGCTTTTTTGTGAGAGTAAAAAATCCTGACTTACCCAAAGACTGACTTTTACCAAAGAGCTTCTTGGGATGTGTCAAAGAGGAAAAGAAAGATCTAGCAAGTGCAACCAGAAAAGAAAAATAAATAAAAGGCATACTGATAGTAAGGAAAGAACTAAAAGTGCCCTTTGCAGATGATATGACTATGTACATAGGAAGTCCTAGGAACCTACAAATTAGGAAAACAAACTACTAGAACTATTAAGTTAATTTAGGAATATCAGAATGTTAAAAGTCAATATAAAAACCAATTGTGCTTTCTACTTTTTTTTTTAAAGATTTATTTATTCATTTACACAAGAACCGGGGTACAGGCCAGATGCACAGGAGGGTGACAGGATTCACCAGAGACAGAATGGGGGACTGAACAGGCAGACTGATGAAATTCACTGCTGAGGGGAGCAGTGGGAGAGACAGGAGAGGTCTGCTTCACCATGTGGGAGTCTTGCTGGCTGGCCGGGATTGAACCAGCACTGCAGAGGCTGCGGACAGTTTAACAGTGTGGCGCTCAATTGCCTGCGCCACCAGGGAGGCCCCGTGCTTTTTACTTTAAAAGTCAACAGTTAGAAAATGATAATAAAAACAAATACTATTTATAATACATTCAAATGCATCAAACACTTAAGGTGAAATTTAAAAAAAAGATGTAAAACTTTTCCACCTATAATTAAAAAACAATGGCAAAGGGGAATTTCAGGACCTAAATAAATTGAGCGAATCAAAAACTGAAAAAAATAGTGGATCAGAAGACTCAATTTTATTATAATGTCAACTTTCCTTAAATTGATCTAAAGATACATTGTAATCCTGCCCAAAATGATTTTGAATTTTATTTGGAAAGACAAAGAACTAGTAATAGTCAAAAGAATCTTAAAAATGGATTTCAAGATGATAAGACTTACCCAACCAGATTCTAAGACTTAATGTAAAGTTATAAAAATCAAAACAGTATGGTTCTGGTGAAAGAATAGACAGAAATAGAAGGTCCAAACATGTCTACATGAGTTTTGTCACTTGAATTTTAACAAATATGCCAAAGCAATTAAATGGGGAAAGGAAAATGTCTTTGACAAATGGTGCTGCAAAAATGAGATAGCCATATGAATATTAAAGACTCTTGACCCCACATCACACCAAAAACAAAGATAACTTCAAGATTACAAACTAGCAAGTAAAAGTAAAAACAAGAAAAGACAGAAAAATATCTTTGTGATCTAAAGGTGTCTTAGAAAGGACACAACATGAATCATAAAAAAAAAAATGAGAAAATGAACTTGATCAAAGTTAAAACTTCTTATCAAACTGCCACCAAAAATCCAAACAGGCAAGTCAAAGAATGAAGAGAAATATTCACAACACATTTATGTGACAACATTCTTGTATCCAAAACATATAAATTCCATAAATCAATAATTCCACTTTTGAGAACTATTTTGCAATTTCTTGAAAAATTAAATACACATCTACCCAATGACTCATAAATTTCACTTCTAGTTATTCATCCAAGAGAAATTAAAACACATGTCCATGATAAAGCTGGCATAAGAATTGTCATAGAAGTTTTATTCACAATAGTTAAAAACTGGAAATAGCCTAGAGGCCTATAAATAAGAGAACAAGTAAACTGTGGTACAGTCACCCAATGGGAAACCACTCAGCAGTACAAAGACACAAACCACAGATGCCTAGGATGAACTGGATGTATATCAAACAAATTATGAGGAACAATGGATGCTTAATGAATGATTCCATTTATTCTAGAGTTGGCAAAGTTGACAAGTGTAGTAGAATTCGGATTATTGGTTACTTTGACGTGAGTGGGGATTTTCTAGAAACATTGTCTTCATGGGCTTTCATGGAAAGTGATGGCATAGTGCACATAAGAGCTGAGCAGTTCACTGTTTGCAAATATACCTCATGGGTGAACCCCCATCTGCAAGGGAATCTGGGAGATATTGCCATCCTGATACTCCAAATGAAATCATGCTTCTGTTACTCAGTAAAAGGGGAGAATAGAAATTGCAAAGGCAATAATAATAACCTCTCTCTCGTCCCTTCTCCCCTCCTTCTCTCTCCCTTCTTTCTCTTCCCCTTTTCTCTCCTCTCCCCTCCCCTTCTCCCCACCCCCTCTCATGGCCTGTTCCAGGCATATTTTCAGAGTATCACACAACTTATTTACTTCTCCCAATGACCATCATTATCCCCATTTTGCAGATGACAAACATTTTCCACACAGAATATTGAAATTCAGTGTCATGACATATGGAAATATAAGAAGGAATTGGAGGTGTCTGGCTGGAGAATATAAAATTAAGAAAATCCAAGAACCAATTACAAATTCCTGAAGACCATAGGGAAAGGGAGCCAGAATTCTTCTAGTGGTCCCATAGGTTGGGGCTAAGATCAATGGAAAGAAGATATAGTATCACTCTAGCTCCATCAGAGGAAAACATATTCTTCTAAGGACAGCCACCCCTTCCTCAGAGCCCCCCAGGGTCCAGTGTAGGAGACATGGCTGATCGCTGCCCCATTCTATAGGCTGGGAGACTGAGGTCAAATGACTGTCAGTCCCACACTCTGACAGAGCTAGGGCAAGAGCCCAGTGTCAGCCCTGTTCACTCTGTCCCCATGCGGATGACCTCCGGGAGGCAGTATGGGTCAGTAGGTGAGCGTGGAAACTCTGAAGGTGCACAGCCTGGTTTAGTAACTGCACCACCAATAAGCAGGTGGTTTTGGGCCTTTAATTTTCTCTATGGATTTAATTTTCTCATCTATAAAATGGGAATGATAATAAAAATAGCCATCTCAT
The DNA here is from genome assembly GCF_964194135.1 of Talpa europaea. Taxonomy (NCBI): domain Eukaryota; kingdom Metazoa; phylum Chordata; class Mammalia; order Eulipotyphla; family Talpidae; genus Talpa; species Talpa europaea. The sequence continues at coordinate 51,337,442 of NC_140074.1, read as the reverse complement.
CAGATAAATGTCACAACTAATTGAGAGACCACATGTGAGAGAGCGCAGACTCTAGCACATAGTATGTGCTCAGTAAACAGTGGTTATGATTGTTCACCATTCAGTGCATAGAACCCAGCACTAAGGACTTGAACCAGCCTTAAGTTCACATCCAACATGATGGAAAACATCTGGATCTGGTACGATGTTTGGCCCGCTGAGGAGGACTAGAGGCCTAATTAAAATTGTTACTCTGTTTGCATTATCAAATGTCAGGGTTTTTTTTTTTTCCTTCCCACAGAGCAAAGATTTTTCTTATCAAAAATCTATTCACTAAAATGCTAATGATCAGCAGTGATTAGAAACTGCTGCTCAAAATTTGAAAGTTCCCAGTGGGCCTCTCAGACATGGCTTGTAACTTGTCAGTTGAAGAAATGTTCTCAACAAATCAAACTTTGCTCTATATGTTAAAAAAAATTTTTTTTCATTTCCTTAACGCTTCACTGTGCCGGTCCAGTAGGGACTTTTGAGTTAAGTGACAGAGACCACATTATTAGTTGTGGAGTCAGTTGTAATAGAAGTCTCTCAAGGCAAGATATTCTCAGATAAGCCCCCAAAACAGCTAACAAAAGTCTGTCAAGCTTATCTTAATTTCAATAAGCATTAGTTTGCCAAGAAGAAACACAGTGAGCAATTTGCTTTTATTATCTGCTCTTTGTCCTGACTCTCCGTTTTCTTCTTCCTCTTTAGGAGAAAGCTTCTACAAATCTTCCTCATGCACCCAAGGGTGACAACACCATCAGCTGTCTTCTGCAGTCAGACTTAGGAACCCAGTGTCTCGCAGGCTGGATCTCCCTAGACCCTGAAGAACCAGATGGGCTGACAATGCGGTGGGACAGTTCCTCCTGGGCAGAACTGAGCTTGTTATTCCCTCCTGCACTGCTTTACTCTTGGGACTGGAAATCAAAATTCCAGTTCATGTGCAGAGGAGAGACTCTCAAAGTTGGTATAACTTACCTGACAGCCCTTAAGAAGGGGAAAAAGCTATTTGAGAGTTGTCCCCATGGTATTTTAGAACTGGAGGGTCTTAGCAGATTGTAAACCAGTTCTGCTGTAGAGACGAGGAGCAGAAGACAGATTGGGAAGTGATGCTACCCAGGCTGTACATTAAGTCAGGGGCAATCCTGAGATGGGAATCCAAGCCCTGTGCACACACAACTCCCCCCAACACCCCCCCCCCACACCCCGACCCTCCACTCTACTGAAGGGATAAGAATTGGAGAGGGAGGAAGTTTTCCTGCTATCATTGGTCTGGACTAGCTACCAGGAACTCCTAGGATCCTTCTGCTGGATCTTTGCTCATTGACTACCATCAATTCCTTGTCCCTGCATCTCAATCTTATGTCTATCCACCTATAACTGTCTCCTGCCACAGGAGATTCAGACCAAAGCCCAGAAGTGAGACAGGGGCCACCTCTTGTCCATGCCATTCCTCCGTGTGTGCCCTGTCTCATCCTGATAGCCAAACTTCCCCTTGCCCTGGACTCCATCTCCTAAGGGACTGGGGGCCTTCCATGGGGTTACTGCTTTTTCTGGTTTTTTACCTTCTGTTGCCAGTTTGTTTGCCCCCTACGAACTCCCAGTCCAGGCTGACTCATGTCTCTGACAGGTCTCCCTCTACCTGCTCTTGTTCTGCAGGAGTTCCCTGGCCCCTTCCTGGCTCTCCTGGCCCAAGGAGTGACCAACCTCCACCGGCCTCTGTCCCCAACCAGCCTCTCATCCTCGAATTGCTATAAAACTGTGCAAAGCATTAAGAAAAACCACCGAATTCAACCGTGCTTTAAAAGCAAGTAAAGTAATAAAGCTAGAAATGAAAAACATAAAAATGTGGGTTTGACTAGGGAAAATGATGCTACTTAGAGCCCATGAAATGAACTGAATTTAATCGATCATCCAGGTAACAACAATTATTTGCATCATTATCATGTGTCAGAGCAGCTATGTTAGGAATTTATTTCAAGGATCTATCATCTCAAAACTTTTTGCCATATTCAGAGGTCATGACAATTGTGTCCATAAAATTGTCATATCAGAGGATCACAGAGGTCATCTAAGCCAACCTTGACACCCACCCACACCCCCCCACACCCCCCCCCCCCCCCCCCCCCCCCGCTTACCCAAGGAAGGAATTCGACCCTGCCTTTCAGGGGGAGGTCGATCCAGTCTGTTCTTGAGGATTTCTGGTGATAGAGAACTTAAGGAACTCTGACCTCTGAGTAATACTAGCTGAGGGAAGTTCTTTCTGGGGTGGAGTCCAAATAGATCTCTTTGTGCTTTATACCATTGGTCCATTGTTGAAGTCAGTGAAAAACTTCCTTATAGTCACTTAAGACAGAGTTGCTAGACACCAGGAGGCAGTACGGTGCAGTGGTTAGGAGCCGAACTATTTAGTTTCAAGTGCTTTCTACCACCTACCAGCTATTGCTTTATGAAGAGAACTCTGTAACCTTTCTATTCCTCAGTTAGCTCAACTGTAAAATGGGGATAATAATATATATTTCATAGGGTCATTAAGATAATTAATGATCAAATACAAGAGGCTGGCACTTAATAAGCTCTATATACACATTAACTACAACTGTTTCCTTAATCTCACAGACCACATACTCTCCATTTATTCAGCATTTTCCTGTCAAGCATTACTTAAGAATCTTTCATAGGGAAACAACGTGAAAGTCCTATGAATTTCCCAGATCAAGCCCAAGAAGGAATATGAAATTGTTATGAAAATTAAAGGAGTTATTTCAAGTGAAGTGCAGAGTACAATTGCTTGGAATGTAGCCTCAATAAATATTTGCAATTATGGTTATTAGTGCTTACTCAACTATTCTAAAATAGGGACCAGAGGCTGTTTGATGATACCCATGTCTCAAATCTGACTTTTGAATAACTTAGATGTGTATCTAAGTGAAATGTCTTAAATAAAGATTAGGCATGTGTGCAGAAAACTGCTCTAATTACTCAGCTTGCACAGACACAGTCTTGTCTTTGGAGACTCCCGAGGTCTCAGTTACCATTTCCCCCCAGGTATCGTGCTTCACGGTGATGAATGGGAACTGATTCTCGGAATAGAAATGCTATTTCCACTGGGCCCGGCGGCAGCAGCGAAGGCGCTGGGTCGGTGTTTGAAATGCACAGTCTTGGAGCAGAGGTCTGAGGCAGCCTCTGAGAACATCCAGCTCAGCCCTGAGACTCACGGAGACAGGAAATTCTTCCCCAGGCAGGAGTTGGGCGCTCTGGGGCTCCAGGAGTCACAAGCCAACCCCAAGCTCCAGATGCAGCTGTTCCAGGCGCTGCCGCTCCTCTGGGCAAATCAACCAGGCTGTCTGGGAAACTGCAAACGCAACAGATACCTTGCTTAATAGTCTTTTTTGCCCACCATGGGTTTTTTTGCTTGCTTTTTTGTTTTTTGGCTCTTGATGGAGTGTGACTATGTATCTATCCCCTAGACCACTGCACCCATTCTTTCATTAGACTCATAATAGCCATGTGAGCCTGGTAGTTTTTTTTTTTCCCATTTTACAGATAAGCACACTGAGACTCATTGTATGTGTGCAAGCTGTGCACAACTCTTCCAGTTCTCACTTCCCTACTTTCTGTGAAGGTAGGCACAGCCAGAATGAAGCATGGTGACCTGGGATAAGCAGCCTGAGGGCCTTAATAACAACCTTTTGCTCAGTTCCTGGTCTGCAACTTAGTCCTTGATATGAATTTTAGACTGTATGCCACCATGAGGCAGCACCTGGGGGGTCCCATGACCCTTTACTCACCCTTGGTATGCAACTATACGACTCACCTCTCTGTATGTAGCCACATCATATCTGACCATATATAGCCTCCAGTGCAAACCTACCTGGAACCTTGTAGAAACTGAAAGTGTATATAAGCCCCTGACTTCCTACAAAGGGGGCTCAGCCTTGGGCTGTGAATGCATTGAGTCAGCACCAGTGCATTCAACCTGCTTCTTGTTAGCCCTGGTGCCCATGTTTCTTTTGTGCCATATAACAGGACAGGCTTCGATCGGTGACACAAGAGTGGAAGTGACTCATTTTGTTTCCAAACAATGGGCTACTCTACCCGACATGCATACATCAGATCATGACAAGACTTTTGAGAAATCAGCTTTATTGTGAATCAACTGGCAAGCAGGCAGGTGATAAATGCAAATCTACCTTGCCAATTAAGAAATGAAATGGAGGACCAGGGGCCTCCCTGGTGGCTTAAGGGGTTAAGATGCAGCACTATGAAGCTATCCACAGCCACTACAGCACAAGTTCGATCCCCAGCCGGCCAGGGAGCAACCCACATGGCACAGCAGACCTCTCCTGTGGTGCCCGAAGCTCCCTTCAGCAGTGTCTTTCAATCATTCTGCCGGTTCTGTTCCCCACTCTGTCTCTGGTGAATCCTCTCACTCCCCACACCTCTGGCCTGTACCCCAGTTTTTGTATGCATAAATAAATAATTTTTAAAAAAGAAAGAAAAGGGGGGCCAGGGTTGAGGACAACGGAGTTAAATATTATTGGCTGGAAAGCAAGTTAGGAGCAAAGAAATGTGGACTTGGCTGAAGTTTACTGGCTGGCCACAGGACACTTCCTGCGTGAACTATGAAGAGGCTTTTCTTCAGCTAGCTGGAGCTTTGAATTTCTGTAGATGGGCGCCTGCCTCTGGGCAGTCCCCACCTCTCCTCTGCATTCTCAGTCTCCAGCTGGCCTTGGAATGCAGCTCAAGGTTAGTTACTTTCTTTTGCTCAGGCTGGGTCTTTTGTTGATAAGGTTCAGGCTTTGCTGCCTGTGAAAGCAAATCTCAAAGGAAAGTTAGATAAGTTTTTTTTTTTTCCTCTCTTTTGTACTTTAGGGTCTGAAACCAATTTAACCATTTATCTTCAGTTTCAAAGAACCTGTAAGTGAGTCTCCATGCTCTCTTCATTGTGCCTTAGAAGGATGTCCCCATGACCTGGGTTCTGGAGTTAGTGTATGCATAGAGCCTCCCTTACCCATCATTTGGATTCTTTTACCTACCCAGCACCTGAACAAGCTCAGGAAAGACACTTAAAACAAAGATTCAATCAGTGGAGGGTTTTATTCATTGCCCCAGGAATGAAGAAGGGAGCTCATGCTCCAAAGATCTTCTCCCTGAACTGGAGAGAAGCAGGGACTTACATGGGAAAATACAAAGGAAAGGGAACTGCTAAAGGGTCTGCAGCAGCAGGGTTTCAGAGAAATAGACTGGGTGTTCCAGAAACTGCAGTAATGACCCTTTTTCTTTCGGGTTTGTCCTTGCCTGGATCTGTCATGGCTGGTGGGCATGCTATTGACTATGCTCGTGAGGCTGTGGCTTAACCCTTGTCTTTTACCTCAACCATTTCCACCTGGTTTTCTGGGTTTGTTTCCAAAAAGATAAATATAGCAAGGATAAGGACCAGGTCAGTGCCATCTCCAGCAAACCTTTAACGAACTTGTGACATGAGCAAGAGATAAACCCCTGTCATTTGAAGCCACTTATTTTCTAGAGCTGTTTGTTACTGCAGTATAATGTAGACTATCCTGATGGACACCGGAACATTAAATAATATGCTTAATGTTAGACAGCTGTGAAGTTGTGCAGCTTCCAAAGGAATTGGAAGCCAGGTATGTCCTCTCTCAAAGCTTGTGCTCCACCACTCCGCCATTACACTGCCTCCTTTCTTCCTAGCTTCCTGGTTCTCACCTCACTGCCTCCTCATCACAGCCTGCAGATTGGAAAATATGCTCCAAGGGTAAAACTGTCCCAGTCCACTCTGTCCTGCAGGAGATACTTCCCTGTCCTCTGGAACTCTCCTGGGATCCCCACAGATTTTCACAAAGACAAGCTGGGCCCTAAAGGCAAGGGAGGCTGTGAATAGAGTCCCCCCCCCCCCATAGCTCTATGACAATCAGGGACTCTCCCCTCTAAACTCCAGCTCATCCAGCTCATCATAAGTTATCCACTTTATTACAACTATTTCTTGTCTCCCCATTGTCCCAGAGAAAGCCTGATACTCAAGACCCAACATGAAGCAGCCCCAGTTTTTCTTTCCAGTTTTTACTCCTGTATTTCCTCTACATGAGACCCTTGCACTGGCGCCATCCATAAGAAACCTCCGCTTACCCACACCTCCTGGCACAACGTGCAGGAATCCTTCCTATCTTCTGCCAGTCACGCACACACACATGCGCACAAGCACTTCACTTGCCCCCTCCCTCCATCCCCAGCTTGGTGCCCCCTCCATCACAGCATGAGTCACACTGCATCATCCTTATTAAGCATGCTCTGTCTCCCCCCCAGACTCAAGGTAGGAACCACATCTGACTCCTTTCTGCATCCCTAGAGACCCCACAAGGCCTGACCCAGAGCGGGGGCCTGACAATGTTGGATAGGATGCTAAATGGCTGCTGCCCAAGGTCTGAGCCTCCACAGTGGACCCAAAAGGGCATTTTGCAATGTCCCTGCCACCTCCCTTGAACAAGATCCAGCTGAAACAAACAAAAACAAACAAAACGTGCTCTTTTCTCTAAGCCCCAGACGCTTCTCCCCCGGCGCTGTGCTTTCAAACATCATCTGCCTTCCCACTCCAAGGTCTATCTATCATCTTTGCCAGAATCTGTCCCTGAGGGGCTGTGGCACGAGAATAGTCAACATTTAACACAATCAGAGCTTGTTCCATCATGGGGGTGGGGGCGGGAGGCTGGCAGGGCTGAGCCCTGTCTTGTCTTCTCAACTGAGCACAAATGCCTATGGATGGGATTCCCTCACCAGCCCCTCCTCCCGCTCCCCCCTTTTCCTATTTGCCTTTCATCAAAGAGGTAAGGCAGAATAGATGCAGGCCTTGGCCCCACTCCCACCCCAGCCATCAGTCTCAGCCTCATTTTACGTGTTCTTACCTGCTCACCGCTACACAGCAACCAGTGGCCAGGGACTGAGGAAATATAGGTCATTTACATGTCTTCATGCCTTTAGGGGCAACTGTTAAACCCGAACATGCAATTTATAGAAGCTCATGGTGGAAACCCTAACTGAAAGCGTCCCGGTGGAACTTCAGGCAGAGGGCACCTCTTAAAGGGGGGAGGGCGGAGAAAGAGGCTGGCCAGGAGCTACAGAAAGTCTCGTCAATCAGTGTCCGTGTTTAGGGTCTCCTTTCCTTTCAAGCTTCTGGTTTAACCCTTCCTTAAGGGCAGGGATGACAAGGTGAGTGTTGAAAATCCCATTCTAGTGCACACCATGGTGATATGCATGTCCAAAAGTCATATTTCTGTACTTGATTGTGAACAGGGCTATGCTCAGGGCAATTTAAGTTAAGTGGTGTCAAACAGGTAAGAAGGAAAGAGCAAGAAAAATAGCAGCTGCTTCCTGGAATCCTCCTCCTCAGCTCTTTGCCTTTCCTGCAGGGACACGCCCCCTATCTTGCATATGTTACCCCTCAGCCACTAAGCTGGGGAGTACCATAAGGTGCACTTGTTGCCCAGGTATAAATCTCCCCCAACATGGGACTGAAACATCTTCCCAAAGCGGCTCCTTGCAGGTTCCTGACCTGGGAGTACAAAAAATAGCAAGGCAAAGATTCATTTTGTACCATTCCCAACTCGCTGCAAAGCTACCAAGGTCCTGTCACTCGTCTCCAGGAAGCTTGAGACACCTGGGCCTTTGAGAGGGTGGCTTCTTCCTCCAGGCCACCCAGGAACAGGCTGATAGACTGAGCTGAATTCATTTTTCCCCCTGAACACAAAGACAAGTGTTTACAAATTGAATGAAATTGATGCAACATCTGCAAGTGAAGTTATCAGTTTCCAACAGCCTCATTCCGAGCCTTTAGCAAGCTCCTCACAGTTTTAGGAAAAATAATATTTGTTTTCTCCCTGCACAAATATAAAATCATCTCCATTTTTCTGAAAGCCCTCCTTTTGGATACTTGCACTGAATGGCATTCCTGGAAGCATTTGCTGGGGAATGATTGGACCTGATAGTCGGTGGTTGGTTAATATTCCTTGAGTGCTTATTAGACATGCCAGGCATTTTCAGACATGTATGCTCTCATTTAATCCTTGAGGGAATCCTTTAAGGGTGATCTGAACCCCACTTCATGGATAAGGAAACTGACTCTGAGAGTACTTGCCCAAGGACACCCAGGTAGACCTTTCTGTAGCTATACGCTCTCCTAAGGGCTCTCTCACCCACGAGACAGCAAGCTCCAACTTGAGCTGATGATGAGTCGTCAGACTCTAGTGGGGACCTGGCAGAAAACTGTTATGAATGAATGAATAATGAATTGCTGCCACTTAGAACAAAATTCCTATCTCCCTGATGCTCCCCTATCCCCCACGCTCCACTATTCTACTTCTCTGAACCTACCCTGGAAACCCTGTATCCATTCTCCCAAACCACACCCCTCACCCCAGGGCCACATGTAGTCACAGGACCCAGGCATCAGCAGCGCAGCAGGAAGACATCTCTGATGAACTGGCTCAGCATCTTGGAGAGCTGGTCTGTGTGCACTGAATGGCAGTACCCAGGACAACCATGACCAGCTAGCTCACCTGGCATTACTGTACCACCCTGATGAGCTCCTCCAGTCTTGACCTTGCCCCTCCTCATGATACCTCAGCTGGGAGGTCAGGAAGGATTCCCTGTTTGAGCAAATGGCAAACTAGAGGTGGAACAGCAGAACTGAAACTGGGTTTTTAGATGCCCAGCCCAGTGCTCATTCCTCTGCCCTGTGAAGAATCTTTTTTGCCCCTGCTCACCAAAATCATGGAGGCCCACTTTCCCTAGGCCCTGGATTGCAAGTAGGTTTTGTTTTGAATTAATGGAAAGAACATATGATTGATTAGTAATGTCTGCCATGAGCAAAGGTAAGAATGACACCAGAGGTGAAGTATATTTATGGATCTTTTCCCAGACCTTAAATAATATGCCTTTTTCCTCTTCAAAACAAAACCACTTTTTAAATGACCTCCTCTGCCTGTCTCCAGTTCAATAACATTCTGATCTAATGGCCAGAACTTGGGAAATTTCAACTTTAATACTACCTGGGAAGGAAAGGTTTGATAAACAATTTAACATAGACTTCAAGATTGCAAGGGGAGTGTTTAATTTCCTGAAGAGACCCACCGTCCTCAAGGACTCCAGTCCATTAGCTTTTGTCCAACTAATGACAAGTGAGTTTTCTATATTCATTAAAGCAGACTTGGGATTTGGCTTGAGGGGCAGTGAACTGGAGAGGAAATAGCACTGGACTCAGGAGGAATGTTCTTGATTACTTGCTGTACATTTTGAAAAAGAATAAAATGGTGTTTTCTAAAATCCCTTTAAGTCAGACTTTTCTCTGATATGGGCAGGTATATTTTTAGAGGAAATCAGGGTTCACCCAATGGGGTTTTCAGGCCAACTCAAGCCAGCTCTACTCAGCTCAAGTCTCTGTACCACCCACTCCCATCTCCTTCTGGGTTGCATTGGCAGAGCCAGAGATGTGAGGTTCCAGTTTGTCCTCAGAGAGCTGGAAATCTAAGGGGGTACCTGCAGGTGAGAGCAGTGAAGGTACCTGAGGTCACTGTGACTAAATCCTGAGCCTCTCCTGCCCCAGCCTACAGAATTCAACTAATCTCAGAGTAACAAGCTTGCACAGGAGAGTTGTGAGGGGCCAGAAGTCTGGGGGAGAGGCAGATCTCACCATGCTGCCCTGCTCTGTTCCTGCATTTTTTGTTTCAGACACCCCATGAGTGATGTGGTCTGGGTTGTTCCCAACCCCTCTGCTGGTAATATCCTCCCCAAATGCTCCAGAATAAGGTCAGAAGGCTTTTGAAGCTGCTGTCAATCAAAGGACATCTTTGTGTCGATTAGGGAAGAGCTCTGTTTTGGCAGGAGACAGATGGCCCACTCAAAAGCATGACTGGAGAGAGTTTAGTGAAGAGATTGTTTATGAAGGTGTGGCCAGGGACATGAGAAACCAGCAAGGGATGGTGAAACTAGCAACAGAGAGGAACCATTGTCACCCTTACACCACAAGGGACAGCAGGAGAAAGCAGTTATGAGAGCACCCCTGTAGCTTCATCTGTAGTGAGGGGCACCAAACACGAGAAGGGAGCTCGGATCTGAACACAGATAGAGCCAAGCCCACAGGGAAGTTGCTGAAGGAATACCCAGTTCACCAACTGCCCCCACCCCAGGGCAGTTGTAAGAATTCAAGGAGACCACGTATATGGTGCTCACTAAACGATAGCTTCCTTTTCATTCCCCAACAGCCTGGGTCTGCCTCAAGGACTTGCTATGTCCATTGGACCCAACCTGGGCTCTCAGAGTGAGCCTGTTATTTTGAAGGTGGAGTGGTCCTAGTGCCGGGGGTAGGAGTGCAACCTCTGGGGAATCCCTACTCCCTCCCTGTGTGACCTGGGGACAACTTACTTAGCCTCTCTGTGCTCTACTTCCCCACCTTTAAACAAAAAATGGCAATTGTAGTGCTTGTCCCTCATTGATGTCCTTGCAGAGCATATTGAGTGCCTGTTTTAAACATATAATGAACTTGAACCCATTCAATGCCCAAAGACACACCAGCCTATGAAAGGATCACCTTTTGCTGTTCACCAAAGGTTTCCAGTTCTCCTGTCAGGCATTTTGGTAGAGTTGCATCTGCTCATCCTCTCAGAGTTAGATGTGGCTATGTGAGGCTTTAGACTGAAGTGTGAGTGGCCATGCTGCTGTCACGTCAAGAGGGAGGCTGACCAGTCAATGCACCACTTTATGCTCTCAATTCCTCTGCCAGGAGACCATGGTATTCCACATGATGGTGGTTCTGTCATTCTGTCCTCCAGCTTGACAGTGAGAACAGCTCAGACCAGTGGTCTTGACTAGTCCAGGACAGACTCGCAAAGTGATTGAGGCCACATTGAACCACTGAGATCTGGGAGATGCTGGTTACCACAGCACAACTCAGCTGACTTGACTGATACCCATGGGGCCTGACACTGTCCCCATTTTGTGGTGAGGAAATGGAGCATCTCCGTCTCAGGCAAGACCAAACATGACTGACTGGCCCAGGTCAGGTGGCACATAAGAAGCCCTTATCAAAATCTAGCTGGGCAAGTCACAGACGTGGGCATAGATACCAACCTGGATGCATCTCTGGGCCAGTCTTTCCAGTGCAGGACAGGCCTGGCCATCCCAACCTGGATGGAGGGACATGATCTCCACAAGCACATTTCTGCAGCTCCACCACCACCCTGAGCTCAGAGATCAGGAACTTCAGGAAGTGCCAACCCTCTCCTTGGTTTCTCTGTCTGTCTGGCCATCAAACTTGACTCACTAGCAATTGCTCCTGACTGTAGGTGAGCTGGCAGCCATGGATTTTCTTTCCTTTTGGGTTAAATTTCTGGCTGTCAGTAGGTGAGTGATGGTCACCTCTAGCTTACCACACCAGGCAGAAGCCTGGAAAAGCTGGGAGGCTGAAGGGGCTATGACAGCCAGTAGGGACAGGCCCCCTCAGCCTATGTCCTCTGATGGCTGTATCACATCCTAATCACTCCTGAGTAACAAAGGGCAACAGTGTCAAGCATGACGTTTAGATAGTGCTCCAACTTAGAATGAAAACATTGTCCTTTCCTTTCTAACCTCAACTTTCACTGGCCTCTGGGTGTTATATGAGGCTAGGGTACTCTCTAAGTGCACAGTGTTAGTAATAGCAATAACAGCCATTGTAATAACTAACTTCTTGAATGTTCGCTCTGAGTCCAGACTGTGCTAGGCACTTGGTATGTATTGTCTCATTTTATCCTCAAACAAGTGTATTATGAGTTAAGGGTGAGGGGTTAATCAGCATCAGTCTGCAGATAAAGAAACAGCACAGAGAGACTATGACAGGACATAGCTAGAAAATAGTGGAACCAGAATTTAAACCAGATCAGTCTGACTCCAGAACCCCAGTGTCCTAAGAATAGTGGATACAAAGGGTTTAAGGGCAGAGAGGAGGGAGCTGGGCTCCCATTTAGTCCTCACAACAGCCTTGTAACATAAGTCTTACCATCCCATGTTGCAGTTGGAGTGTTGAGGATCAGAGACATAAGGAATGTGCCCTAGGTCACACAGCAAGCAAGTAGTAGAAGAACAGTCATTCTCAAGCACTTGTGTCTCCAGATCCTCTGTACAGAAAGTCACCAACCATAGAAATTAGAAGCAGGACTCATAATGCAGAGAGCGCCCTAGACAACTAACACATTTAATGGGGTTTAGGGGCAGTTCTGAGAAAGGGTCATCAAAAAGGGCTTCCTGGAGGAGAAGGCATTTGAGTGAAGACAAGAGAAAAGAAAATTCCAGAGGAGGTGTACAAAAACTATGTATTGTTACACTGGGGGCCCATTTTATGATCATCAGTGTAGCCTGGAACTGGCATTGCCTGGGCCTCTTGAAGGCTGCCAAGATAAGTCCCCTTGATGAATTTCTCCTGTCCTCAGTCAGGGCACTCAGACCACTGTAATGGGAAGGGAAGTTCCCATCCCTCTGATTCCCCATTCCCAGGCCATGTGGAGGAAGACTAGGCCAGAAGCTGGCATGTAGTAGCCTGAAGCATTCACGGGACACATCCGTAGGGACCTGGACACATTTCCGACCACATGCAATTTCCCCGCTGTATCCAGACCAGTACTTATAATTCCATTTTCATTTATTTTATACCCACCTGTCCCCAAGTGGAATGAAATTGGGCAAGGGTAAGAAGGGAATAAAATAACAGGAACTTTCCAGTCTGGAGCAGTCATGAAATATTCTCTTGGCCCATCAGACTGGCATTTCAGGAGAGGGGTCTGGAGAGGGCAGAGGGCATTGTGAACAACTGCCTCAGTGTGGCCGCAGGAGACAGGAGCAACAGATTTGAAGAGCGTTTTCCAGATTGTGCTGCAGTGATGAAAACAACGGGTCCCAGCAATGGCACATGGAACCTCTCAGTGGATGCTGCAGGCAGCAGCAGAAACTGCCCTGCTCCTTTTCTAACAGGAAGGAATTAATTCGGAGACCACGCGAGCCTTGTACTCCCATTTCGATTACAGGCAGACCTAGTTTTTGCAGAACTCATTAACTAGCAGGTCTGCAGGGACCTGGGCTTCCAAGCCTTGCTGGACAGGCTCTGGGAGCCGGCTTCTGTAGAATCCAGGTGCCCAGAATGTGGCCAAGGCCTGTGCTGAAGGCTGGCACTGGGAAGAAAGCTCTCACTGTTCTTGGGAGTCTGAAGGAGGTCAGTGTGTGGAGGAGGCAGGAGGACCCTGATCCGCCGGCTTCTGGCCAGCATGCCAGGTTGTGACAACCAAGAAGCTCATCCCCAAGGAGGGAGCTGGACAGAGGATAATTTGAGCTCCAAATTCCCTATAAAACGTCGTTCTCCCAGTAGCAAATATCTTGTCAGCGTTTGGCAGGAGGCAGCTGAAACCCAAAATGGAGACACGTAGGCATGTTCAAATGCTACCTAGTCCTCCAGGTTTGGCGCCAAGGCCCCTTCTCCAAGAAGACTTAGACATCCCAGCTGGTCAGTATCCTCTCTCTCCTCTGTTTTTGTCCCTGTATGGCAAGCATTTCTATTCATTCCCCATCTCCCCTGCTGAGCTGAAAGTCCCCCGGGCAAGCTCCTTCCATTCTTTGTAGTCCCAGCCTGGACACATAGCACGTTCCATGTTTATTTGTCAAATAAATGAAAGTATAACAAATGAAAAGTGGCTGTAGGCAAAAAAAAAAAAAAAAAAGTAAAAGGAATGCAGGATTCTTTGTAACCCTTCCCAGCAGATTGATTCTGAGAGATAATCCAGTCAAGTGGCAGTATATTTACACCCTCTAGGCAGAGCTCTAGAACCAGACCCCCCATGGTGGAGCAGAGCACACCAGTTAACTGATGCTGCAGCCAGAATTTTCAGTTTACTTCCTATTAACTTACTGTGACTTTGGCTAAGTGATCAATTTTTCCCTGCGCCTTACTTGCCCATCTGGAAAATGGGGGTGATAAAATAGCACTCACACACCTCCTAGGGTTGTTATTTGTAAAGTACTTAAAGCAGGGCTTAGCACAGAGTCACGAGCCTTACCCTACTCCCCTGACTTTTCTGAATCTCCCACCATCTATACCTGACTTCTCACCTCAGCAACCCAGCTGTGCTTTGTTTTTTTTTTTTTTTTAAAGATTTATTTATTTATTTATTTATTTATTTATACACGCACTGGGTACAGTCAGAAGCACGGGAGGGTGAGAGAATTCACCAGAGCCAGAGTGGAGAACAGAACAGGCAGACTGACGAAGTACACTGCTGAGGGGAGCAGCGGGCAGCAGGAGAGGTCTGTGCGCCATGTGGGACCCTCGCTCGGTGGCTGGGGATCGAACCGGCGCTGCAGAGGCTGTGAGCAGCTTTGCAGCCCAGTGCTCAACCGCTGCGCCACCAGGGGAGGCCCCCAGCTGTGCTTTGTCTGTGGGAGACTCTGGTGGCCAACACATGGAACTTTCTGATGCTTGCTTCTTCACCACCTCCTGCCTTATTTAACCCCATATGAGAATATTGACTCTGGCAAGCTACCCTCTTCTCCTTGCCTCTTACTGTCCACAATTCAGCCTCTGTCACCTCTGGTCCCTCTCACATACAAATAGGCACACTCTCTAACTTCTCCAGCTACTTTTAATTAAACTTGTTCCTTTGTCTCTATGATCTTTAGTTCTCCCCAACCTACCCCATTTTGCTCCACTTGAGGGACACATGCGTGTTTTTGCTGAGAAGCTTAATAGCAACATTATGCTTCACTGTCCAATATGCTATCCACTAACCACAGCAGCGATTCACATTTAATTTTAAATTCATAAAAATAAAATTAAAATTAAAATTCAGTGCCTCTGTCGTACTACCCATATTTTAAATGTTCAATAGCTATTTGGCTGGTTGTTACTCTCTTGTATATAGATATTTTCATCAATAGAACCGCAGGCAGTTCTATTATTCAGCACTGCTCTACATTCCTCTAAGTAAGAAAGAGATATAATTTCAACTTGTAAAATTAACAGACATAATAAATAATGATTTGGTTCCTTATCTGTATGTAATAAGTTGTTTCCTTATCTGTATATATGTTATATACAGACATCTATCACCTATCGAATATGTATAAATATGTATGCTTATATATGTTTGTATATATACATATGTGTAGATGTATATAAATATATATATGATTGACACAGCTCCTCATTTTACAAGAGAATATGGAGCTAAAGAGAAGTGGTTGACAGATGTACCTAGTCGATCTTCCAGACTAATCTCACTTCCCCAAAAGGCCATCGGGGCCCTTGGTTGTAATAAATGTTTCCCCTCCAATGCCTCAGTGTTGTCCCAATGAAGCAAGGAAAAGCCTCAGTTAACTATGGAAAGCAGGTTTTTGTAGGGATTGCCTGAGTGAGCGTTTGGGAGAGGTTCACTAGTCCAACTGATTTGTTCCCTGAAGAGATTGATACGGTATAATTATCCACATGTTTGCACTTCTACTATGGGAATTTGGCATTTTAAGATATTAAGTTGGTAAGAGGTGATTTTGACATGACTTGAAGAGGACGGGTTCTCTGTTGGCCCCTTAAATCTAAGCTATAATTTAGAACATCACACACAGAGGCAAATATTCATCATCAAACAATTATGAAAACTTTGTCATAATAGGAGCCAGAATAATGTCTGACACCCATGGCGTAAGCTACATGTAAGTAAATTCCAATTTCACTAAAGCACTAATGATGGTTAAATTTTGGTTCCCTTGTCTAGATCAGGGATGGTAAATATCTTTCGTCTCATTTGCCAGGGCTCACGGTTCCATGGTCATTGCTTGCTGAGAAGGGTCCTGAGGTCCAGAGTAAAGTATTGATGAATGACTCGGATTTCAGAGTAAAAATTGAGACTCTGAGGAAGGTCACTGTGAGCAAAGGGACCAGAAAGGACAAGGGGCAGCCACTTGCTCCATCCATGGGTACATCTACACCGAGCACCCTGCAGACACTTGCCTCCTGACCCAGAGAGGCCACAAGCCTGGTGGTGGGTTCAGCCCAGTGAACGAGAGCTGGAAATTTGGAGTGAAAGCATTTGGACACGAGAGGCATGCGTTGAGGGCAGCGGTGCCCAGAGCCCCCTGTCAGCTCTGACGGCAGGGAGCCCTGAGGGGCGCCGGCTGCAGTGCAATCCTGCAAGGTCACCGTAACTCCTGCCAGTGGCTCCCTCTTCTCACCCAGAGGGACAAGCCCGTGCCTGCTTCATCAAGAAATTCAATGTTCATTAAGGTTGTGATTCCCACATTGGCGGCCAATACCAATGCTGAAGTCCCTTAAGCCTTTCACACATCTGTCTGTCTGTCCAGCCCAGGGTCTGTCTAGGTCCCCAGACTAAAGGAAGCCCTGGGCACAGCTTTGTGACCCTATCCCCAGAGGACTCCTGATGGGGGCGAGGGAGGGGGCCTTCAGTCTTGCCTTTGGCCTGCAGCCCCACTCCTGTTTTTATCTCCCACCACTCCCTCACCTGCCGGCAGACGTTTGACTCCAGGATTTGAATAAAATAAAAACTGACAGTGTGGAGCCATGTTCAGGGCTGAGCTACAAAGGATTTACACAATTATCTTTGTCAGAATTCATTTTGTCAATGCCCCTCTCCTCTTCAGCTTGCACACTACTAATATCTTTCAAAAGTTTGAGGAGACTGAAAATAAAACAAGGGAAGTACTAGAAGCATCTCCAGATGGGCACAGGGTGGGACAGGGTGTGTGACCCCAGGGGACTGAGAAGAGAGGAGCCCTCAAGGCCAGGAAAGTGCCAGAATCGCAGGTAGAGAAACCGAGAGGCAACTTGTCCAGACCATCCCCAATATCAAGACCCCGCTCCTCAGTGCCCCTCCCCACCCCTGTTCAGGGGCGGGGACCCACCGTAGTTCAAGCTACCAAGGCATCCCAGAGCGTGTGGGCAGTCTTTGACCCTTTCCTGAACATCTGGCCTAGAATAGTCCAGGAAAGGGCAGTTTTGGGCCTGAGAAAGGCACCTAGATTTTCTCAGCCATGTCCCCATCTCCCCCACATGTTACACACTCATCACACACACACTAATGGAGACTCTAGATGCTGATGACCTCCAAATTGATGGTTCTGGCAGCCCTGGAGTGCTCCTGCCCTGCCCTCCAGACCTGGGTGTCCAGGGGAGTTTGTATCGCCTGCTTGGAGGGCTGAAGGGCTCTGCCACTGAACTGTGTCCAGCTGGGCACTTGCATATCAAACCGCCCCCACCCCCAAGTGCCTCACACCCTGGCTCCATCCTTTCAGGTCACAGCAGTTCCACCCTCTGAGGGCTCACGCTAAGATCCTCAGAGTCATCATAGCTTCCTCTGTTTCTCTCAGATGCCATGTGGAATTTGTTAGCAAGCCCTGCAGCTCGGCTTTCAGAACCTGCCAAATCTGACTATGGCCCACAGCTTCTCCACTGCCACCCTGTGGGACCCCAACCAACTCCTGTCTTGGGGTCAGTCTGTTCCCTGCTTGCTCCGCACACCCCAGCCACATTTCCTCCTTCATGGCCCAGTGGTCACTGAACACAGAATAACTAAGTTGCCAGGGACCACAGAAGCCATCGAGGCCAGGTTCCCATGCTCTAGGCTGGGAAATCAATTTACTAGTGTTTTAAGAATAAGAAAGAAGAGTCTGTGTGAGAGTGCATTGCTTGTCATGAAGGTAAAATCACTCTGTGAAATTTTGGTTTGAGTGTGTATTGGTTCAAAATGTAAACCCATTTCCATGGGTCACAGTAACAAAGGTGTAAAAGCCTCTGCTTTCCTTTCACTCCCTCCCCACGGTATGCCTTGCTGGTACAGCATTCTCAATAACACACACAGCCATTCTTCTCACCTCTGGGCGCAGGACGCTGGCCCCCTCCCAAGGCAAAAGCCTTTCCATTGTTGACTGCTCTGTGGCTCTAAGCACTTCCTCACCCTTAGCTCAGACTTGCCACAGGTTCTCCTGAATCTCTGATCATCCTCCCCCAAGTAAGCACAAGCTTGCTTGGGAAAACAGCATCACAAGAGTTAAAGACGGCTCAAAAGGCCTCTTGATTGTTCGCTCAAGACTATTTCTATTTCTAATTTGAGGCTATTCCATCTGCATTTCTGCCCAGCATCCTACGCCTAGAAGCAAGACCCGGGTCTTCACTCTGGGCCACCACCACTGCCTGACTCACAATCTGTGTGGTTTGGAATGAGGCTGAACCCAGTTCCTGGCTCCAGAGATGACCAATGTCAGCACCACATGCCCTTGGTGACTAGCTTCAGCACCTGGTTCAGCCTGCGCCAATTAGGGACTTTGGCTGAAACTATTAGGAATGATGGTGCAATGCTAAGAAGATGGGTGATAAGCTCAGGGTTGCAATGACCGCCTTTGCCAAAGCCTAGGGGAAAGCTTTCATTGAATGAAGCTAACACGGAGATGAAAACAAAGGGGATAAGCAGTAAGCATGAGAGTGACAGTGAGAACGAGCAGTAGAACTTTCCAGTCTGGAGCACCACAGGCTGAGAGGACAAGCTCACAATCTACAAAGCCCAGAGGGCCAGAGAGGAGGCACAGGGAACTCGCCATCAACTCACAACCCAGTGCTTAAGAGACAGCCCACAAACAAAGGACAAATTTCCAGGCCAAATAAGGGGGGGACTGTGAACCCAAGATGGGTGAACATTTTAATAACTCAAATCTCATGGTGTCAAGTTGCAACATGACCGGGAAGCATTTAGCACTTCAGAGGCCACTGATGGGAGATGGTCTGGTAATGCTAGGTCTTAATGTAGATGCAGAGAGGGAAAGATACAGACCAAAGCAGGAAAGTGTCCAGAACCTGCAAGGGAGGCTAGGGGACAGAAGAGACAGAGCAGAAAATGAAAAGGAAGATTAGACATGGAAGGGCTGGGATGAAGAGAGAAGCGAAGGTGGAGGGAGCAGGGACCGGCAGGATGACATGTACAGCATTGTAGGCAGAGAAGCCGGGTACAAGAAAGGGCCCATCCAACTACATCTAAGGACCAGAACGAGGTCTTGGGTCCCCGCAGGAGTGGCGGGGTGGGGGCCACCTACGCTGCTAATAAACGACTCTCTCAGTTGATAACCCTCATTAAACAGAACTTCACAAATGGTTTAGTTTGAATTTCCAATACTTGATAAATTTCAAACCTGGAACAATTATTTCTGATGTACAGGATCAATAAACAGTTTCCTGGGCTGAATCCCACGGAAGTGGGGATGCTTCCAAGAGGGTTGCTAGGATTAAAACTCCTTCAAATGCCAAATAAACACTGACTTATCTCTTTTTAAAGAACTTTTTTGTAAGGCAAAGGTTAGCTTTGTAAGGAAAGGCAGGATGAAAATTAATCTAACTTGCGGTGACCTCCTCGGGCTGGGTTTGAATTACATTTCCACATGGCCTGTGAAGATCTTTCATGTCTCTCGCTCCATTAGTTGGTGTACTTAGCAAAGGTCGGGTAATGAACAGACGCACTTTCCAGGCAGAACATGGTCCTGCCGCTCAGCCCCTTCCTGCCTTCCTGGGGTGAATGTGGAGGTCACTGGGTGGCAGGAGCCTTCTCTGAGATGCCTCCAGAAAACGATGGGCATTGCGGGCGTCACCACCGCCTGGGGCAGCACAAGTCTCACGTGGTTCCCCACCTCTGGAAGCTCTTGAGTTTCTTGTACTCCCAAGGGGACTTCGCATGTGCTTTTCAGGGAACTGCTTTATTTCAAGAGAACGTGCTAGCTAGAAGTCAAAAGGAGAAGAAGCAGGAGCTATGGGCGAGGAAGGAGAGAAAGGGAGATGGCAGAGGAGCGGGGGGAAGGGAGGAGGAGGGCATGGCAAGAGGAGCCAATATGCTAACCAAGTGTCCTATCCCCAAACACCGGGAGCTCTCTGCCTGGGGGCTTGTCCACCTGAGTATCACATTACTGGGGGCCCCTGGACCCCTCTGTCCATGCTATCCCAATCCTTTACCATCAGAATGGGATCTGAACTCACACTTTCAGAAGATGCATGAGCCAGACAGAAAGGTAAAGCTTGTGTCAGATGCTAGCAACATTTATTCCTTCTCTGGCAACATATCCTCCCTGTTTGGGGGCTATAGCGTGATGAATTAGATCTCAAAGAGTTTCATTTCCACTAAGAAGTTTAACATTGAGGAGACAGGGATGTGGAAATCATTAACTGGCACCTATGGGTGCTAGAGACACAGACAAGGGCCTCCCCCACTTTGGCCTCCTGAGACAATATGCCCCAGGTTGACTGCTGCCAGAGAAGAACGCTCAACCTGTTTCTGAAATGAAATTCAATGAGGACTCTTTCTCTCTTGCCCTCCCCACTCCTTTCTCCGTCACTTGCCATCTCTGAAGCCATAGTTTCCTCTAGTTCCTTCCCTGCTACTAGTTTGGAAGTTATGCATTCCAGTCCTCTCTTATAAAGGTGAACCATTATGGGGCCTCCCTGGTGGCGCAAGGGGTTAAGCACCACAATATGAAGCAATCCGTGGCCTCTGCAGCACCAGTTCGATCCCAGGCCAGCCAGGGAGCAACCCACATGGCGCAGCAGACCTCTCCTGACTCTCCCGCTGCTCCCCTCAGCAGTGTATTTCAGTCAGTCTGCCTGTTGTGTTCCCCACTCTGTCTCTGGTGAATCTTTTCACCCCCTGCATCTCTGGCCTGTACCCCAGCTCTTGTATGCATAAATAAATAAATCTTAAAAAAAAATTAAGTTGAACCTGTAAACATTTAAGTACACCTTTAACTACACTTGTCCATGGTTTCAAGGGAACTGGTGTCTTTATCCTCCTCCCTTCATATTGACCCTTCTCCCATTTTCCTAAGTGGCAGCTTGTTTTCAGACACTGGAGAAAAAGCATTGTTGTTATATTTTCAGTTGGCAGCTGTATGGAGTAAGGAAGGTGTGATGGGAAGGAAAACTGTGGAGGAGAAGACACCAGGAGTTGTGGGGTCCAAGGGCAGGATACTGGGGACCAATCACAGACGATGAGGAATGCACGGACCCCAGCACATCTGTAGCCCAGGCCACCTCCCCAACAAGACACCCACCTTTCATGAGAGAGGCCTCCAATAGTCCAGAGAACGAGGGGGAACCTTTGCCCAAGTAATGGCGGGGATCCCTTACACACCTCCCCAGGCGCCCAGAGGCCCAAGCACAACTGGAAGGACCAAGTAAGTCCTCACTTGACATTGTCAGATATATTCTTGGAAACTGCAGCTTTAAGCAAAACTGTATAAATGAAAGCAGGTCCTTACTCAACACTGGTCGGGATTTTGTTTTTCTCATCATTGCATCAAACAAATTGTGTTGAATGAATCCACCTTATTTGAGGGCCTGCTGTAGTGAGGACGGGCTCCCATGCTGTTCTTTGGGGTGAGAACTAGTACAGAAGGACACCCCAGCCTGGGAAAGCCGGTTGGTATTCCTGTAATGCCCACTCAAAGCTTCCCAGCTCTCTTTTCCCTCTGTTCTTTCTCTTTCCATTTTCTGGGCCATGAATCATGCCAGTGACAAACCCCCTCAAGGTGGAGAGAAACTGGGATGAGAGGTAGAATCAGGAAAACTCATCCCATATCCATCTGGCAGCCTTGGCTGACCCTCACAACCCAGAAAGCCCCTCAGAAGATCTACCCACAGTTCCCCCTACCTTGCCAGCTTGGAATCACAATCAAAATAAATATAGAGTATTTTTCATTCATTCCCTACCCACAACCTAGAGTGATCTTTTAAAACTTATAAAAATATAAGTTGGATCATTTCCTTCCCTTATATAAGGCCCTTCATTGCTACCCCTCCCCCTTAAAATAAAACCCAAATTCCTTACCACACCCCACAGGGCCCTGTGTGGTCTGGCTGCTTCTCCCACTGATGAAGCACTGTTCCCCCCTTTCTCACCGCAGCAGCCTTTCCTTGGAACTCTCCGCCTCGTTCCCAGGCAGGACTTTGCACAAGCTGCTCTCTCAGTCTAGAACACCCTTCTCTTCTTGCCCTGGCTCCTTCTCATCCTTCAAATTCCCACATAAATGTCACCTCCTCAGAGAGGCTGTCTCTAGCCCATCAACACTAAGTATCATCACTCCATAGATTTTCTTTTCATAGCACCATTTTCCTTTCTCTTTGTAGCATTTCCCTCAGTGGGCTACCCATCCATTTGCTTTTTCTCATTTATCATCAGTCTCGCCACACCAGGCTACACACTCCCCTGAAAAACATCCTGTCTTGTTGACTGCTTTTTCCCCAGCACCTAGAACAACGTCAGTACGTTAAGGCTTCTCAATCATTATGTGTTAAATGAACGAGATGATTTATTAAGTAAGTGTTTCTTGACCATTCCAAGGTTATGGTGAAGATCAAGTGAGATAATGCTATGTAAATATGAATGGTTATCATTGACAGCAGCCTCTGCTCCCCCCTTTTCCACCTGTGGCAAATTTGCAAACAACGGCAGGGCCCAGTTCTGCCAGGCCAGGTATTTCCAGCAAATCTCAACAATAACAACCATGGAAAAGGTCAAGGTTTTGCCACACTTTCATATAAGGATCATTTGTAGTCTGATCATTTGGATTAATCTCTTGACTTAGGTTTGATCTGTTTTTGTCAAGCAAGTAGATATATATTGATATTTGCAAAGAGCTTTATGCATGTGGTGCTCACTAAAATATGGCCACATTTTCCATAGTCATTTTCTCTAGAAGCTCATTTCCAGCTCCACGGGCTCATTTAGCTAATCTGCGGTAAGTATGGTATTGATCCACATGACGAGGAAGGAGCACATCAGACTGGTCCACAGAAAGGTGATTACTTTGGCTGCCTGGCCACTTCAGAGACTTGGTTGAAGTCTAAAGGCGCACTGAGAGGGTCTGGAAGTCAGCCTTCTGCCTCCCCCACCCCCTGACCGGTCTCACGCGAGCACATAGACAGTGCTGGCCATGAGGAGACTAGCAGTGTGATGAGAGCACCCCAAGGAGACCTCGCTGTTCCCATAGTTCCCTCCCTCTTTCCCTCTCTCCCTCACGCCTTCCTTCCTTTTTCCAGCTTTTCTTCCTAATTGACAATGTTTTCCAAAAATGTTAATACTCACTGCTCACTAATATGCACTAAAATTGACATCCTCGTTTGTTGCTTATGGAAATGTAAATGAGTATAATCGTTTGAAAAGCCAATTTGACAGAATATATCAAAATGGCCAAATTCTTTGACCCCGTAACTCCTCTCCTCTGAATTTATTCCCAGTAAATAGTCAGGGGTGTGCTGTATTGCTTGTGATAATTATAAATGTCCAGAAATAAGGGATTGGTTATCTGAATAAGCTATTGTACATCTTTTCAAAGAATACTCCTCAACCATGGAAAAGTGTTTGTGATTTATCAAGCGGAGGGAGCTGCTTTCAAAACATGTGGACAATTTGTACGATGTCGCCCCAATGTGTTTACGAATCACTGTGAATTTATGCATAGATTGATGAAAGAGGGGGCTGGTGCCCAGGGGAGTGCTGTTCTCTACTCAGCCTGTTTGAAATATTTCACAGTAAGAGAAAAATATGAAAGAAAAAAGATTGAAAAGATATACACCAAAATATTTCAGCAGATGTAGGATTCCGGGTTACTTTTTATTTTCTTCTGAGAGCTCATCTGTATTTTCCAGATTTTCTAAAATGAATTTGAATTCTTTTTAGGATCCAAAAAGAAAAACAAAAAAAAAAACACCCTTAGCAAACAAAGAAATATCCACATACAGCACCTAGTTGGCGAGCACTGCCGTGTGCTGGGCTGGTAAGGGAGATAGCTATGGAAAGACAGCAGGTATTCCAGGCAGGAGGAATAGCTTGGATAAAGGCTCGCAGGTGGGAAGACACACATCTGCAAAAGGTGGTGCATCCTTTGTTTAGAAGGATTAGAACCTGTGAAAGGCATCATGAGAGATCAGACTAGTGTCAGAGGGACCCAGAATCAGACATACAAGGAGGATGGAGGGGGACATGTGTAGGAAGGATATGCTAGAATGGTCCCTGGGGTAGAGAGTGTGAATGGGCGATGCTACAAGCAGCATTTGGTGGATGGCTGGAATGTGGCCAGGGAGACATGAGTGGGAGAGTTGAGTGGGCCAAGCCCAGGGCAGTGACAGTGGGGTCACCCTGGAACCACTCCTCAAAACCCAGCACAGACTCCCTGGGATGGTGGTTAAGAGTTATAGCTGAGGGCCTCCCCAGTGGCGTAGTGGTTGAGCGCTGGGTTGCGAAGCTGCCCGCAGCCTCTGTGGCGCCGGTTCGATCCCCGGCTGCTCCCCGGCCACCTGAGGAGGGTCCCACATGGCGCGCAGACCTCCCCTGCCTCCCGCTGCTCCCCTCAGCAGTGTACTTCAGTCCTTCTGCCTGCTCTGCTCCCCACTCTGGCGCTTCACTCCCGCGCTTCTGACTGTACCTAGTGCTTGAATAAATAAATAAATAAATAAATAAATAAATAAATAAATAAATAAATAAATAAATCTTAAAAAAAAAAAAAAAAAGAGTTATAGCTGAAGCTCCAGACTACCTAGGTTTGATCCTGGCTTCACCATTCACTAGCTGTGTGACCACAGGTAAGTTATATAGCCTCTCTCTGCCTCAGTGTTTTCATCCATATAATGGATACAGGGGATGATATAATAATAGCACCATGTCACCCAGCTGTTCACTATGAGGACAAATGAAGCATGTGGAACAGAACCTCCTGCAGAGTGACAGTACAGGATAGCCAGCACTATCTCCTCTGACGGAAGGTCCACCACAGTGCCAAGTGGGACGTGTTGCTGCAGAACCACCTACACCAACAAGGACAAAGCCAAGGCAAAGTGTGGCCTCTGTCTCTGATTCTCCCCCAAAACTTGTCCTAGTCGAGATGAAGGAGAAACTAGAAAGATGTAGTAGAAAATGTCAATGACCCAGCCTCTGGTCCCAGCTTTGCCATTAACTCCCAGATCAGAAGTCAGGATGAAGATCACTGTCCTGGGACACAGTTGGTCCCCTCCCTCCCCAGCTTGATGCCAGTGCACCTGGGCAGGGCCTCCTGTTCTGGGCCCAGGGCCCTTCTGACTCCATCACTAGCCGAGGCCAGGATGTTAAACTGACCTTAAACAGCACCTGTCCGAGGACCAAGGAGTCATCCACTTATAAGGAAATAAATAAAACCTCCAGTTACCTGCCACACACACCTTGCACCCCCCTACACCTAATGCAAACTGTAGGTGGAGGCAGAGCTACCTTTGGTCCGAGCGGACAGAAGAGGTTTTTGGAGGGATCTTGTCCCAGCAGCCTCCCCTGCTATTTCCAGACCCACAGAAGTGATAAACAGACTCATTCCAAAGCAAAGGAAATGCACAATCAATCCATGCCTTTAGGGCTGGGCTACAATTTAAGGAGAGGAGAAGACAAGATAAATAAAAAGGCCTATTTTCAAGAGAGCCATTTAAGCCCAGAGAGAGGCCATAATAATGTGTGCACCAGCTCTGCTTAAATTTGTCCCCGGCTCTCTCAAAATTGCCCTGAGATAATCAAAAGGAAGTGAAGAGGAACAACACAGACTCCAATTCAGAAGAGGATGTGGTAATTAGCACCCGATGCCTGGACCCTGCTGTCAGGCGGAGCAGTCCGTCACCTAGGGGCCTCCTGCTGTCTTCCAGTGGCAGAAGACACTTTGGCTCTCGCTATCGCACCCTGGAGTTGCAGAGCACAGAACTGACACGTCCATGACTGGATTTCTAAAATCATCTCTCAAAGAGATAAATGACTTCCTCTAGTCGGTGGTGTCCGACCTGGGTCTGGGAATAGATAAATTCATTTACTCGGGAGTTAGATCTCTATTTTTCTCCTGGCACCATCCATAATCCCATCTCTTTCAATGTTTGAGACATTCAGAGTGATGGATGCTCCCCAGCCATGGGGCGAAAGGTGAGATCCTCATGGGGAGAACGGAGCGACCCATCTTAGAGCCAAACCCGGGGACAACTTGCACTGGGACCATGCTGGCTTCAAGATGCCACCACACAGATGGGTCCTGGAAGGAACTGCACTTGGCCCCACTTAGGAGCTCCTTCCTCTTCACGCCAGGCCTCTCTTTCTGAGCCTGGACATCCTGGTGACTGCCTCAAGGAATGGCAGGGCCCCTTCCATGTCCCCTGCAAGACAAGAGCTGGCTGGGATAGGCGTGGACAGGACAGGCAGCCTGACCCCTGCCAGAGCAAAATGGGTCCAGCAAATTCTTCCTGAGGATTTTAACAAAGCAAAACTATGAGAGTTAGCCTACTTTGTCTCTTCACTTCTCTTTCAGGACACGTGGATCAGAGCCATCCAAACCCAGTGCCTCAATTTCCTTGTCACAAATCGGGACTCTTAGTTCCTATCCCGAAGGATTCAGAGATGCCCAGGAAAGCCACTGAGATGGAAGGCCATCCTCTTCTGTCTTAACCAGGCAGGTTGGAGCAGAACACCTGGTCCAGAGTGTCTCAGGCCCTGCTACAATTAGCGTTGCTGGGAGCTGTAAAATAAACAGCAGGCAAAGCTTGCTGCAGTTCCATCCCATCTCTGCCAGGGGAGCTGGCGTCAGTACTTGTCACTGTGCAGCCAGGGCCTAGAAGCTCTGGCCCTGTCTGCTCACGCCCCCATCCCTTTCCTCAGGCCCTCAGGTCACACCTTGTTAGGCTCTCAATGGTTACACGTGGCCGGGTTCATTGGGCTCAGGGGTAGCCCTGCAGTGGCCTTCACAAGGGAGGCCAGGGGCGATGACACACAGGTTGTGATGCATCAGAGGGGAGTGAAAGAAGAGCGGGCCGTGGGGACAGGGAAGCTGATGTCTCCTGAGCTGTGCTAAGTGCCGGCACTGTGCTGAGTGATTGGTGTGGACAGTGTCCTCCTCATCCTCATGCTAACCCTGGAGGCCAGTCAGAAAGGTGATTTTACTGATGAACCCACTGGAGCCTAGAGGGGTCAATAGCCCTCCAGGGTCACAGATGGCCCAGGACTGGGTCACATACATCACCTTACCTCTCTGCATGTGAGTTCCCCATCTTAGGTAAGGAGGGGACTCCAGGAAACCTCAGCCCTGATGGCAGCGGCAAAATGAGGCACACTCACAGAATGGTCACCCAATGGCAAGGGGTCTGACCAGGAGGCTGAGATTGTCACAACTGAACACGTGGGGCCAGGATGAAGAGCTTTTTCCCATCAAGCCTTCACGCACACTCCACCGAGGTTGCATGTGGGCATGTACGTGTCCGTATGTGGGTGAAGTGTCCAAGGTCATCCACCAGTTGCTGACAAGGTGTGGAATCTCAGGCTGCTGGAATCTAAGTGCTCCCTTTCTTAAGATGGGGGCACTGTAGGAGCCTTGGCCAAGGGACAGCTCTCCCCAGATAAGCATCCCTCCCATTCGAATTTGGTCCCTGGATGCTTGCTTTGTTCAACCTCATGGCTGTGTGGTGGATGCTTGGTGCTCAGCATACTTTTCCTCTTTCTTCCATGTGGCCTGCCTGTACTATGGAAACAAGAGGGCCCCTGCAGCAGGAGACAAGAGCTGGCTGGGATCAGGGGAGGACAGGACAGGCAGCCTGGCCCCTGCCAGACTCCAAACGCTCAGCTTCTGCCAGAGCAAAATGGGCCCAGCAATTCCTCCTGAGGATTTTAACAAAGCAAAACCATGAGAGTTAGCCTCCTGAAACCTTTGCAGTGAAGGCCCCGGATATGATTTAAGTGCAGCCTGTCAATGCACCTGGAGGGTGAAGGAAGGCAGGCACTATGCTTCTGCTTCTGCCCCTTAAGCTTGAGCAGCAAGATTTGCAGGCATCCCCATGTGCCGGGAAGCAGAGCCTGGGCATCCTTGCTTTACTGCTGTGGGCCTATCTGCTGCTCCCTTAGTCCCCATTTTCCTAACTGGCAAGGCGGGGGCTTCTGTGGAAGGCCAGTTCTACAGTGTTCTGGCAGTCATCTCTGGGGACCCTATCAAGGGTCTCTCACCCTTTACGTGATGTGTGAGCACCTGGTTCCCTGTCTTAAATCCCTTTCTTCTTAAACTGCTAAAGTTACCCGTGTCATCTGCAATAGCTCATCTTCCACAGTTCCTGCCTCTGCACCATCTCTATAGCCAACCTTCTAAGAGCTTCCACAGCCAACCTATGACATTGGAGGCAAGGCATATCTGCCCCCATTCCATGGGCGAGGAAGCTTAGGCCCAGAGTCAGGGAGCTACCCAAGTTATCCTCATCAGTCCTGGGTACCCAGCTCAGGGGGTACAGCTGCATCTGCCAATGGAGCAAGCTGCTTCTAGTTGGCAGAGACCTATTTCAGAGCTAAGAAGGGCCCTGGGCTTCTGCACGAAAAGTCAGAGCCATAAAGGCAAAAAGTCTGGACCCCAGACAGCATGGGGCTGAGCCCACCCCAACCCCAAAATCCTGCCGGTTCTCATGGTTTTAAGGGAAAAGACACAGGGCATGGTGTTAGAAGGTTGATTCCAGCTCTGTCACTGACCCTGGGGAAGGCTTATCACATGAGTAAGAGTCAGCTTGTTCATCAACAAAATGGGATAATAAATCTTGCTTTAGATACCCCCAAGGTATTTTTTTTTAAGAGATCTAGTTAAATCTATTAAACTATATGTGATTCAGGCAGCATCCCTCCCAGATACGGCACCACCACCCCCCACCCCAGGGTATTTGGAGAAACAAACATGTTGAGGGACATCAAAGCCCCTGGTTACCCAATACACCTAGTTGCCTGGGGTTTTCACTTAAGGAATTGTGAGGGTGGGGAGAATCCCCACACCCTCTCTCCAAAGTGGGGCACTTTTCTCTTGCACATTGTTTCCTGTCTCATTGGTCCCCTCCTTTCCCCTCTGCCCACCCTGTTTGGCATCACCCTGTCCTTGCCTTTTCCTGGGGTGGCAGAAGCAGAGGAGGGCTGCCAGATATGGCAGGAAAGGCCCTCGACAGCGATCCTCACTGCTCTCTGGGCAGCAAAGCCTGAAATCTGCACGAGCTGGCTTGTGCTGAGACCCTGCATGGCCGCGGTGCTCACCCTTTTGTTTTGGGCATCTGAACACTGTGCAGCCGCTGCTGCCATCCCCCCCACCCCGAACCCCAACCCCGCCAGCCCTGTGAGGAGTTCCATCCCATTAACTCCTCCATGTCACCATGGCAACACAGGCTCCTGACTCTCCCAAAGATAAGAGATAGGAGGGCCACCGAAGCCAGGCATGGCTGAACCCCCTCCCCAGATATGCAGGGAGGGCCAGAGACCTCAACTCATTTCCAGTAGAGAAGCACAGTGCCTGAGATTCTGTTGTGTGCCTGACACCTGCTTCAGGAACACCCGCAACCCAACACACCCACAGCCAGTGAGTGTGGCAGCAGATGACTTTCATTTGTTTTCAGCCAAGTTTCTCTATGACCATGATCCTGCCTTTTCTCCCCATGGCACTGAAATCCAAGCTGTCTCTCAGCAGAGTGGGAACCAGCACAGAATGGTCCCTAGCAATGGTGCACTCCCCAGCGTAAACCTCTAAGCACATACGGTGAACGCCACCCCACAGTATATAGAAGAAACAGGAGCTCAGAGAGGTTAAATAACATGGCTAAATCATACTGCCATTAAGTGGGAGAATTAATATTTCAATTGAAGACTGTATTTTTTTTAACCTGGCATATTTGACACTTTTGTAGTTCTTATAATAAGCCATGCACTGTTCTGAGCTTTATGCATGTAAACTCTTTTAGTCCTCATAACAACCCTGTGTGATAGGTTCTATCAACAGTTCCACCTTACAGAGGAGGCTTTTTTTTTTAAAGATTTATTTATTTATTTATCAAGAATGGGGGTACAGGCCAGAAGCGTGGGAGGATGAGAGGATTCACCAGAGACAGCGAGGAACAGAACAGGCAGACTGACGAAATACACTGCTGAGGGGAGTAGCGGGCTCGACAGGAGAGGTCTGTGCACCATGTGGGAGCCTCGCCGGTCGACCAGGATCGAACCGGCACTGCAGAGGCTGTGGAGAGCTTCACTGCGCTAGGATCAACCACCTGCACTACCAGGGGAAGCCCAAGAGGCTATTTTTTTTTAAGATTTTATTTATTTATGTATACAAGAACTGGGGTGTAGGCCAGAGGTGCAAGGGGTGAGAGGATTCACCAGAGACAGAATTGGGAGCAGAACAGGCAGACTGAAATATACTGTTAAGGGGAGCAGGGGGCAAGACAGGAGAGGTCTGCTGTGCCATGGGGGATTGAAGTGATGTTGCAGAGGCTGCGGATAGCTTCATAGTGCTGTGCTTAACCTCTTGCACCACCAGGGAGGCCCACAGAGGAGGCTGTTGAGGTACAAAGAGGTTAGGTAGCTAGCCCAGAGTCACACAGAGAGGAGCTGGATTCACACCCAGGCAGGCTGGCTCCTGAGTTTGTGTCATAAGCACTAGACTGTATTTGGTGATGATTTTAGGACCCCTCAATCCCAGCTGCAGCCCACTCTGCCCTGAAAACGAGAAATTGACCACTTGACCACCTCTAGTAGCCCCACCTGGCTTCTCTCATCGAACTGGCTGGCTCTCAAATGAGAGTTTTGAGGGTTTTATTTCCCCAACCATCCTGCAGCTTTCTTTTCCAATTTCCCTCGCTCTCAAAGTAATCTCACGTTTCCACTCATTGCGCTGGGCTCTAAAAAGCTCCCATTTGGAACAACAGCCGAGAATTGTCTTCCTT
The DNA here is from genome assembly GCF_964194135.1 of Talpa europaea. NCBI lineage: Eukaryota > Metazoa > Chordata > Mammalia > Eulipotyphla > Talpidae > Talpa > Talpa europaea. The sequence continues at coordinate 51,306,628 of NC_140074.1, read as the reverse complement.
TAGAGAGAAGAGTCTTCCAGTGCCCTCACAAGGGAAGTCCCCCTTGTCCCCCCACACTCAGCCTGTCTCCAAAGACCATTAACGCAATCACTTAACAAGAGGCCAGCTCTAATAGAAAGAAAGAGGAGGAGCATTGTTAGCCGTTTGAAGGGGAGAAGAAATCATAAAATCCATCAAACCTGTATTTGTCTCATTAAAAGTGTTTCTAATTTATAATGTCCTGGAATGCAGATGCCGCCCAGCTGTGCGGGCCTGGTAGCACTGACTGGTGTCCCCCGCCCCCCCCACTCCTGGGCCCCTTCTCCCACCTCACTGGGACTGCCATCAATTTCTGCTCATCAGCGGCACTTACAGTAAATGGATTCATTTGTGGCAATGGGAGCTGAGAGACAAAGGTGACAATATAATTAAGGTTTTTAATTCTATGCCTGAACAGTTAAGTCCAGAACTCATGATAATTAGCCGGCTGTAATGAAAGATCTTTAATCGTTATTTTCCCTTTGTTTCCTATAATTGTTCATTTTGGCCAACTACATTTGTCCTTTCATTTGAGTCTGGCTGCACACTTTTATGTCACTTCCATTATTCCTATAAACTCCAAAGAAAATATGTTGTGCAGCCCGGTCATTTACAAAGTCAAAGCGGGATGGCACGGGGAGCTCATGCGCGCACAACCGCTGACTCGGTGCTGGGGCTACTTTCTGGAGGAGGAGAAAACTGGGCTTGAGAAATCCATAGGCCTGGAGCTGTGTCTACAGAAAGCAAGCTGGGGCAGGAGAACGGAAAGTGATGGCCCCTTCACGGCCGACCTGGTCACGAGGTGGTTTGCAAACTGTGGTTTATAGGAGCATCACTATGACCACACACGTTCTTGATTCTCAAATGCATGTATTGCTCCCCCTCATATTTTGGCATTTCTAGGAGCAGAATGAATCTCACAGTCGATGTGCATTTTTAATGTCATGTCTACATTTTGTATTTCCTGAGAAGTTGAGACTTGCGAAAAGGGCATCTTCCACACAACAAATATTTATTGAGGACCCACTACATTCCAGGCTAGGCGCTGGAATGCAGTGATGAGGAACTGACCAGTCTCTGCTGGCACCACTTTTGGAGGATCACCCACACTCAGCCTCCTCTCCAGCCACCACTGGTCAAATGGACTGGATATTTTTCACTTGCTGTGGACTGCTTGGACTCACTTTGGACTGTGGGTCCAGGTGGCCGGAACATTGAAATCAGAGGGTTGGGGCTTCCAGGAAAGGGATGGAGGAACACAGGAATTGGGGTCTCACCACCGCCCAGGACTGGGGAAGAACCCCACTGGAAAACTCAGATGACAGCTTCCTAACAGGAAAGGAGAACAGGCCTGATGGGATAGGACAGCACTGGGATGGGGACGGGAACATCTGAGCAAAGACTTGTATGGCTGTGAAACATTCCATGTCCTTTCTCCCCCTCCCTCCACCCCAGGTCTGAGTCCTAAAAGTCCTTTGCCCAAGGTCCTATGATGAGCTCACATATTTTTGGAAAGGATGGAGGCTCATCTTTGCCCCTCTCATGTATTGCTTTTACCTTGAGGTTCTGACTCTGGCCTCATCTCAAACTTTCTATAGTTACCTGTCGCCACGAAGAAGAAAATTAGGCCACGCCAGTAAAAATTTTCTTGCTCTTCCCCCAATGCATTCTCCACATTCCAGAAGTGATATTGGATAGACTCTGGCAAAAAAAAAAAAAAAACACCAAGAACCCCCACAGAAGAGCTATTCCCTTTTTCAAAAAAGAGGGTCGGAAAGGCAAGAACTAACTGTGGTCTCAAATGCATGGTTTCAGCCCCTCCCCAGAACAGAGCTCACTTAAAACCCACAAAACAAGCCTAAAAATGGCCCTGATGTGGGTGGGGCTAAGAAGAGGCATGACAAGTCAAGCTCCAGGCTTCCCTCCATACCCCCACCACAGCCACTGCCCTGATCCCCACTGCCTCCGCCCCTCTTCACTGGCCTCTAGCCCGTGGTCTCTCTCTAGTTCTAGTTTCCCGAAACCTTACTGGATCATGATGCTCCAAGATGACTCTAGAGAATTCTAGGTTCTTAGCTGTGTCTCAAGTCCAACCAAAGTTCTGCCTATTCCCTGCCACTCCTGCTGAACTTTGCCTCTAGTGGAGCCCACTCACCCCATGCTGCTTCCTGCCTCCAGGCCCTTGCTGATAACCTCCCCTCTGCCTGACATTCCTGTGCTCCCCCTCAACCCCCAGACCCCACCCCGCCCCTGTCATCTTGCCTGGCTGCCCTCTTTGGGCACCTAGGGTGCTCCTGTCCCTGCACTTCCCATATGAACCCCCCCCCCCCACAAACACACACTCCACCTGCCTCCACAGAAGTAGAGACTGGCTCCCCCACTGCTTTCTCCCCTGTGGTGGGGCAGGGCCTGGCCAGATGTAGAAACACATGAGAGAGGACGAACTGAATGAAGTCAGTGCGGACCTGGATATTCCAGAGGTAGCAGGGCCACCTGTGGTACTTTCTAGTCCTTCAACAAACATCTTGTGAACCCCTTCTCTGGGCTTGCTGCTGAGGTACCAAGTCAGGGAAAAGAAGACCCTGCCTCAAGGCTGCAAATGGGCTTCCAAGGAGACATAGAAAATAGTGGTTGAGAGTAGCAGCCCGTATCCCGTCTCTACCACGTACTAGCTGTGCCACCTTGTACGAGTTTCTTAACCTCTCTGTGCCTATTTCCTTATCTCTAAAATGGAGACAGTAATAGCAACCAGCTCAGGGAATGATTTGAAGAATAAATAGGCGAGAGTGGTTTGAATAGTGTGGGGTACATTACTGATGCACAAATAATGCTAGCTCTCCCAGCACGCTGCTGACCCCCTGCCTCTGAGCAGCCTCCCTCCCACAGATACCCATACCCTTATGCTCCTGGCCCCTCAGGAAGCCGGCAAGGCAGAATCAAGAGGACACAGGCTGAGGAGTCACCGGGACAGAAATACAAGCCTGGGTTCGAGCAGCCAGCCACGTGACTTTGAAAAAGATACATGTGAGATGCACCATTTCCCCCAGAACGGAGCCAAGCCTCTGTTTTCCCTGAGGACAGGTAGAGGGGGAGGGGTAACTGCTCTGTCTGCTTCCCGGAGTGTGGTGTGGATAAAACAGTGGTTGGACACATCCTCTGTGGGTTGCACAGGGCTTATTCTAATCAGAGCACCACATCCAGCGCCCAACCAGGCAGGCTGAGCCAGGTGAGCGCTTGAGAGCACATCCACACCCTGCAGAATCCAGGCACCCAGAGCCTGTGGCAGGGGGTGGGAGGGGGTGGGGTGGGGGGAGGGCAGAGGGCCACAGAGGCCTGAGACCTTTACAAGCAGGAGCTCAGTGGGCTGTGGGGTGTTCCCATCCTCTGACCCCTGACACTGATTTCTGGGGCATCTTCCCCCAGTGCCTGCCAAGATCAAGTACCACTTGATCAAGTACCACTTGAGAGCAAGTACCACTCCAGAGGACTTGCCCTGGCCACAAGGCTGTTCCTGTGCCCTTGAATCTATTAAACAGAGCAAAGTGATTAATTATTTTACTGTCTTTATGGCATCAACTTTAACTTGCTTCACATCCACATTTCCAATTACATAAGCCCGAATCTTAAGCTCAGGAGGACATGTATTATTGAACTATTTATAATCAGAGTTTTTCAGAGCAGAAAAAGCTCTGCCAGGCAAGAGCCACACACCCCAAATTAATGATTCAGCAAGCAGAAGACAATCTGTCCTTAATCGGAGGGGCGTGGGTTGCAGGCAGGGAAAGAGCAAAGAAGATGAGTCCAAGTCAAGGATGGTAAACCATTTTTTTGCTGAAAGGCAAAAATCAGTTGAGGGGACCCACCCATGCCAAAGCAATCAAGTTGACTTGGGGGAGTTATTCTTTGAAGAAAATAATGCGACTTGGGTTACCTCAGACATACCAACTCCAGGTTTACTCTGGGGTCTGTCATTACTGATAACCATTGTTTTGTTATAGGGCAGCCCTAATACAAATCAGGGTGCCTGACTGTGGGTCCTCACCCATGCGCTTAAAAGGACTTATCAATACTCTACTGCGGGCACACACGAAAGGTTAATAAAAGGTTTATTTACAAGGGAAGGGCAAATGAGGAAATGTACAGCTCAGGGAGAAAAGTGGGAGACAAAGTTTTAAACGCGTCCTACTCGATCCGCCATATCTGGAATCCCAAATGGCACTCTGAGAGCTGGCCGCGAGCCAGGAGCCATGAAGCCAGGAGGCGAGCGACAGAGCGAGCCCCCCAAAGCCCACGTGTTTGATTTTTATACCAACTCTGGCTGCTTAACTCCACCCTTAGGTCCCAGCCACCCTCCCTTTGGTGATAATGGGATTTGTCTTTCCCAATGTCTTGATGGCTTTGGTCTGGAGTGGGGGTGGAGTCCACAAAGCCTGCACGGAATTAGCTCAGGACATCCTTTCCCCCTAACAGTTTCACTGACTCATTGTGCCCTCTCCACTGAGTAACTACAAATTTGTAGTTACATCTCTTTAAGTAGTTCTGAAACACTTAGGCATTTTTACCAGCAAGTCCCAATAGCTACTGTGTCTTCTTCCCTCCATTGACTTCTGCCAAATCATGGGAGAACTCCCCTTTTCTGCTCCTGGGCCCACATTTAGGCCACCTCCCACTGAGGAGCACCATCTCCACCCTAGATGCCCCAACTCCTGGATGATCACAGCCAGTCTGTGCCCCTGTGGGGACCACCTCTTTCCTGCTTTGATGCTGCAGGGAGGCTTGAGGGCCACCAGGGAGGCTTGAGGGCCACCATTTGGTTGAAGTTTTATTAGAATGGGCCTCTCCATGTTTACCCACTGCATCTCCCTCCCTCAGGCTCCAGGCGGGAGTCCACTAATGACTGGGGCCAGGAGAAAAGTTCTCAGGCAGATAGTTCTCCTGGCTAATGCCGCCAGGCTATTACCAAGCTGAGGTTGTCCGCTTGGCTCTTCTCAGTGCTGCAGGCTGATATCTGGAAAAGTCCCTCCAATCAGTCCTCCAGATTGGCTCAGCTCAGGATCAAGTGAGGTCCCTCGTCCAGGAACTAAATGGGACAGGAGTACGAGGTCACTCCTGTTCGCTGAACTCCAGTTATATACCTAGAGTTGGACCAGGCTGCATCCACAGCCATACATGAGGTAAGTGTCATTGTTCCCATTTCACAGATAATGAGACTGCAGCTTAGAGATGTTAAGTCACTAGTCCAAGATCCCACAGCGAGAAGGTGTTAGATGCCAAGATTCAAAGTCGCAATGCTCCCTCCTGCTTCTTTTTTAAGGATAAAACTTGACAATCCATTACCAGACCTTTGTCTAGGGAAAAAAAAAAAAAAAACATGTCCTCAACATGGAAGATATAAATGTTTGTTTTCTGCAAGGGAAGCAGAGGAAAGGAAGATTATCATCAACAAAAACAGACATAGGTTTGTTCCCTCCTGGAGTGCATGTTTGCTGAAGTAAAGCTGTAGTTTGAAAAAGATGACCCCAGAAAAGATATTCTGCCTTCTTTTGAGAGCTTTTTTTAAAAAATGGGAGAGACCAGCCAGCTCTTCATGAAACCTCCTTCTTCCTGAGCACAGAGCACAAAGCTCCATTCCCCAGGCTTCCTTGGAGTTGGGTGTGGCCGCACCCTCAGTTTTGGCCAATGTGTACCTAGTCGTGTGCTCTAGGTACAGCTGAGGCCCAGAAATACCTCCCCAGCGATCTTCCAGGCTCCTTCCCCTTTCACAGTTTGATGCAAATGAGTGTCATGACCTTGGAAACTACAGGCTGAAGGTACAGAGACAGAGGTGACAGGCTGGGGTCTCTGAACTAGGATTGAAGCAGGACCACTTTCCGATTTATCTAGAGTTGCCAGAATTAACAAAAATAGAAGCAAAACCAAAACAGGATACCCCATTAAGTGTGAATTTTAGACAAGCAATGAATAATGTTTAGTATAATGTGTTGGGAATAAATTAGGGACAGAGGTACATTTCTGGACCAGCTCTCAGCCCTCAGGATCAGAGAGTTAACAACTTATACCAAAAATTTAGGACCAACTTATACCAAAAAAATTATTCATTGTTTACCTGAAATTCAAATTCAACTAAGTAGCCCATATTTTATTGGGCAGCCCTACACCTATCAGATCACATGTCTGGCACATAACATGAGTGAGACATGTTGTGTTTGAATCATGGTATATACGGGGGTTGTTTGTTATAGAAACTAGCTAGCATTGCCTTAACTAATACATCATTGCTCCCTTGAAGGATCAGTTATTAAACAATCTGGTCAGACAGGCTCAGTCCAGACTCATCAGCATTTATGCAAGCAGGTATCTTGTCACCAGTTCTTGCCTGAACTCTTGTAGCTTAGTAAAAAACTGTTGGTCTTTCACCTCTCTCCCTTGCACTTTGGAACACCAAAGAGGAAGAGTTAACATACACAGTTCTTGGGCCTCCTTGGTGGCCTAGGGGCTAAGTCTCAGTGCTGTCACTGCTATGGCTTGAGTTTGATCCCCAGCCAGGGGGCTACCCACATGGCACAGCAGACCTCTCCTGTCTTGCCCGCTGTTCCCCTTAGCAATGTATTTCAGTAGCTCCACCTGTTCTGCTCCCCACCCTGTCTCTGGTGAATCCTCTCATCCCTGCACCTCTGGCCTACACCCTAGTTCTTCTATGCAAAAGCCAAACAAACAAACATACACAGTTCTTATCCCACCCCTCACCCCAGGAGCTGGCCACTCAGGGTAACCAGTAATTTCAGGTGGTTCATGAACAGGTGCAAACCATTGCTCAGGGAGCCCAGTGACCAGCAGTACAGAGGTCAAAGGAGTATGGGAGGTATTTGGGGAAAAGTAGCAGTGACAAGCCCCTCCTGGAAACATGGCAGTTGCCATCAGCTTTGGCACCCACAGAGCAAGAGCTATGGTGGTTAACGACTGGCCAGTCCCACATCTGGATGAACTATCTGAATCAGGAACTGGGGTGCTCAGTCAGGAACCTTGAAATCAGGGACTGGAGCCCATGGTGGGGCCTCCAGGAAGTTATTTCCATTGTGACAGAGAAAAAAAGAATCAAGATTTGGAGTACGTGAACAGAGGTTCAAGTCCTGTTTTGCAGTTTTGAACTCTTTTCAACTCTCTGAACCTCATTTTCCATCTCTGTAAATGGGGCTAACACCAAACAATTACTGTAAATTTACCCAAGGTATCGTACAAGACTTTAACTCGCAGCTGATGCATGGTAAATATTGTCTTCCCTGAGGGCCTGGCAGCTGCAAAGAGCGGAGGGAGAGCTCACCTTCTTTGTCACTCTATCCATTAATGTGTACATCCTCAAGACCCCTCTCCATCCCCCTCTGTGGCCCATGAGACCATGGCCCGGAGACCACTGAACCCGGGTTGGGTGGAAGAAGCTGTTTCTGACGCCGCCATCTTTCCTTCCAGGCAAGGAGCACAGAGTTCCCATCACCATAGAAACAGGGATCCCAATAGAAACTCTCTCCAGGCCACCCCCACACCATCCTCTCACATAGCATTGCTAAATCTCTGGCCCTAATTAACAGAGTGGACATTAAGTGGGCTCGCCTGGGAACCCATCATCTCTTCTAGCCTTGTTTCTCCAGCCCTGAGCCTCACGCCTTCAGAATAGCCCCTCTCGGGAGCCTCACTCTCCAGGGATGGCAGGTGAGGCCTGAGCTGCAGAGCCCAGACGCTCGTTCCCAACACACCCATCACTCACCTGCTCCGAAAACCCTCCTGTTGGCTCCTCCGGAGCCATTACCGTTCGTCATGTTTATCTGCATTTAGGTGCTGTGGGGATTCACACACTTCGATCTGTCTTTGCTCATGAAGCAATGGTCCAAAAAATGGTAATGATGCCTCTGACACCGCAGCATCACGGCATTCTTCACATACAGGGTTGCCAGAGGTAGCACATGGAAACACAAGATTTTCAGTGAAGTCTGAATTACACATAAACAATAAATAACTTTTTAGTATAAGCATGTCTCACGCTTACTTGGAACATACTTATTCCTTTTTAAAAGTATTCATTGTTTATCTGAGATTCAGGTTTGTAAGCATGTCCTGTGTTGTTTTTTTTTTTTTCTGATGACTCTACTCACCCGTCTTCCTGATGCACCTGGCTCTTTGGCCCAGGCAGAGAGCTTTCTCCATCAGGCAAGAACAAGGGGCAGTACCCTTCTTGGCAAGAGTCCAGCCTGCCTTTCTCTGCAAACCTACTCTTCCCAGCAAGACCCCTTGTATTCCCTAAACACACACTCACCTAAACCTTTGCCCACACCATTTTCTCTGCCTGGATATCTGTTCCTCTGTTTCTCTTTATCATTTAACTTTCCGGTTCCTTCAAGGCTGAATTCTCATGCCACCTTTCCAAAGCATGTCACGCTCCCAGCCCACTGATTTCTCTTTCCTCTGACCTCCCACAGCTCTGGTCTGCCACTCTCTTAGAACAGTGAACACTTCCATTGGAATGGTGAATCTGTGCCAAGCTCTGTGCTGGGCTCTGCAGCCAACAAAGGTGCACGGGTCTCCAGTCTTCCTCTCAAGCACCCCACAATCTAGTGGGGAAGACAGAAATGGGTGTAAATCACTATAATAATGAATTCTGACTTCATGACCAGTGCCAAGTGCAAAGTGCAGTGAGACTGAGGAGGAAGCAAAGCTCCATTTCACCTTGGGGCTATGAGGAAGGCTTCCTGGAGGAGGTAGAATGGGGTTGTGGTAGGGTGAGTAGAGCTTCAACAAGGAAGGGAGTTTCAGGCAGGAGAAAAAAATCCACATAAGTAGGTAGACAGAAAAGGAAGTGATCACACAGAGAACAGCAAGAGTAGGCAGCAGAAGGGTCGGTGTAAGGGATGTGAACATAAATCCAAGCTGCAAGGCAAGGAGGGACCGGTGGTTGCTGAATGGCAGGCTAGGCGCTTTGGGCAAGTTCTGAGCCATCACAGCAACAGCCAGCATGTCTTTCGCACTTATTATGTAGCAGATATTGGATTGTGTGAGCACTTTACACATATGTTATTTTCTTCATTTACTGCTTCCTTTAACTTCACAGGGCTGTTTTTTTTTTTTTTTCCTTCTTCTCATTTTATAAATGAAGCTCAGGGAAGTCAATGGCCTTTCCCAAGGTCACACAGCCCAACTTGAGTTCCAATGTTTTGGACTACAAAATCTGTGTTCTGTCTTCACCAGCTTGCCGTCTCAAGGGTGCCAGGGAACTACTGTAAGCTTAGGGGAAAGGCATGTTTTAGGCTTATAGCACTGGTTTGGAAGAGGGGATAGGCCAGTTGAAGGCTGATGTCCCACCTCAGATGAAGATGATCACTTCTCAACAAGGGCTGGACGGTGGGATGGGGAGGGCTCAGTCAGGACCCCTGGCAGAGTAGGGTCCTGAGCACGCATGGCTTTCTTTTGCTCCCCCTCAGGAGAGCCAGCAGGCTCAATGCTATGTCACCTCAACAGTCAGCCTGGCCTACACCTCTCAGCTTCCTTCACATCCTTGGGCCAAACCAGGGCCAGCAATCTGCCAGGGCCAGGTCAGCCTGAAAGGAAGTGAGTGACCTGGCAGCAACCTCTGCCCAGCAGGATGACCAACCAGCCTCATTCCTGGGATATGGAACTTTCAGAGTAAAACCAACAAAGTCTCAGGCAAGCCAAGATGAATCAGTCACTCTATTGTCCAGTGAAGACTCCAGTGCTTTGCCTACTTCTCAGATTGACGAAGGCTCTCCAGCCCACTGCCACACAAGGAAACTAAGGCCCATGAGAAGACTCAAGAGGTTTCCCTGCTCACCAGCCCAGTCTTCTCCTTTATCCCTTCTCTTTCCACATTTTCAAAACAGATGTTATTACTTTGTCCCCAAAACACCATTCCTGTCCTATCAGCCATTTGATCCAAATTAATTCAGGCAGAAGGTCCTTAGAGTCATGTTTTGGTCCAAAGAGGGATGCCCAATCCCTGCCCTCCCCACTCACAGACACTGTACATCCACTACACCAGCTCACTCTGGATCTCCCTTCTCACCACAGGCAGTCTGAGGTCAGAAATTGCCAAATTCAGGATCACAGTAAGCATGGGGCCCAAAAGTGTACCCTTCTCTCCCTAAAGAAGCCAGGAGAACAGGGGACACCTCCAAGGGGACACCATTTGCAGACAACCCTTAACAGTGACAAGAGCAGGGCAATGACCTTCATAGGAATCCCTCGTAGTAACATTTCAGCCCCAGCCTGCGACAGGCTCCACTGACTCCTGGACATAAATTACTTGTTCATTATCAGACCCCGACATGGAGAAGGATGTCGGCAGCTTGATTGTGTCTGTGTCCTGTGGCAGGAGGCTGCATCTGAGCTGCCACTGTCCGTGGTGCTGTTTTACATGGGCTGGCACTGCTGCCTTCAGGGCCAGGCAGGCTCCGGCTCAAGCCACCCACTACTTCATGCTTCACACAGGCAGCCCGAGAGTGGCAGAGAGGATACACTAGTGCTCACGACAAGGTGGCCATAGACAAGTGGAGATGGACATTCAGTCTCCATGCCAAGCCACACAGAGCCTGACTGGAGTCAATCTGAGAGCTTCCTCTTATCGAACCTTTGCTATAAGCCAGGCACTGTGCTAAGTTTGTTCATATTTGTTGAGATCCTTTGGTTGCAAGGAAATGTATGGACATCACTCACACAGCAAAGCTCAGGAATGACAGGGATGACGCTGGACACAGAGATTTCTGGAACCAGGGGTTCTAAGGCAGCCAGAACTGTCTCTCTACTTCTCTGCTTCTCTTCAGGTTGGATTTTTCTGATTGGCCAGGTGTTCCATCAAGATGACAACCATGTCTGCAAGCACCTTCAAAGTTACACCTTATAACTTTACAGCTAAGCAAAAAGAGGCCTTCTTTCCTTCAGCTAGTGTATAAAATCCCAAGAGAGACTATGATTAGCTCCACTCAGTCACATGCTCCAGCAAGGAGGTGTAGTGCAGTGACCTGAAGTCCTGAGAACAACAGGGGCACTTCTCAGGGCACTTCCCTGAAACATCACCGAGAGCCTTCCAACATCACTCTTGTTATCTCACTATTCCTCGCAACCCTCCTATGGAATAAGCGCTACTACAATCCTAACACTGCAGTTCAGAAACTGAGACTCAGAAAGAACAAATGCTGTACCTGAAGTCATCCAGGAGGAAAGTGGCAGAGCCGAGCCTGAGCCTGGGATCAGTTTGAGTCAACTGGACCCCCAAGTCCATGCTCCTTACCTTTGCTCATGATACAGGCACGTAGGTTTGGCACATAGACTAGGAGACATGGAGAGGACAGTTGTGGGGTAGATAAAGGGGTGGGACCCCAGGCCTGGTCTGTGGCATCTGGTTTAGGTCTTTTCTATTTGCCCTGAAGGGATTGTTAGGGCAGAGATCAGGCCAGCAGAGAAGGAGCCAAGTGAGTTTGTGGGCTTAATTCTATGAACTCCTCTGAGATCTGGAGACCTCTGTATTGAGCAGACTTCAACATGTCTCTCCTGAAGGTGGCCTGAGAGGGAAGCCAGCACATCTGGTCACATGGGCAGGGAAGGGAAACCCTGACAACCACCCCTACCCACAAGGTGTCCCAACAAAAGCTGAAAGGTCAGGCCAGAGTCCCTTTGACACTGGCTAACAGTTCCATGAAAGTCATCTCTCCCACTATGCCTCCCTCACCAGGTCTCCTCCTTTAGCTGCTATTTCTAGGACTCAGCACATTACACAATCCCAGAGTAGGGACCAGGCAGGAATGACACCTTCATTTTATAAAGGAGAAAATTAAGGCCCAGAGAAGACATAATTTTACCAAGGACACACAGCTTGTGAGTGATTTCAATATTCTGGACATTGCCATTAAAATCTCTTGTCTAATCAAATGACAATAGTTTATAGTCAAAACAACATAAAAGTATTTATCCAATACTTGCATGGGTATAACCACAGAGCATATTATAAAGCAAGAGAGGAAGGCTATCTATGGCTTACATCTGGGGGTGGAGGTGGCATCATGGGACAAGAGATCCACAGGAGTCAGTTAGCTTTCTGGGGTACAGAGGGAAGTCCCAATTAAGAACCACAGTTGCTTTTTTTCCCGGCCATTGACTCTGAGGGGAAGTGATGTCCTGAACTTGCCAGTACGATGCTAGGAGGGTCTTCAAATTCCCTGAAGTACCCCGTCACTTAGCAGATGGGAATACTGAGGCCCAGAGGAGGGGTCTTGCCCAGGAGGCTTTGCTCCAGTTGCAGTGCTCCCTCAGCATTCTCTGGGGGCATCCCTCTGAGTGGAGATAAAATGCCCCTTGTCTGTGGCCCTCCCTCATTTCCCTGATCTCCCTACCAACATAAAGAGTCCCCTCCTCAGAGTCTCACCTGAGTCTCATCAGGTCTCCTTACCAGTTCCTGCAGAGGGTTCAATGTCTGATGCCTGTTCTCCCTCCGAAGCCCAAAACTCCTGGAGGGGCTGAGACTTACCTGCTTATCTCCCAACCTCACCCTCAATGAAGAGAGTAGTTCCTGAAGAATTTGAGGAACTGGTGCTCCTTTGACCTGAGTTGACCCCACTGGGGGTCCCCTTCCAGATCTAGGAAGACTACCCTCCTCCGTGAAGAGGCTCCTGAATGCTGGCTTCAGAGCAGAACTTATGCCAAGAAGACCGCCCATGTCTAGAAGGCACATGGGTCCAAGAATGCTGAAGTAGAGCTGGGCCAGACATCCTTTTGCAAAGTGGATGCCTCTACCCAGCAAACACTGAGGGGCAGCAAGGGCCCAGGGACTGTCTGGTCCAACTGCATCCACATCCTCTAAGCAGATAAAGCTGTGAGCCCTCATCTGCAGGACATCTATTACTGGTGACAAAGCCCAGGGCCGGGAACACAGGAGTTGCTCCTTCCAGTTTTGCTGAATGACTAAGCAAAGTCACCAAAGGGGCAACAGAATTGGTGAGGGAGGAAAGCTAGTATTGACTGACCACCTGTGATAAACCCAGTGCTCCTGCGGGTTACCTTACCTTCTTCCCAGCCACCATGCCCCAAAAGAAATGACTCAGGAACTCTGCTCATGCACATTCAGCAAACAACTGTACCCTGAGACACAATGGTGAAGGTGAAAAATAATGGACTCTACTGGACACTTGCTCACCAGGGCTGATTTTATGTTATCTAGTCCATCAGTGACCCCCTCATTGACCTCAGCTACCTGATCTACATGTTCCAGTACGATTCCATCCTTGGAAAGTTCAAAGGCATAGTCAAGGCTGAGAATGGAAAGCTTATCATCAAGGAAAAGCCAATCTCTATCTTCTAGAGATACATCAAATGGGAGTTATTCTAGTGCTTAATATGCTGTGGAATCCACTGGTATCTTCACAAACTTGGAGAAGGCTGGTGTTCACTTGAAGGGTGGAACCAAAGGGTTATCACCTCTGCTCCTTCTGCTGATGACCCATGCTTGTGATGTGCATGAATCATGAAAGTATGACAACTCTGCAAGATTGTCAACAATGCCCCCTTCACCAACTTCTTGACCCCCCTGACCAAGGTCACCCACGACAACTTTGGCATTGTGGAAGGACTTGTGGCCCTAGTTCATGCCATCGCTGTCACCCAGAAGACTGGACAACGCCTGGGGAAACTATGATGTGATGGCCAGGGGACTATCCAGAACATCCTATCTGCTTCTAATGGCACCGCCAAGGCTGTAGGCAAGATCATCACTGAACTAAACGGGAAACTCACTGGCCTAGCCTTCAGTATGCCCACTCCTAACATGTTGGTCATGGGTCTGATCTGCCACCTACAAAAAGCTGCCAAATACAACATCAAGAAGGTGGTGAAACAAGCATCCCAGGGCACCTCAAGGACATCCTGAGCTACACTGAGGACCAGGTTGTCTCCAGTGACTTTGACAGTGACATCTACTCCTCCACCTTCAACGCTGGGGCTGACATTGCCCTCAATAACCACTCTAACAAGCTCATTTCCTCATATGACAATGAGTTTTGCAACAGCCATGTGGTGGTGGACTTTATGGCCTCCAAGGAATAAGAACCCCCAGACCACAAGCCCAGAGAGAGCACAGGAGGAAGAGAGAGGCCTCAGCTGCTGGGAAGTTCCTCCCCTATTCATCCAACACACTGAGACTCTGACGTGGACAGTGTCCATCCTTAAAGAAGGAGCAGGGCTTAGAGAACCCTACCTTGTTATAACCATCAATAAAGTACACCGTACCCAGAAAAACAAATGACCCAACTAAAGCTCAGAGCCAATGACAGACAGGGCAGCCTGGTCCTGCCTATTTCTTTATCCAGAGACAGGACCACTGGATAGGATCTAATTTCTTTTCACCCTGTTTCCCAGTGCCCCACACAGCATCTGACTTGGAGGAGATGTGTTGGTGTTCCCTCATCAGTGTCTGGGGACCTTTCTCAGAGCTTTGGAAGGGAGAAATGAAGCAGGCGAGTCTCAGGCCTGGAGCATGGGGCCTAAGTCAGAAAGCCTCGTGGGGTAGAACCACTCCCCAGGGTGGCTCCTGCCTCCCCTGTAGTGGCCCTCCTAGGAGAGCTGCCAGCACTGGTGACCTCACCCTCCTGCGTTGCTGGCAGAGGGCTTCAGCAGACAGAGTCCCTGGGTCGAGCAAACCCCGAGGTCCCCAAACTTTCCACTTCCATAAAGTGCTCTGATCTTGTCAAATTGCTACCAGAGGAGTCATAGCTGAATGAACACTTGCCAGGTTCCCGCAGCTCTCCCGAGAGCTGTCACCGTCCTCATCCATCATAATTGAAGCAGTCCACCTGCTCCGGGCCCATCTTTCAACTGCAATGATGGCTGAGATGCGATAGATGTGTCTTGTCATCACCTTGACTTTTTTTTGGAGAATGCAAAGGTCAGAAGGGATCCTGGGGTGGGTGAAGCCCCGATCTCAGGGTGGAGGGCTGACTGTCTCTCCCACTGAGCGCCAGTCCCCACCATGGCCATCTACTGGCAGCCCTCCAGCTGCCTCTCTCCATCAGGTCTAGAGGAGAGCTGAAGACTCCCTTCACCCCAAGACCCTAGGTTCCTGCATCTGCCTGACATCTCTGGTTGTATAGAAAAACAGACTCCAGAGGGGCAGTGGGGTTGGGAAGGCATCCGCTTCCATGATACCCAGACTTGGGATGACCCTAAGGTATAAACTTTCACACGGGTAACCTCTCTGGCCAAACCTAAGGTCACTGGCCTTGAACTGTTTGTCTGGGAATGGTAGTCACTGGCCCTCTGCTTCCTACATTAGTGCAGAGAGACAGGTGTCTAAGACTCCTGCCCCGGCTCAGGCAGTGGAGTCATCTTCCTGAGCAGACTCTGCCTCTTCACGGCCTCCTCCTGGGAGGCCTCCTAGGGCTTCCTCGGCAGGCAGAATAAAGGCCAAACTTGGCCTGGCACTCAAGCCCTCAGCAATGCAGCACCAAGGAAGCAAGCAGCTTGAGAGGTCATAGGCACCTCAAAAGAATCAGCATCCACTTAGTTGAAGAAAGAAAAATTTTTTTTTCCAAAAAATGCTGTAAGATAAAAGGGAAAATCAAGGAGAGAATGAGCTCCCTGCTTTCGTAGGCGTTCGGATGTAGCCAGATTATTTCCTGGAAGGCTGCTGCTGAGCTCCAGAACAGGTTCAAAACAAGGAAATTTAAATGGGGTGTCTCTTCCGTCCCTCCAATTGGGGTTCCCCATCACCCTCTTCTACCTTCTCTCCCACTGTGATCACCTTCCAGCTTTTGCTCATGCAGTTTCTCCAGCCTGAAGTGCCCGTCCCCTTCTCTGCTCCCTGCAGGACCACTTTTGATTCAACAACAGGTTGTAGCCCTGGGGCTACAAAATTTATTCAAACATTGTCTCTGCCCCCAACCCCTGCCAGCTGTCCCCCTCCTCCCACTCCTGAGCACACGGCCAACCTCACCACAATTGATAGATCAGAGCAGTGCTCATCCGCCCGGCGCCCTTCCATTTGGAACAACTGGCTCCTCTTCCGCCCTCGCTCCTGGGGCATCTGCCTGCGCCTTTGCCAGAAGGCCCTGGGTGTGGGGAGGAGGATAGGGCTGCTGTTCTAGTAGGCTCAGCACAGGGAACCAAGGAACCCCCCATAGCACCAGATTCATATTGAGTCACTGAGGTCACAGACCTCAGAATACCAGGAGCCTGATCCCAATCAATGGTTCAGGGATCTCAAACCCTGATTTATTCTGCTTGGATCACAGCCCCTTGCCTTTGTTGGAGAGTTACTTCCCCAGACATGGGAAGCAGTTTCAGTGCCCCCATTTAAAAATGGGGATCAGAGTAATAACCAAAATTAAGTACTAATATGAGTCCAGCACTGTGCTCATCCTCCACACCCAGGGCCTTCTGGCAAAGGGACAGACAGACCCTCCAGGAGTGATGGTTGAAGAGGAACCAGTTTTTCTGTTTGGGGGTTCTTCTAATCCCCGTCACCCCTGCCTCTGCTCCTTCTTACCATCAAGTCTGGCTCCAGGAGGGCAGAAGGAGATGCCACAGCTCCCAGGTCCACAGGCCTCCCGTCTCTCACCTGATATTGAAGTAGCTTCCTGCCTCCCCTCCATCTGTGCTCCACACAGCCTGCCATCTCCCCAAAGTTCCAGAGTGCACCCGACCTTGTCACTTCCCTGCTGACAATGCTTCCCTGCTGAGAGCCCTTGTCTGGTGCCAACTGACTCCCAGCCCACTTCCATATCTGGCTCCCTTCTGCTTTCCCACTGCAACTTTCTCCCTCTCCACCATACCTATCTTCCTGTCCCTGGGCATCACCTTACTCTAGCCTCCTTCTGTGACCCTCTCCCCCAGCCATTCCTGCAAGTTGCTATAGCACACTCCCTCCTCCCTGAAGCCTGGCCGCCCCCAGGCTGGCAAGGGACATGTCTCCTCCCTGGCTCCCTTGACCTCTCCTATCATTATTTTTCACAGCATTCACTCCCTTCTGTCCAGAGCCGTAGTGAGTGTCCCCACAGTGTCTCCCTCATTAACAGGTGGAGCCTCTGAGGGCAGACTGAGGCTTGGCCACCTCAGCCTCCCTAGAATCCAGCATTGAGGGTGCTCAATAGTTTAGGAACAATTTCCTAATAGCACTTCTGCCTCAGCTTTATATGATACTGGACCTTCAAAAGCATATTCCTACCCATCACCTTATTTTACCCTTAAATTTCTCCTCCCATGATGGTAGGTCAAATAATATCCCCATTTGATGGATGAAGAAACTGAAGTCCAGTGAAATGAAATGAAACAAACTTCCCCCCATCACATAGATAATCAGTAGAAGGGCCTGGCCTGGCCCCACGTGCTCTGAACCTCATTCAATGGCATGCTCCACCACCCCAAGATTACACAGGCATGGCCAGAAACCTTTCAGAAATACTAAGACCTGAGCAAGTTACCTGATGGTTGTGGCCTGTAAAATGCTATTATGGTTGTTTAGGGCTTTTTTAAGGGAGTTAAGGAAGATGACCTAAAAGGAAGACCAGTACCTTGACATTGACCCCAGCCAAGATGGATGGGATGGGGGCAGCCAGAAGAGGCTGCAGCCACCAGAAGGAGGTGGATGATTAGACCCAGGCTTCCTCACTTGCCAAATTCAAACACTCATTAGAGAGTGACACTCAACCACAAAAATCTGTGACCTGGAAATGGAATTTGATGTATTTTCTGGCTACCTTTGGGCTCTGCAACTCCCACAGGTTCTTTCCTTCCCTGCCTGAGTGTTCAGTGCTTGTCTGAGCTGACTTCTTGTAGCCACATCTGTGTGTGTGTAAAGTCCTCTAAATTACCCAGTACCAGCCACCCCATCTTCGGGCTCAGGTCCTGTTTCTTTAATGATGATTGATGGCTTTGAAGATGCAGTGGATCAATAGGGCCTGAATTCCTAAACTCTTGGCAAGAGCTGGAGAGTACACACATCTCAATGCCTGCCACACACTCGGCGGGGGCCCTGTCCCTCACCCTCCGCTTCTGTCATGGCCAGATCAGCCAGAAATGGGGCCTTGTGTGGTCATAACAGATGACTTCCCATACTTGATCAGCAAAGTGGCAGTGCTTCCGACATTCACTCAACAAACGTTGAGCCCCTGTTCTTGGTGGTAGAGGCAGGGGAGGAGATGGAGTATGGGGGAGAAGAGAGGGAAAAGAAAGTGATGGCCATTCCTAATGAAACCCTTAGAGGGAAGGCGGTGGTGGTCTACAGCACTCCTTGATACAGGAGTAGACAAATGCCCACCACTGAACTCTCCTGCCCCAGACCCTATGCCCAGCTCTCTGCCAGCCTCCCTCATTAGGTCTTCACAACCACCACTGAGGAACTTCCTGTTTTTGTCCCCTTTTTACAGAAGGGGAAGCCCAGGTGAGATCACTTACCACAACCACAGAGCCAATAAGTGGATGGAGGCAGGTGTTGACCCACAGCCCTCACCCAAAATTTCGCAGGAGGGAAAGAATGGAGCACCGATTAAGGAGGGATGTAATCAGGGACGATGAGCCACATCTCTAAGGACAAGTTGGATTTGGGAGGAAAATTAGAGGGAGAGCATTCTAGACAGACTCTGCTAGGGAGCAAGAGCACAGGATGCAGGCAGGAGCTTTAGGAAAATGGGAAATAGCTGGGTTTGCATAGAGCAGGGTCCAGGGCAAGGCGAGGCTGGAAGAAGGTTCAGGGTCCAATGAGGCAAGACCCAGGAGTAGGTCTTTTCCTGAGTGAGGACTAGGGAGCTACAGAAGGTTAAGGTTTCCGTGCAGAGGAGGGTCACCACCAGGACTGTGATTTCAGAAGAGTGACCTGGAGGTTGTCTCAACAAGACAGAACGAAAGAGTGCAGAGGGCCAGAGAGGGGAGACTTGCGCATTTGTGGCGGGCCCGGGGCACCCGCGTGGGCTGTGCCCGGTGGGCAGCGCTGCGTTGCGGGATGCGCAGGTAGCAGCGGCCCCGCGGGGCGGCGGGGGAGGCCAGCGCCTGGCGCGAGGCTCCCCCTCGACAGGTAAGTGATTGGATTAAGAGGCCTGTCTGACAGGATGTCCGTTCAGCCGCGGAGGCTAATCAACTTCCCCATCCTGTCTGCTAATAAATCCTGCTCCGGGGACCACTCTGCCTGATGATCTCTCCTCGGGGACCGCCGCAGACTTCTCCCGGAGAACACTCCCGCAGTCTATTAAGGAGCCGCCTCGCGCCTGTCAGGCCCGCAGTCCCGGGGAGTCTCGGGAGGTGCCCATCACCCAGGTGCGCTCGCTCCGACGACTACGCAGCCCCGCCGGGGCGAGGACATGAGCCATTGTTCTGGCGCCGCGGGGCTGACAGCCAGCTTGGGGTCCCAGCTCCTCGAGGGGCCTCTTGCTCGGCAGGGCTGTGGGGGCCTCTGCTCCCCTCCTCCCAGTGGTGGCCCCGGACTGCACTTGGCTGCTCCCCACAGCCCCAGGCTCCTGGAGGACTCCTCGTGCATAAATTAGGAGCCGGCAATTGTTCGATCTATAATATCTATAGAGAAGATGTATAAATAAATTAAAGCTTTAATTATTTTCTTGGATTTGCTTCAGCTCAAGAGAGCTGGCGGAAAGCTGGTGGGCAGGGCCTGGCTGCCTCCAGAAGCAGCACCAGTTTGCTTAGTTGCAATGATTTCTTTTTGCCTTTCTTTCCCCCAGCCCCCAAAAGGTACCAGGGGGCACAGAAACAATTTCCTTTGTTGCTCAAAATAAAAAGTACATGCCTTTTGACTTGTAGACCAGCTGCTCCCAAAATAGGATGCATCCCCACCCCCAACACACCTACCACCAGCTCTCTCTGCAAACAGTGCCTATGAGTTCAATCCCACATTTTCATCAGATCTGGAAGAACCTCCAAGGGCGTTATTAAATATGTGAAATACGCCAGAAATATTCAAGCAATCCCCATCTGGCCCTGGGAGGGAGGAAGAAAGGACTGGGAAAGTAATAAAGTGTGTTTATTTTTTAATCTAGATGACATGTTTTACATCATTAAAAAGGACAATTATTTTTAAAATTCAGCCTGCACGCTTCACTGGTTGGGTAAGTCTGCGCCACAGAATCCATCAGAACCTTCTTCCACAGTCAGGCCTGGGTCCACCCTCAAGGCCAAGTCGCATTCTTAAACATTTAAAACCACGGAGGCAATTGTAAGGCCTTTTAAAAGCCCTCATCTCTGAGTCACCTTTCCTGGGAAAGGGGGGTTTCTAATCTCAGGGCTCAAAGGATCCTAAACTCAGGCAAAGATTTTCAAAGGCTGATGGAAACTGGACAGGGTTCATATCCAAGCCTATCTTTGAAACAAAACACCATTTGTCTCACTATGAAAATCCTATTGCTCTCCAGAGCAATTCTTACCCCTGTGCTGTAACTGGCCCAGGGTCACACCTGAGGGAGAAAAGGAAGCAGCTCAGGTTTCTGCCTCATCATCTGAGGCCAAGCCCAGGCATCTTTCAAGGATACCCAGCAGCCCACTCCTGAAGTATTTCCTCACCCTCTCCCTTAGTTCTCTTGGCTGGCTTTGCACACATGTCCAGAAGTCAGTGTATTAAAGTGATGTTCTACCTAAAATCATGCACTTCTGTTAACTCTGCAACAGAGTTCTGGGAATGTCTAGGAATCTAAGCGAGTCATTGAAAAATTTACACAAGTACTAGTCTTCAGGATGCTCCACACAGTGTTACTTACATTAGGTCAAGCCATATAAACTTGTCATTTCTTAGGTCAAGTGCAGTCAAGGGTCAGAAATGTCATATTGTTCACTTTAATAATATAAAAAATAGAAGTGCCTAAATGTCCAACAATAGGGATAGTTGGCTAAGTTTCAGTGCCTACTGGAATATTATGCAGCTGTTGAAAGGATGTCACAGAAGTGTAGTAAATGAAAAAAGAATGCATTCTGGCTCCTTTTCTGCAAAATTGCAAAATAATTATGCAGATATCATCATTCTTGTATATGCACTTCAACAGTACATGCATGGATGCAAAGACCCCAAGATGTTTACCAAAACTGCCAATAGCCCCCTCCCAACACACACCTCCAACCTTTATTGGTGGCTGGAGGTCAGCAAAAGAGGCATGACTAGGAGCTCAGAGAAGGGCAGTGAACGGAGGTGGTACCCAGTCACCCTCTGGGG
Source organism: Talpa europaea (assembly GCF_964194135.1). Lineage (NCBI taxonomy): Eukaryota > Metazoa > Chordata > Mammalia > Eulipotyphla > Talpidae > Talpa > Talpa europaea. The sequence continues at coordinate 51,285,417 of NC_140074.1, read as the reverse complement.
TCATTTGATCAGAGCTGCCTGCACCTTGGGGGTCCCCTGATAGCCTGGGCCTGGAATTAGAACATACTTCTTGAGAGGAGAATTATGTGCAGCTGTAAGGATGGCTTTTACTTGAAGAAAAGCTTGACTACTGGCATCTGGGTGTGGTTCCAAGAAAGTCAGAGTGGGTAAGCCAAGGAGAGCCATAGATCCAGCACCAGCTCACCAAGTATTCTGTCTCGGTGTGACTAGATAATGTTGGGAGCACTCACTAGTGTTTTTGCTTCCATACTTCCTTATAAGTTTTGCTCTTGCCTCACATTGCATCAAAGGCAATGCAAGTGGTCTCAGAAGAAGTGGAGAGCAGTTGGAAAAAACAAGGGGCGGGTGGAGTATAAAACAAAAGGATCGGGATCTATGTATCATTTGTCAGGGTCATTTTTTCCTCCACCACATCTAAAATTACCTGTGCTGGGGGAAAGAAGGACAATCAGAACTTAGGTCTTACAGGGCCCTTTAAAAGTGCTTTCCCTTGCCCTGATTGAGGACAGGGGTACAGGGACAACAGAAATGTCAGGAAGATTTGGAGAGATCTGAAAGTGGGGGAGACCTGTTTCAGTGAGGCACAGCCGGGTGGAGCTCCTGGGTCAGCAGGAGGGACAAGTGGAAATGGCTCTGTGGTATACCTGAGCATGGAGGACCTTGGGATCTTCAGAGCACTTCCAGATGCAGGAAAGAGCAACTGGATTTTCCCCATATTTTAAGCAGCCTCTAACATAGCTGAGCCTGTGCTGCTCTGGAGAGGTCAGCCCTGAGAGGGAGGCATGTGGAGCTGCAGCCTGAGGGCATCAGGCCTGAAGGCGGGCAGGACTGTGTGTCTCAGACAGCCAGGGTGGATGTCTGTCACTACACAGAAAGCCCCTCACTCATTTTGGCCACGACAGTAAGTGAGCCCACAACCCAAATTTAGACATGGATGAAGGGTAGGGAGAAATACCCACAGTCATGAGATAGCTTAGAAGACCTCACATTACGTCCCACCCATGCAACTGAACGACATCTCAAAAGAGAAAGGAAGGCCTGAGAGTATACTTCTTCTAGAGAAGTATTGGAGAGGAAGCCCTGGGTTCTTGCAAACCCAAGTCTGTGACCTGACATTGGGCAAGACCCGAAAGATAGACCCACCCAGCACCTCATTCCATGGGCCTGCATCTTTTCAGGCACCCAAGGGGTAGAAAAGGTCAGGGGTAGACAGGACAACCTAGACTCTGAGGAGCCTTTGGAGATGACTGAGTCCAACTGCCTGGCTAGACAAGTGGGGAAACTAATGCAGAGAGGAGGATGCATGTGGTCAGAGTCACAGGGCAGCCCATGGCAAGCCTCGTTTAGGACCCAGTTCTTTCTCACCTCAGGCACGGCAAGTGGCCATGAAGCCAACGGGGTAGAGTGGGTGGATGGATGGGCATTGTCATGCCATCCCTGGGGGAGGCATGGGAGGCTGGACAATACCCCAGTCCAAGCTGTTCTGAGTCCAGCCCTGACACAGGGTCTCTAGGAGCTCATGTGCATGCTGAGCCAGCTGTCTCCAGCCATGGTCTCCTGTTAATAATCGTGCTAACTGTCCCCACACACGTCAGCACTAATCTCCCACACAGCCTTCCAGGACCTGATTTATCAGAATGGAGGGCACGCTCTTAAAGGGTCACAGCCCACCGCAGATCTCCGGCTCCTTTAGCAGTAAGTGGCAGAACATATTTTCTCTGCTAACACTACTGTATGTTACAGGATAGATTATTTTAAGAATCAAGACTAAATTGAAACAAGGCAGGCTTGATTTTTTTCCCCCAGAACCATAGTAGAGGGTCATCTATCAGCAGGATGCAGTGGGCAGGGTGCCGGATGATGGCAGAGCCCAGGGCCGAGGTCTCCGTTCCAGCACTTATGGGCCCAAGTGACCCTGGGCAAGTCACTTATCCTCACTGAACCTCAGCTTTCTCATCAATAAAGTGGGGGTCATTATCTCCTGGTACAGCAGATGGTCTTACAAGTATATCAAGGAAACACAAACCAGACATTTTACCAGGAAATACACACACACACACACACACACACACGGCCTGTAAACACAGGGGGGAAAGTGTCCAAAATCTCTAATCATCTTAGAAATACAAATTAAACCAGCCAGAGACCATTTCTGATTATCAAATTTACAAAGATTAGAAGGTGATAAAAGTCAACACTGGTGAATGTGGGGAGATACAGGCATTTTCAAACACTGCTGCTGAGAATATAAATCAGGCTGACCTTTGTGGAGGGCAAATTTGGCTGTTAAAATGAGCTTACCCTCTGACATTGCAACTCCAAACCCAAGAATTTGTCCCAAGAAAATAATTAATGGTATGAATAAAGATGTAAGAATTTTAGGAATTTTATTTCAGAACCTGTTATAATAGTAAAAAAAAAAAAGAAAAAAAGAAACCATCTAAACAACTGATCATTGGGGATTGGTTAAAGTATGATACAACCACTCACAGAATAGTATGTATCCAATTTAACATTTAACTGTCTAAAATCATTAGTATCACAAAATGCTTCATTAAGTTTTTTGGGTTTTTTTTTTTTAAGCAGACTTAAAACAAGATACAGGATGAACTCTATGGAGAAAAAATGCTAACAGGAAATACACCCTAATAATGGCAATGGAAAATCACTGAGTAGTGGGTGGCTTTTGTTTTCTTCTTTATAATCATCTCCTACACGTCCTATAGTGGCCATCACATTCTTAATTTTAACAACAAAAATTATTTGTGGGACTAATAAGTATTCTTGCTCCATCTCCTCATCAATTCTGTAGTGCACCCCCTTTCTAAATAGCAGGTCCTAACTGCTGGATGAAACTGTCAATCTTACCTTACATGAACAAGTAGACTTTGCGGATATGATTAAATCAGGGATCTGAGGTAAAGAGATTATCGATTACCTAGCCCCAAATGTGTCCTTACAAAAGAAAGGTAGAGGAAGATTTGAAATACAAAGGAACAGTAATGACCACAGAGACGGAGATTCGAGTGATGTGACCAAAAGCCAAGGAAAGCCATATATCACCAAAACTGGAAGATTCAAAAAGTAGATACTCCCATAAAGCCTCCAAAGAGAGTCCTCCAGCCCTGCCACAAAGGAGGAATTAGGAACATTTGCAAAACAAATGAATGAAAAGAGACATCTGGAAGCAAAGTCCCAAGGATGTGATTCCCAGAAATGAAATTGCAGCAACCTCTCAATCTATTGTAACTCGTAGGGTTGGCAATGGACAGTTGGTCGGCTGTCAGTTCAAATTTCCAGACGCTCTCCCTCCCTCACAGGAATCAGGAACAGCACTGGTATCTGGCAAGTGGCCGGCAGGGGGCAGGGTGGCGTCACAGATGGAAGCCCCCAAGGTTGCTCACCCAGGAAGCGAGGACTTCCAGAATCAGGGGTTGCTGCTTGTAAGGATTCTGAGAAAACATTCCATCCAACTCCCCTTTGTTAAGATGAAGAAACTGAGGCCCAGCCAGGAAGGGGCTTGCCCAAGCTCGCACAGAAATTTCAGGTGCGGACATCCAGACTTCCCTCCCTGGGCCAACTGCTGTGCTCAGTCTCCCTGGGGCAATCCTTACCAAAGGATAAAAGAGCTCAGCAAAGAAAATGTGTACAAATACACAGGAAAACTATTCAGTTATAAAAGGAAAATGAAATCCTGGCATTTGTTGCACATTGATGATGGACCTAGAGGGTATTGTTTTTAGTGCAGTGTTAGATGGAGAAAAATAAACACCATATCATCTCACTCCTATGTGGTAGTAAAGAGACAAAACTAATGAACAAAACAAAGCATAATAAAAACAAACTCTTAGACTATAGGAACAAAATAGTGGATATCAGCAAGGAAGGGAGAAGAGGGGAGGGGAATTGAGGTAAAGGGGCCAATTGGATGGGGAAAGATGGAAACTAGACTTCTGGTAATGAACATAATGTAGTATATGTAGATATTGATTTGTAAATCTGTACACCTGAAACCTATAAACTGTCATAAACCAATGTTACATCAATGAAAAAAATTGTAAGCGTTATCAACGTAACATTGGACACTAAAAGGGACCACCCTTTAGTTCAGTATATACTTATACTAAGTCTATTATACACTTATAGTAGATCTTTTAACCGAGTGACACCCCTTCTAGAAATGAGCCTCAGATGAACACAAGGATGTTCGTTGTGATATTGTTTATAAGAGAGAAATATTAGAAATAACATAAATTTCAACAATAGTGATTTAATAAACAAGGACATATCTGCTTTGTGAAATATTATACGAACATTAAATTTAATTTTTTAGAAGACTATAAAGAAAATAGAAAATTGGGGAAATAATACATGTAGTATTTTCTTAACATTGCAAATTAAATATTATATACTATGTAATGTATAATATACAATATAGGGCCTCCCTGGTGGTGCAAGGGATTAAGCACCGCACTATGAAGCAATCCACAGCCTCTGCAGCATGAGTTCAATCCCTGGCCAGCCAGGAAGCAACCCACATGGCTCAGCAGACCTCTCCTGTCTCGCCTGCTGCTCCCCTCAGCAGTGTATTTCAGTACATCTACCACTCTGTCTCTGGTGAAGCTCTCACCCACCCACATCTCTGGCCTGTACCCAGCATTGTATGCATAAATAAATAAATCTTAAAAAATATATACAATATATAATTGTTTTTTTACCATTTATATATATCCTTAGATCTTAAACCTGGAAAAGTCTTGGATCCCACAATTTAAGGTGTTCTGCTTTTCTTAAATACACACAAATAGCTGTCATATGTCTGTTATTTGGGACCCGGTGCTCAGTGCTGTATAGCACAGCCCTAAATGTCAAGTCAAAGCGAACATCAAAACTCCAGGAAATGTGTCTCCATCTCTTGTCCTCTGTCCTTGAAACAAAAGAAGGCTGACTCCGAACACCCAACAGTGCTGGAACTGCTGCTGCTGCCACCAGAGAAAGACATGGCTTCGGGGTACAGGGAGATGTGAGCAGAGAACAGACGTGCTTAAGAGAAAAGACAAATTAATTTGTCAAATACTTCCTCTCAGATAGCATGAAATGCAATCTTTTCTTGCATAACAAAGCATTATCTCCCTGTAGTGCCAAATGTCCATTTCCTGGCCTTTCTTCATGTTCCAATTGGTGGTTCCTGAGGTCCTCACTAATTAGCACAATATTTGTAACAGCTGCACATAACAGCTGAGGAATATTTTGCAATAGCAAATAATTCATTTTACTCTTAAATTTGTATATTGAAGGTCTAGACATAATATGTGTGAAACACAATACCAATTCTTTATATTGACATCTAGATGGTCCTTGACTATTAAAACAGCATAGCGTTTAATATTTAATTTAATTTAATCTAATGTTTAAAAATTAAATGAAAAATTTTGCCTTTGCTGGAATAACTTTGACCTAAATATTTAATATTTACTAATTGTAATTTGAATTTTGCCTGTCATCTTGATAATTTTGAATATTTCAGAAGAAAAATAACTCCTTTAGAAAATTGATTATAATGTTAAATATTTAAACATGTCATATGTCTGTGGAACTGCAATAGAACTCTTTCCCTGGGTCCCTCAAATGTAAAGGTTAGGTCTGTGTTTAGAAACAGATCCTGAGAGAAAATACACTGGAATTTTAAAAGGAGATTGGTGCTAGGCGATGGGGTTAAGTGATACTGAGGTGGACATTATCTCACATTTTTCTGTCTCTGAAAGTGGGCTACAACTGCAGTGAACCACAGGTCAAAGTTTCAGCATCTTTTTCCTTAACAGATAAATTATCACACATCATATTGCATCTTAAATTCCATGAAATATGGTAAGATGTAGTAATAGTGACCAAAACATACTAGTCACATGAATAAATGCAGACTCCTCAACCCCTTTCCCACATGGATGAAGCAATATTATTCCCCTTTGACAGATCAGAAAAGGAAAACCTAAAGTAGCTCAGACACTTGCCCACAATCACACAGTAATGGTGGAGGCAGAGTGACATCTAGCGCTGATTGGGCAGTCTCTGCCGTGACCATAGCGCAATCCAGCCCACCCAGGAGAATACAACTCCCTGAAGGGTGACCAACCATCCAGGCTGCCCTGGTCCAAGGGGTCTCCCAGAACTTGGAACATGTAATGCTAAAACTAGGAGAGTCCCTGATAAACCAGGACAGCAGGCATTGAAGCTCAAGAACGGTCCATTCCCCCTGGCCCTTTCTGCATGCTCACTCCCCATGGCTCCACCTCCTCTAGGGACTGCCCCCAAACAGGCTCCTAGGCCTGGCAGACTCCCAGAGCAGAGTCCCTCTGAATCAGTGGGCCTTCACTCTTCAGTGCCAGGGAAGCCACTGGTGTCCTTCCTCCCTGAGTGTCTGCCACTCATGGGTGTTGGATCCAGATGTTCACTGGACCTGCTATGCTGTTCTCACAGCTGATGGCACATCTGGCTGGGATCTTGCAACTTCATTGAAATTATGTACCAGGCCATGGCTCCTTAATTCCTGTTTCATGCTGCTACAGGAAGCTGACAAGAAGCTCAGTGTTTTCAGGTTCTGGGAAATTGCTAGTATTAGCACAGTCTATGAGAAGCCTCACTGCTCCCCAGAGTGAGGTTATAGGAATCCAGTCAAGACCCAGGTTTGCTCAAAAGGCCAAGCTGGTGCTTCTTAGAGGATCCCACCTGGGGATTTTATTTGCAATGCAGAATCCTAGGTTGCATCTAAACACAATAAATCCCTCTCCAGGGACAGGGCCCAGATGTCTACACCTGAAGTCAACTGCTGATACATGCTAAAAGTTAAGAACCATGGCTGAAGACAGTTTCAGAATACCTTGTGCTTCATGTCACCTCACGTCAGACCTTTCGACAGTGATGTTCTCCATTCAATTAGGTCCAGAGTCTAATGACCCAACTCTGGGACTCTTGATCCCAGCTCCTCCCTGCAGGACCAGTCACTGCTGTCCAAAGTTGGACAGGAGGCATGTAATAGCTCCCCTTCTATTCAGGGGATGATGGGTGCAGGCCTGAGAAACCTGCAGCCCCATGCCAAGTACTAACTGAGAAGCTGCGCAAAGCAGAGCACCAACTTACTTGCAGCGAGGAGGCCACTTCTGTGCCCTCTCCCACAAGCTTCCCTGTGAACCAACTGGGCCCCCCACCCTCTTCGCCCAGCATACTTGCCTCTGCCTGCCACACTCTCCCCTCTCCCCACCTGAGACTCCCAATGCTCCCTCCCTGGCATCATGAACTGCCCTGTAGTCCTTGTGGATTTCACATGGGTAATTAATACATAGATATATGTCACCCAGTCCTGACCACAACTCCTTAAGTGCAGAATTGAGAGCTGGGTTTTCTCTCTACTATCATCAATATATTATCGGTGCTTAGAACAGAGCTTGGCACATTGTGGGAAATTAATAAATAATTCAATAAATGACTAAGTGAATAAATACCCACAAGACTCAATAAAACAACAACTATTATTAGCCCCACTTTTACAGCTAAGGAACTGAGGCAGAGAGGTGAAGGAAGGGACTCATACTCTTCAGTTACTAATCGGCAGAACAGCACTGAACCCACACTGCAGATCCCCAGCCCCCAAGCTCTTATCCTCATGCTCCCCCATCTCCGGGAGCTGTCAACAACAGCCAGACTGGAGTCTAGTTTGACAACTGGTTTGCCCTCTGCCCTAAGACCAGGCAATATCTTCACACGTAAAATCTCTCCTGTTCTTGCTCCTAGGCTTCTGTCTCTGCTTCTCTTTCTTTCATCTCACCCCTCTCTCATTTCTCAGGACTTCCCTGCCCACTTTGTCTGCTGCCTGCTAGAGCCACGAAGACCAGGTAAAGCCCTTGATGGGACCCCTCATAGACAGAATAAGAACAGCACCATGCCCAGCAGATTCACTGGATCAGTGAATGGGAGAAAAAGAGGCAAATAAATATTGAAAGGAATTAATGCTTCTCTCATTTAAGGTCTGTCCTCAAATATGAAAGAAAAATAAATTAAAAAAATTTTAAAACAGCTCCTGAAGATTAAAAAAAGAGAGAGAACACTTGGAAAACTTGGAGAAACAGATATAATAATGATAATTGGAAACTGACTTCCACCCTTTATAGTGAATCCTGATGAGATGCATCCTGAAGTGTAAACAGATTTGAACAATAAACTTATTGAACCATATACAATTATTTCTGGAGAGAAATGGATGAGCGGTTGGTTAGACAAATGGAAGAGGTGTGAATGATTCTTAACACTCTGATCTGGCAAAATGGTCCTTGGAAATTAATGGAACAAAAAATTATACCGGGGAAGAGAAGCATCATCAGGAGAAAGCACTAAACATAGGAACCATGAAATGAAAACGCATTCTTATGAATAAGAGAATTAATGAAATGAATTTAAGAAAAGGTCAAGTTGGGGAGACTATCAAATGGCTGCAGCTCCACAAAGTCCCCAAATTTACGGTGGCGTTTGAAGCACAGGATTTTGGCAACACAAAGTTCCTGAGAAATCATCCATTCTGAGTTCTTTTTCTAAAGATGAGGAACCTCAGGTCCAGAGAGGGTGGATGATTTGCTCAGGGCTACACAGTAATGCTGATACCCTTCCTTACACTGAGTTAATGCTGCATTTGAGTAAAGAAGTTGTCGTTCCACTTACTCTGAGCTGGGTTTAGTGGCTGATACTGTACTTTAGTGGGTGCAGACAGGTAGGCGACAGGCAGAGAGGAGTTAACTCAAGAGTGTCTGTCTATGCAGGGCCTCCCCTGGTGGCTCAGGCAGTTGAATGCAGCCCTGTGGAGCTGTCTGCAGCCTCTGCAGCGCGGGTTTGATCCCCGACAGCCGGTGAGGATCCCACATGGCGCGGCAGACCTCCCCTGTCTCGCCCACTGCTCCCCTCAGCAGTGTGTTTCATTAGTCTGCCTGTTCTGCTCCCTGCTCTGTCTCTAGTGAATCCTCTCACCCTCCTGCACATCTGGCCTGTCCCCTGGTTCTTGTAAAAATAAATTAATTAATTAAAAAAAAAAAAGAGTGTCTATGCAGAGAACAAATTTTCTATAGTCAGGGAGATGTGGGTTTAAATCCTGACTCTACCACTTACCAACTGCGACTCCACTTTTCTAATCTTCAGTCTTCTCTTCAGTAAAATGGGCCCAACATTCCCTACTTTGCAGAATGCTACACTGCAACATAGCAAGAACTCAGTGAATGCCACTGGTGTCACATTCACCACCAAAAGTCATTGTCCTGGTGAGACTACACGTGCCACCACAGGGGGACACTGGGGAGGTTCTGCAGAGCCCTGAGGTGATACCACTCAGCAGAGCCCCTGAGTGACCCTACTTGAAAGGGAAACGAGGAGGGTGACCTGGTTAAAAACTAATTCTTGTTCTATTGCTTGGAGGAACCAAAGTGTGTTTAGCTGGAATTATTTTCCCAAACTAATACTGTAAAAAACATAACTGTTTATCGAGTAATGGTTTGCCCAGTCAACAACGGACCTTAGAGCTCAGCACACACGTAACCTAAGAGCTCCCAATCAGAAGGCATGATGGATATGGGCACACCAAGCTAAAACCATATGGCTCCAGCTCTCCAGATCTTTCAGATTAAGCAAATTTTTTTTTTTTTTTTTGTGGGACCCTCGCCGGTGGCCGGGGAACGAACCGGTGTTGCAGAGGCTGTGGGCAGCCTTGCAGTCCAGCGCTCAACCGCTGCGCCACCAGGGGAGGCCCCAGATTAAGCTATTTTTACTGAATTAACTAAACAACAATGATAACCAAGTTCAAGTTCCACCACAATCCCTGCATCAAAATCGGCTCCCTCCTCCAGCTCCTGTGACTCTTTACTGACCACTGTCTTTCTGGAATTTAAGACCCGACCACATGTCCAGAGGCAGCAACAGAGTTCAGAGACCACCTTTGCCTTAATCTCCAGCACCTTTAGTAGCACCAAGCTGGGTACCTGGTGAATGGCCAGAGCTCAGAAGCATTCTCAAAATTAAATGAAATGAAGTAATTTTGGAAAATGTGGGACTAGACCAAATGGACTCAGAAGCCAAATTTTCCAACAGTAATTTATTTATTTCTATAGACCTTATTCTTTTTAGGGAAATCCATGCTAGTTCATACCAAAGGAGTTATAGTAAAAGGGAATGGACTCTGTGCTCTGGACATGGCAGTGGCTGGAGCACTTGGATTGCCTGTCCTTTCCCTAAGGGACAGGAAAGAGGCTGCTCTTCGGTGATGGGTGGATCCGGGGTAAGACACCAGCTCTGCTGCTCATTACCTTGGGCTTCAGCTTCCTCCTCCTAACAAGAAGAGAATAGTCTTTACCTGGCGGGATTGCCAAGAGTTAAATGTGATCATGTGAAGAGTACCTGGCTGACAGTAAGCCCAAATAAATAGCTCACCCTCCTTTCACATTATAAAGAGACTTGCTGGGTTAGAAAAGGACTCTGGCTGTAGCGCTGTCCTCTGACCCGGACTAGGTTTCAAAGCTCCCTTCTCCACATGCCCTTGTGTGACTTTGAGCAAGTTATTTAATAAATGCAAGCCTCATTTTCTCATTATAGAATCATAATGCCTACTTTATTAAGTTTGAGGGAAGATTAAGTGGATTAGTAAAATGCTGAGAATATTGCCTGGCACTAACTCAATACTAAACAAGTGGGCACGATTACTACACTCTTCCTTGGTCTAATAGGAGGCATCTGCCAGCCATGGTCTAGGATAGGTTTGGTGATGTGCTCTGTGGATTTTAGGGTCCTGACTGAGAGGGCCTGCCAAGACCAAAAATCAGAGGGGCAGGCTAATGCAGAAAACCTCTCATCTGGTCAGTCCCACAAATAGCCCTGTATGCTCTGTCAGCTGAACTATGGAAAAGCCCCAGGGTTCACAGTCCCTGGGGTACAAAGCCTTTCCAGGGAATGCCTAGCAAAGATAATTTTAAGGGAATTGATGTCCTGATCCTCAACTTCCATATTAATTCTTTCCTAAAACTGATCTGTCTGTGGTGGAAGATTCAAGCCAGTTTTCCATCCCCAACTTCCCATCTATAACCCCCCCCGCCTTCTTCCACTGTACAGATGTGAATCTTATTATGGCATATTTTCCTGTTGAGTCAAAGTTTCTGGGATAACAAATAAAGGGATGTAGTGGCAGGATAGGCACGGTGCAGGTTTTTTGATCCAGCAGACGGGTAAAGGAGAGTCCTGGAGCCTTCGATGGCTTTTTCAGGCTTTTATTCAGCTTTTATATGTAGTGCAGCAACCAGGTACACAGCAGGCAGGGATGCCAGAGGGCCAGGAGGCCGGCAGGCCTCCAAGCCCCCAGCAAGTCTTCACTCTGGGCTTTTCTAGCTTCTCTCTCTCCTTTCTCCTGCCTCTCTCCTGCTTCTTCTACTGCTTCTGCTTCTCTTGGTGACTATCTCCATACTCCTCCCATACTATCTCCATACTCCTCCCACAGAAGTAAACAAGTCAGCTTACGACAATGCACCAACTGCAGGTACCTCATCACACAGGGCAATCCTAAAGGTGGGAGGCAGAAAAGCCTGAAAAACCATTTACCCTACAATCCATCCCATTAGGGTTTTCTGCCATACAATCTACTTATATTTATATACATACAATTTTTCCTCAACAAACATAAACAATGCAGCCATAGCCCACAAGGGAAAATAAATGATATAACAGAACACACATAATTCCAGGCAGGGCACCAACCTAGTGGCAAAAGATGATTATTGGCACCAGCAGATGATCCACCATGTCTGCTGTGAAGGCACTGCTCATAAGATGGGGGGGACCACTCAGGCTGTGGTCTCAGCCACAAGCCACACACCACATCCACCCCCAGGATGCACTCAATCTTGGATTGGCGATTCTGTACTTGGGGGTAATCGCCCAATCCTTAGGGTTTCTGTCTGCAGTCACTCCAACACTTGGCTTTCACAGGCACCAATGTGACACGCAGGCCCCTGCACTCAGGTCAACCCATTGCATAAGCACATGGGTCGGGGATCTGTGGATACAAGCTCCACATGCAGCCTCTCTTGGGTCCCCTCTTTGGCTGTGGGCTCCACCACAAGCCACGTTTCCCACCTGTCCCCCAAGGATGGGTTCCTCAACAACTCACCCTCACTCAACCAAGAGCAGGGCATCACCCACAGGTGATTTTAAGAGACTCGCTGGCCTTCTTTACCATGCTTAGGCTGCTTAATAGCCACTCAGGGCTTCCCAATCTCAGCACCAGCTTTTGCCTTTCTAAGTTGGCTTTTTTCCTCTGCCTGGCTGCTGGGCAGTCCACAGACTGCCTTTGACCATCAAGGCCCACTGGCCACCCCCAGATTCCCATTTCCTGGGGTGTACAAACAATAGCATCCTCCCCCAGGGCCCTCAAAAGATAACATTACCCTGCCAAAGTTCCTCTGCTTTCTGGCGGGATTGTTAGTCCAAGTCCATCCATTGGCTTTTTTCCCTGCATCAGCACTGGCGAGCTCCGAATCATGGTCCTTGCTTCCCCACGATTCTGCTGCCTCAGGGGTCTTGGCTGGTCCTCGCAGGCTGTCTTCTTCTCCACTTGAGGTTTCATCCCGCAGCTCCCGGACCTTGTCCTCCTCCTGTGCTCCTGCAGCATCCTTAGCTCTTCCTGCAGCTCCTGGACCTTGGTCATCTCCTGTGGTACCATGGCCCATCCAGCATTGTCACAGGTAAATACAGTCTGCTCCTCAATCCCTCCTGAGGTCTTCAGAGGGCTCCATACCCATCTGCTTCGAATTATCCTGCCAACTTATACCAATTGTAGAGGCAGGAAGGCACAGAGCATGTTTCCTAAGATCCCAGAAGTTGGGGTAAAGGAGAAGTATGGAGATAGTCACCAAGAGAAGCAGAAGCAGTAGAAGAAGCAGGAGAGAGGCAGGAGAGAGAAGGAAAGAGACGTAGAAAAGCCCAGAGTGAAGACTTGCTGGGGGCTTGGAGGTCTGCCGGCCTCCTGGCTCCCTGGCATCCCTGCCTGCCGTGTACCTGGGTGCTGCACCACATATAAAAGTTCAATAAAAGCCTGAAAAACCATTTACCCTATAAGGGAAAATTTTTTTTGAAGATTTATTTATCCATTTGTCCAAGAACTGGGGTACAGGCCAGATGTGTGGGAGGGTAAGAGGATTCACCAGAGACAGAGCGGGGAACAGAACAGGCAAAGTGACGAAACACACTGCTGAGGGGAGCAGCGGGCAAGACAGGAGAGGTCTGCCCCGCCGAGTGGGAACCTCGCTGGCCAGCCAAAATCGAACCGGTGCTGCAGAGGCTACAGACAGCTTCACAATGCAGCGCTCAACCACCTACGCCACCAGGGGAGGCCCTAAAGGGACAATTTAACAAATAGTGTTCTCAATGTCACCTTTAATCAAGGCACTATAGTTATCACACCCCAAATCCAGGACCACCACACACAGTTGTACAGGTTGCTCACTGCATAATTCCTGGGGTTGTGATTTATGTCACACCATATGACAGCTTTTTCTGGAATTTTCTAGCACACAGACTGCATGGCTTTATGAGGCAGTTCTGCTCCATCCATTTCATTAAGAGAAACATTTCCAATAAAATTTAACTGCTTAATAATTATCTATCAAAATTTGCAGTATTTCATGTTATTTTTATCAACTTTGTATTACACGACTTGAAATGATAACTCAATCCAGAAGAATTTTTCTTTAATTCTTAGAGGCTTATGGTCACAGAAAATAAAATTAAAAAATCAATTTATATACATCTTTTTGTTGCAGAGAAGTATGATAGGAAAATCAATAAAAAGACTTTCAAGCATAAAAATACATTACATTAGAATAAAATTCTGTGGGGGAAGTGAATTGGAAATACAATTTCCTACTGTTAAATAAGAGCGCATTCGTGTATTTTTTAAAAGGATAGTGGTGGGTATCAAATTGCTATGATATTTGTATTTTATTGGACATAGCAATGTGAGAGTTTTATCTTACAATGTCTATATATACAATATACCAGACATTACATCCTTTGTAATTATTTAAAATTGTTTATTTCAAATTGCTTAAGATATTCCTGATGGCAACTTGAACATTATTTTAGGGAGCATTGAGCAAAAATAGTTAACTGCATGATGTCAACCCCATTTGAGACACCAGTCTGCCCCAAACAGTCTGTCCCATGGAGTGGATCCCTCCTCCCCAAGGCAGAGCACAGATCTCCCATGGGAACTTTTGTTCTTTGCTTCTCTGGAGGCCACACTCAGGCACAGGGGTAGAGACCTGGCTATGTGGAAAGGACAGTCTTTAAACTACCAAATCAGATGTCCAGCTTTGCCTCTGCTGTCATTCCTCTCCTTGACAGAGAACTTGGGTTTTCTTCTGTCTGACCTTGGGTCAGTGCTCTCCTCCCTTTGGGCCCCAGACACCTCACTGTCAGGAAGAGGAAGGGCTCAATCTCACCTCTTCCCACACAGACCCCAGGGGACTCAGTTTGGGGCCCTGGTTTCTCCTCCACCAAAGCTCCCTCACTGTGTGCCTGATACCATGCCCTGAATACAGTGAGCCTTCAGAATGCACCCACAGGACAACCCCAAACATAGAAAGATCTGCTGTTTCCCAATAGGATGCACCAAAGCAAAGCAACTGGCCAATTTGCATGTCTTTGCTTTTAGCAATATGGATGAGCTAGTGAGCAGTCTATTCAAGAAATTAACATTTTTAATTATACATATATTTAAAGTAATTTATATGAAATATATTAACATATCGACATTGTAATTACAAAAGAATAGGCATTAATACGTTAATATTCACATTTAACCCATGAAAAAACTATATTCATTCTCTTCACAAACACCTTTGACGTTGGCTTCTTTGTCACCACTAGAACCACTTCTCAGTCATCAGACACAGCTTCCCCAAGCTCATGCTCTTCACTTCCATTGAAGTCATTTAGGATACAGGGTGTTTTGCACCCGTGGATGATGCTGTCACTGGAAATTATACTCCTAGACCCGAGTACCCATCTCTATTCATGAGCTCTGCAAAGTAACCACTTAGTGTATTGTTTTTTAAAGGGATCTTTAAAAGGCTTGTTTACAACATCCAACACTTGCAATTATAGGGAAAAATGACTAAATCTGTACTTAGTGTTTTTATCTCCATTTTTGCTCCAGTAAGTGACCTTTATAAGCATTTAAAGCATAGCATTGATTGAAGTTATTAGGGACTAATATGTCATCCCCAAATAGTGCTTTGTGGGTCAAAATTAAGTGATTGAGAGTGAGCCCTGTAACATGAGAGACTTAGTGAGGACTTGAAGTAGAAGAAAAATCACTTTTCAGAGAGGTAACGACGAACAGCTGGATGTTAGAGTCTCTGGCTAAATTCAAGACCCTCTCTCCCAAGCTGTCCCTTCGCAGGGACTGCCCTCCAGTCTCCAACTGTCCTTCTCCGAGACTGACCAGCATGATGGGTTCCAATGTGGGCAGGGAGAGGCCAGTGGCAGGGCTAAAATTGAAACCCAGACCTAAGTCAGGCCAGGCAGCTATGTTTACCATGTTCTCCTTACACACAGCAAACCAGAGTCTTCTCTCTGTTACCCTGGTAAGTCTCCCAGCCAGGCTGTGAGGTAGGTGTTTAGCCATGAGGAAAATGAAGCTCCTGACATTTCAATTACGTTTGCAGAGACATGAAAACTTGGCCAATAATTAATCTCCTAAGTGGTTGCCCAGTGGCTCAGAGGTAGCTTTGAAGTTCGACATCCCGAGTTTAAATCCTCATTCTTCCACTTAGAAGACAGATGACCAGAAGTGAGTCAATCTGTCTAGGCTATACTTTTCTTATATATAAAATGGGGGGGTAAAAATGTCTACCTCTTCAGGCTGTCGTAAACTCTGCCTCTAAGAACTTGGAACTGCTGAACTCAAGCTCCAAGGGCAGAGATTGTAACATAGGGAGAAAACCAGCTGCTCCTTGGGAGGACACAGTTTCCCCTGTACAGCAGGTGGTTCCAGGGTTTATACATAACATGTGGAATGAAATAAAGGAGATGGTAAACTGGCTACCCATCCAGACACAGTATCAGTGATCTAGCAGGGGTCTTGATAGGTGTGTGTTTACAACTTTGTAATCTATCCAGGGGTTATAGATTCAAATCTCTACAAATGTACACTTTCACATCTTGCCCACTACCAGTGCCCCCACAATCTTCCACCATGTTCCTTTGGGCCCCTCCCCTCTCCCACCATCACCCCACCACTGGTGAGTGCCTCAGTTTTGCAATCAGATATTAAGAGTTTATTATTTGTTTGGTTTTGTCTGATCTTTTGAGCATTAACTATTATTTCACATCATTTTTTTATTTCACATCATTTTAATGATGACATATGCTCCACCAAGTGTACATAATTTTTAAAAACCAATCCCTTTTTCCAGAGGTTTTGGAGTTGTGTCTAATTTCTCCCACTATAAACAAGTCCTGTTAGAATTTTTATGATATATGAAGCACTTGCTCCCATCACTGTGAATCTTCTCATTAACTAGAAAGGAGGGCAACGACATGACTGTTCTTTCCATTTGACAGCTAAGAAAGCTGAGGCTCACAAAGGAAAATGTGACTCGCCCAAGATCACTCAGGAAGCATGAGAGCTGGTCTTCTGGGCCTCTAGCCTGGTCAATTCATTGACCCTCATCATTTCTTTCTTAGGGAGCAATGAATCCTCCAAAGGATGCTGGTGCCTCTTTTGCCTCTCCCCTCTCAAGACCATTGGGGTTCAGAGGGACCCCTTAACCCAAACCAAAAATATGGACCTCCCAGTGCGTTCCTGGTACCTCCTCACCTGTTCTCTTGCCATGGCCCAGTTTTATTCTGATGATTGTAGTTCCTGTTACCTATTATTTTCTTGTTTATTTATTTGTCTTTTACATAGTTCATTGATTCCCAGTGGGACAGGAACAACCCCTGTAATTGGTAGGCAAGGCATAAGTTGTCAAGCATCCTTACATCTAATTTTACCCAGACATTCGTGCATGTTAAAAAACAGCTTATAATGATTTAAATCTAGACTCTAACTCCATCTTTCAAGCACAAAAGAGTATGCTTGATTTAATTCACACTGATTTTTCTCAGGAATAACAAACACCCTGCAAACTGAGAGAATAAGTTAAAAAACTTATTTTACTTCCTTCAATTTGGAATTTTCTTGTTACAGAAAATGACATCATCATTGACAACACTGTTCATGGTTTTGAGTCACCGCTACTACTCTGGTATCAGTCTGCATTTGTAGCTGTCACCTTCAAAGCGATTTGAAGTGTATTTACCAATACCTCTTTTTTCCCAAATGTCAAAGACAAAGAGAAAATGTCATCAACATTTGGGTGTTATCTCTTTTTTCTTAATTTATTACAAATAAATGTAAGCACCAGAGTGCTTCATTATGCTTTCTGGTGTATTTATGACGAAACACTTGAGTATCAAAATATGTATTATTTTATTAAAATTACTTTTATTTCTACATAGAGTTTAAAAACTATACTGGGGCCTCCCTGGTGGTGCAGGGGGTTGACTGTTGTCTCTGTGGGGCTGTCTGCAGCCAGTGAGATACAAGTTCGATCCCTGGCCAGGGGGGTGACCCACACGGCACAGCAGAACTCTCCTGACTCACCCACTGCTCCCCTCTCGGCAGTGTGTTTCAGTCAATCTGCCTGTTCTGTTCCCCACTCTCTCTCTGGCGAACCCTCTCATTCCTGCACCCCTGGTCTGTACCCCAGCTCTTGTATGCATAAATAAATCTTTTTTTAAAAAATTAAAATTAAATAAATAAAAACTGATTTTTAAATTTTTCTGAATAGACAGAATGTATTGTCTGTTCAGGGTGATAAAGGAGCATTTCAAAGGATCTAAATTACAAAGAGGTCATTTGGTCCTATTGTCCTGAAAACCTCTGCGTCCTGTCTCCTTCCCCGCCCCCCCCCACACTGGAAGAGCAGCTCCCTGAAGGCAAGGAGTGACCCCAATCCCACTGTGACCGTCCAGAAGAGTACTCCACAGACACCAGTGGGGTGAGGGAAGAGGGAGGCATTCCAGACATTGTAAACAAATGGGGCCGGGAGAGATGATTTTAGGGCAGTTCAATCTTAGACAAGCTGATTAGGTAACGTTTCTGAAATTCTTCTTCCCCTAATACCAGTTGGGGCAGGAACCCTGAACTGCCTGGAGGTTGAGAAGATTCAAGGAAATAGTAGGTCTGAAGGTTCCTGCCACAGCGCCTGGTGTGAGGAGTGCTGAGTAATTGATGGTGGTGATGTTTCGTTGTTAGATTTCTCAAGCACTAAACCATAACTCTATTTTCATTTTCCCAGCCCCCTTCTCCGCTCAAAATCTGGTAGTGGCTATTAATGTATTTTCCTAGGAACCTCCTTTTCCTACTTATTTCCTGCCACCTCCCCCACCCCAGGCCCCGGCTACCTTCAATAATCTCACTCTAATTGGAAATGGGGGCTGTCAGGATGACCTTCCTCCTCGCCCCAATTCTCACCTTGGTCCTGTCTGACCGGTGCAGATGTCCCCGCTACTCCAAGCAGAAGCCAGTGACCAGGAGGGTGCTGAGAGGGCTGGACGCCCAAAGTCGCGGTGGCCCGGCAGGCCCGACGCCCCAGACTTCACAGCCACGCGGGGCGTGGACCTGCCGCTCCGCCAGCTCCGGGTGATGAATACCGCCGCCCCTGGGGAGCCGACTCCAGCCTTCCGCAGTGGCTGGGCGGCAGGTTTATCACACTCGCTGAGAGAAGACATAATCAATTCCCCAGCTGGCACTTTGCGCTGAATACCCACTTTTTCAGCTTGATAGCAGGACTAAATTAGTTATTTAGCAAGTAGGCCCTAATTTAGAGCAAGCGAGAGCCTTGACAAGGATCATTGTTCAAGGCCATCCCCCCTTTGCCTTCAGATAGGAGGCCCACAAATCCCCAGAAGGTGATAAATAGACAATTAGAAAATAGATATATTTGGTTAGATCTACAAGGCTCCCCGGCGCTGTCAGGCTCACAATGAAGGGGGCTGGGGTAAATTGGTGGCCAATGAACGCCAGCTGCACGGCCATCCGTCCTGCAGACACTCAGCCATATGTGGCCATTTACAGGCCGTCCTGAAGAATAGATCGGACCAATAAGACCAGAGGGAACTAAAAATACTTGACAAAGTTGGCTGCTCTTCATTTAACAAGAATAAAATATCTAATGGGGTGTAATGGAGGCCATCAATCACCTACTGCCAGACCCGACCATAATACCACACTTTTAACTATTAATGCAACTTTTCTTTTCTCTAATAAGTGGGACAGGCACATCCCGCTTTGTACACAGGGTGGATGTTTGGGGAGTGGAGATGAATGGGAGATGCTGGAGAGCTGTGGCAGGGAATGAATTCTGGCTTAAAAATAGAAAGGGATGGTGAAAATGGATGTAAAATGTTAAGCTGCTGTGGAAAACAATATGGCAGATGCCTGAAAAAGTTAAATATAGAATTACCACCTGATCCAGCAATTCCACTCCTGGGTATATGCCCAAAAGAAATGAAAGCAGGGAATCAAACAACTGCATATACGCCAATAGTGATAGCAGCATTATTTACAATAGCCCAAATGTGGAAGTAACCCAAATGCCCATCAACAAAAGTGCTGTAGATATGCAAAGGAATATTATTCAGCCTTAAAAAGGAGGGAAATCCTGATACTCTCTGTAACATGGATGAAACTTGAGAATATTAAGTGAAATAAACAAAAGGACAAACATTATATGATTCCTGCTAATTAAGGTAATTAGAATAGGAAAAACTCTTAGAGACAGAAGGTAAGAAGGTGGTTGCCAACAGCTGAGGAACAAAGTCCTAGGCTCAGTATCATATACACAAAGTAGCTTGTGCCTGCCCTCAAGGAGCTTACAATCTACTAGAGCAAACAGACATATGCATAAGGAGCACAAAGAGCTGCAAAATGCTGCAGAGGTTGGGAAATGGCATAGGAAAGGGACAAGGCATCCTTCACATTCCAAGGAAGGAGAGATGGTGCCCAATAGGGGGTTTCTGGTCCTGGTCATGAAAAAAGCCTTTGAACTGAGGAGTAGAGGATCTGTAAAATTTGTCCAGAAAGACACAGGGAAAAGGTTCTCCTGGTAGAGGAAGGAATAGACACAAAGGGTAAGATTCTGGTCAGCAGGACGTACCTACCCATTTGACTAGAGTAGACGATAGATAAAAG
Source organism: Talpa europaea (assembly GCF_964194135.1). Classification (NCBI taxonomy): domain Eukaryota; kingdom Metazoa; phylum Chordata; class Mammalia; order Eulipotyphla; family Talpidae; genus Talpa; species Talpa europaea. Next base: position 51,265,076 of record NC_140074.1, on the reverse strand, counting down.
AAAATGATGGAAATGAGGTAGTTGAGGTTGGAGGCAGTCATTCTTTATTCATTCACTCTACAAATATTTGTTAACTCTAATGTGCTAGATACTAGGATCTGTGCAAGAGCTCTCTTATTTACGTATAGTAAATAATTTTTTTTTTAATTTGTCAGTCACTGTATTTGGCTTTATAATATCAGAGTTATAAATCATAACCCAATCCCACAACCTCTCTGGGAAAGAAAGACCCAAGACCACTTGTAGGGTAAATGATTGTCAGGCTTTTCTGCCCTCCTGCCATCAGGATAGATGATGGATCCTTGCGGTCCTGAATGCATGCCTGATGGCGTAGGGTGGGGTGTAGGGTGGAATAGGAGTAGGGTGTGGGCATATGTAGGTGGAATTCGCCTGGGCTGAGAGGGGGCTTATAAGGGTGGCATCGCAGAACAGAACAACCAGAAGGAGAGCAAGTGAGAGTGGAAGGGAACCACGGGAGAACGCCGGAGAGCCCAGAAGAATGAAGATTCGCTGGGGCCTAGGAGGCCTGCCAGCCTTCTGGCCCCTCGACACCCCTGCCTGCTGTGTACCTGGTAAAATGGCAATGAAAGCCTGAAAAAATCACTGAGGGCTCCAGGACTCTCTCCTTTACCAGTCTGCATAGGATCATAGATATCCTGCTCTATGCCTCCCGCTGCTACACCATTTTACCTTGAATGCTAACTTCTGCTTTTCACTCCAAGTGAAAGCCCTGCTCCAACCCCTTGTCATGCCATGTGGCCATAAAACCAATTCAGAGAGAGGAGGAAAGAGAAGAATGGCAGCTGCAGCAGTTAGGATGCTCTCATCTGTAATGAACAGGAAGACTGGCAGAGCCAGCTCCAGGATTGGTTGATTCAGAGGATGTTCTGGCCATCACATTTTCAAGTCCTCTGTGTCTGTAGTGGAGACCAATGCCCACAGACTCATTTTCTTTTCCCATAAGACTCAGCTAAAGCACATTTCCCAGCCTCCCTTGCAGCTGGGTGCGACCATGTGACTGAGTTCTAGCCGATAAAATGTGGGTGTCAGTGTGCATCAAGTCCAAGATGGGCACATGGAAATTCCCACACACAATCCTCCATTATGACTTCCCTTATCTTCTCACCAGAGCCTGAGGACCCCAAGGCCCAAGGGGATGGCAGACCCATCTGGATGGAGGCAGAACCTTGACTTCCTGAATTACCACAGGCATGAGATCGCAAGGGCTGCCATAACAAAATGCCACCACCACCTGGGGGCTTTAAACAATGGAAATTCATTTTCTCACAATCTGGAGGCTGCAAGTCTAAAATCAGGTGGTTTGGCTTCTCCTGAGGCTTCTCTCCTTGTCTTGCAGATGACTCCTTCTTACTGCGCCCCACAGGGACTTTAGCTTGTACACACACACACACACACACACACACACACACACACACCCTATCTGTGTCCAAATTTCCTTATCCTATAAGAACATCAAATAGATTCCACCCTAATAACTTTAATGTAATCACCTCTTTAAGTGTCCTCTCTCCAAATATGGTCATATTCTGAGGTGCTGAGGATTATGGCTTCAACATATGAATGTGGGGCGGGGATGGGATGGAGACACCTTTGAGACCATAACACCACATGAAAGGCCTTTTCCAGGCTCCTAATAGGAGTTCACAGGATCAAGAAATAGAACTGTTATTTTGAAGCATTGAGACAAGGGGTCTGTTTGTTAAACAGCTGGCGGTGCTTGCCCTGATGAATCCACTAGCGGTCTGCTCCACAACCAACAGTGAGCTTCATCCTCAGGTTGGTGCAAGTTGGAGACCAGGAGAGTTAATTAAGCCTTTGTGCTTTCCTGTTTCCATCCATTGGTAGAGAGCAGGTCGCTTCTAGAGGGCAAGAATTCTCTACCCCACAGAAGCCTCTAGCAAACCTTCCTTCTGTTTTCATCCAGGCATGTGTCGCACATCCATATTCATCCCCATGACTCGGGGAAGAGAGTTATTCTGATTGGCTTGTATAATTAAGGTGAGCCAAGATTACCCCAGGCACATGGCTATGTGAGGAAGGAAGGGATAGCTGAAAAAAATTGAAAGTTTGTTAGACAAGAGGAAGAACAGATGTTGGGGATGCAAGCGACATCAGTTCCAATATTTTATCAAATCCCTTTTTATTCTAGAGCCTCCAGGGGCCAGACATCTGTAAAGCCCAGCCCTTTGTAGGCAATTTTGTAAAGGACGTGTAGAGTATAAGGGCTGGAAAGACTCTTGAGATCATTTATTCCAAGTCAATCCCTTTGTCATATGGATGGGTGTAGGGTAAGGAAAAAGTATCAGGCTTTTCTGCCCTCCCGCCATCAGGATAGATGAGGGAACCCTGTGGTCCTGACTGCATGCCTGATGGCGGGCACCTGAAGTGGGTACACCTGGGCTGAGAGACAGTTTATAAGGGCGGCGGCGTGGGGACACCAGCAGAAGCCGAGAGAAGAAGAGAAGGAGAGAGAATGCAAGAGAGAGCCCAGATAGAGTGAAGATTTGCTAGGGGCTGGGAGAACTGCCAGCCTCCCGGCCCCCCAGCACCCTTGCTGGCCATATGCCTGGTAAATCTAAATAAAAGACCTGCAAAAACTACTGAGGACTCTGACTCCTCCTTTACCCGGTCTGCTGGATCAGAAAACCTGCACTGTGTCCATTCCTGTCCTGCCTCTACAATGGGGAAGGTGAGAATGTAATGGCGAGACCCACACACCTGGCTTCCCTCATCAGAAACGTGGGAGAGACTTCTCAAAACAGGAATTCCCAGACCCCGCCCCAGGATAACTAAATCAGAATCCCTGGAAATAGATCTAGGCATTGTGTTTTTAAAAATCTCCCTACTTAATTCTAGTACAAACACAGTTTGGGGAACCAGAATACCACAGTTTATCTAGAGAAATCATTCTCCTATTCCAATTTGCCTTGTGGACATAAAATCTTGGGAATGTACTCCATGTAGAAATATTTTCTAAGTCTCCCCAGAAGATTGATCTTCACTTGGGCAAGTCAAGCTTTCCTGGGGGAGGGGAAGGAGGTCTCCGTTTTCTTGTCACCAGATGATTAATAACTCCTGGCCCCTCCACCTCCCAGACTTTTTGTGAGACCTAAATGAGATGAATGGACACGAGCATCCTTTGTAAACTGTTAAGCACTGGTGTCAAATTGTTGCTACATACAGACTTCTAGGCTGGCCAGGAGACATTCCAGGAAACCTACTTCAAGAACTTCATCCATATGGACTGAGCCATCAGTCTGAAAGACACCATGGGTGGGAAAGTCAGGTTCCCACATGGAGACCAGACCCCATCCTCAACCTACCACCCACTTCTGAAGCACCCTGTTGGCCACTGCTGGCTTCATGCATTATTCAGTCACCAGAGTCATCCTGCAGTGGCCCTGAGAGTGTCCTTCACACAGCCTGAGAGGGTGTCCAGGTAGGGAAGACAGGAACAAGAGGTAGAATGACTTTGAACATACTTGCCAAGTGCAGATGAGCCAGGTGCTGCGGCAGCGTGGCGCTGAGTGCTCTTGGCAGGGAAGGCATGGAGGTCTGGGCCTTCAAGGGACAATGATGGCAGCGTCATGATGTTGCCTGTGGTTTGGGATTTTTATAGTCTCTCCTCCATTCCCCAAGAATGCTTATTTTCTTTCTTGCAAAGTCATTCTATTGCAGTTTTCAAAGCACATCTATGCCTCTTACCTCATTTGATCCTCAAGACGATCTTGCACATAAGTAGACGGAATATTTCTTCTCCTGAATCTGACATGTTCTGCTTGCAGCCTAGTTTCCCAAGTCTGAATTCAACTCAGTCCCTCTGCTCACTGTTCTGTATACAATCATGAACACAAATGCCCTGTGTCCCATCTGACTCATGCTCAATAATGAATTCATTTAGCAAATTATATTAGTTAGGATTCACAAGAAGCAGAAAACCAACTCAAATGAGATTAAACAAGAAAAAGAAAGTTATTGTTAGAATAAAAAAGAATCTCACAAAATCTGAGAACTGGAATATAACCAGGCCCCAGGTGAAAAACCTAGGAGCTTAGTTTTGGCACACTTTCATTTCCCTTCTCTGCCTGGGAATCTGTTCTCTCTCTTTCTTTCTTTCTTTCTCTCTCCCACCCCTACCCATACCCCAAGGTCACTCTTCTGCACTTTAGTTGAAGAAGAGGAAATACTGTGGCCAATATCTCCTGAGCTTTATGACTTATGTTTCTAATCACTGAGAAGTGATTAAACATTTTGCACATCAACACTAACTGGGGGTTAGCTACCCACTCCCTCACCAGTCACCAGAGGAACCACTATAGAGATAAAATGTGAGAGGGGAGGATCCTGGAAGAAGATGGTTGGGCAATTAATGGTGGGAAACAAAACACAAGTGGCCACTAATAAACACCTTTATTATCCACCCCATGTGAGGCATTCATTCAAAACTATGTTCTGAGCACCTACTATGCACTAGTCTTTATGGCAGGCAGTGGGGATAAAGCAATGAACAAGACAATACCCATGATTACAGGGAGTAAACTATCTGGCAACACAGAAGATATATAATCATACCCGATCATTTATTGCAGTTAGGGTGCTATAAACTGCACACATTTAGAAAGAGTATCTATCTATCATCTGAACTAGTTTGGATGGATGGGACATCTTCCCTGAGGAGTGAAACTGAGGCTCTGACTGAAGGATGAGTGACAATTATCTAGAAACTACTGGGTCTTATAGGAAACTCAGAGATGAAGACCCTGTCTTCAAGAAACTTCAGTCTAACAAGGTGTGTTAATATGCACAAAATGTCATCAAATACATTTTGGAATCACTGAGTTTAAGTGTTAAACTGTTCTCTTTATTGCTGAACTCATTAGAGATTTTTATATGCCAAGCTGCCCTGAAAATTGCAAAGAGATTCTCTTTTCCAATTAAGACAAACCTTTATAAGTAACATCTTCAAATGCAAGCAAATGTGCTCTTAAGGAGGGGAAGAGACTTGCTCAAGGACACAATGCTCATGAATAATAGAATCTGCACTGTATTGGCCTGCCCACTGGCCTTTCCTCTCCCCCAACTTCTTTGCAATACAGAGTATAGCCATAAGATAACTACTTTCCCAGCCTCGCTTATAGCTGTAGACACCCGTGAAACCCATCTCTGCTAGTGAAACACTATTAGAATTCTACCTGAAGACTTGTGACACTTCATGGGTGAATTATCTTACTGCCCTCCCATCCTGCTTTTGAATTAACAGAAGACAATGTGCCATGAGCTGTTGCAGCCACTTTGTGACCACAAAAGTGGACATCACCACCCTTATGCGTCTTAAAGCATCGAGTAGGTGGGAACAGCCAGAGCCCTTAATTATATTAAGTTGCTGGACCAACTCTGTCACCGTCCACCTCTGGACTTCTTGCCATGAATACCCACTTTAAAGAGGGAGGGTGTTAAGTTACTTGCAGGCAAAAAAAAAAAAAAAATCCTTACTAATTCAATCCCAAAGTTGCTCATCTATCATGTCTTCCTATTTAACATTTTCCTGGTAGAATGCCTCTTAGGATGGGAATACCAATATGTCATAGCCCATACAAACTGTTCAATGCAATATTTCAGCACCAAAAAGAAAAATGTTTGAAAGATTAAAAAATTATCATACAACCTCATTGTGACATTACTTAAAAATAAAACAAGGAATAAAAAAACTCAAGTTATAGCCCAACTACAATTGGTAGATCATCAGAACCACATGCAAAATTGTGGCAAGCACAGATGAAGACCACAAGAAGGAGGAGTGTCTCCAATGGAGCTGGCCCCCAAAGAAGTCTCTTCACTGTGCACACACAACTGTCAACAGCCCCGTTTATCATTTAATGACAAAAGGGATCTTGTAAGACTCGTTAGAGCGTATTGTGATAGTTGGTCGTTTAAATTTATAAAGGCATTTCACTGTGTTTTAGTTAATTTTGGTTGAGGAGTTTGGGTTGCACATAATACAATGAATTTTTTTTCCCATTCAAAAGAATGTAAAATGTGTTCCCAGTTAGTTCTGATGTGCAAAATGTTTGATTTTCAGGAATGGATTACTAAAAGTACAGATGCCTTTAATTTTACATGGCAGGAAAACTGAATTTGAATTGCTTTAAAATCACCTTCACTGAACCACAAATCAATATTCTTCTTATATTAAGAATCAATATGATAATTGGTTGTATTAAGAGTTTCTACATCTTCTGTAGGGCAGCAATTACTCACTTGTTTTCCATAAAGTTCTACACCATTGAACCACAGGCCTGGTTGTGCATCAAACACACTGAGGATCTTTTAAAAATATACGGATGCACATGCCCCAGCTCAGACATATTAAACAGAATCTCTAGTAGTAGGTTCATCTATCAATATATTTTTTTAACTCCCTAGATCATTCTAAAGTGTACTTTAGTTTGGAAACCTTTGCTCTAAGCAATAAATTCCTCCAAGAACTTAGGAGTAGGAAGACATTAATATGACAAGAATTATAAAATCCTCTAGTATCTTTTCTTATCTTGGCTACCAGGAAGGTCAAATTAACTTAGAGTAACTCTCTTGTCCCTGGATCTTACTTCAATTAACTCTCTTCTTTCCCCACATGTCCAGATTCTGCTTCTTTTACCTCAATTCACTTGCATAACTATAAAATCCCAAATCTTCTACAACATATCATCAGATCTTCCACCCACTCTGACCAACCATTTTAGCATACAAGGCACACGCACACACACACACACACACATCAGGGTGTAGCTTACACTAGGAAGTCACACCTCTTGCTATTGACTTCATCTTTTTTTTCCCCTCCCAAAGTTTGATTGCCTTAAACATGTTCTACAGTGGTTAAAATCTTGACTAATCCAATTTTCTGTGAATCAGGGCTATCAAATATTAATATCAACCTACTCTATGTGGCTAAAAAAATATTTTACTTTGGGAACAAAATATCTGGTCTCATTTATGCCTGAGTACATCAACCAGTTAAAATTTTTTGTTGTTCTTTTCATCAGCTCTGACAAAGTGATATGGAATTAGACACCCTGTGAACTGTTTCTTTGCTCTAATGTGTGAGCTGCGCTTCAGTAGAGGGAATAAAATAATCCACTGTCATTTCTGTTTTTATCATATTCATTTTTGGCAGAGAATTTATTCACTCTTCACTATATAGTTATTTATGTGCTACAATCTCGCGTTTTTGCATTCCCCAGAGAACGCACCATTAAAACTCTTAATGTGACACCTCATATTTTTAGTAGACTAGAAAATAGTTACAATTTTAATTTAAATTGAAATGACTATGTAATAGCTGGACAAATCAGTTTGAGATCCCCAGAGCTCTTAATTGTAATTCTCCATTGTTTTCTATGCATAAATTTCTCTTTCAAAGTGCTCATTCTGAAATACTCACTCCTTTTTTTTCAGCTGTTCCATGCTCATTCCAAACTCACTTATTTAATAATTTTCTATGGTTAACAACTTCATGATTAAACTTTAATGTTAAGTATAAATGGTTGAAATAATAAGCTTATTAGAATGTTTAGAAAGGAAAGAAGATTCAACATTTAAGGAATGATGAATTTAAGTATCCAGTGTAAAAATGGGAGAGATATTCAGTCTGGCCAACAAAAAAGCAGAGACAGATTTTGATAGTTTAATATATCTGTATATTTTCTTTATTTCCATATATTAACATCGATGTGAGCTATATGGTGTATGCATGCTCCAAGCAATAGACAGAGGAGCCTTAACATGATGGAATGAATTCATGGTAAGAGCTAGACACAGCTGTGAGAGGACCTAGTCAAACCTGCTTACTTTATAAATAGGAACACAAAGTTCAGAGAAGGGAATGAGTTTTTCAAAAATCAAATTATTTTTTAGCCAAGACCAGTGAACTTAAGGGGAAAGGATTCTGCTGAAGAAGTCAAACAGCCTCTTTTCCAGAATCCCTGCATCCACTAACATAAGCGTTAGATCACCATGCAATAAATATTAGCTTCCCGTTACCTGCCATGCTGAGGACATGTTTGATAGCATCTGATTCTTATTTTAAAAACAAAACCAAAACCTGAGTTACTGTCACATCAGATTTTATCTTAACCAGGCCTGCTGATGTTGAGATGGTGAAAATCTCTCCAGCAGAACACTGGTTAAATGGTTTGATGGCTCTCAAGTAAACCTGGAAGGGGTTGCTCAGCTCCTGTGAACATAGTGGGAGGCAAGACTATTCTTCTCTCTCCATGGCACAGCCCAAAACCCCAAACACACACACACACACGCACACACATACATACCCTAATTAAAACAGACTACTGAGTCGTTTTACTTGATGAAGTTCGAATCTATAAAAGAGCCCCAGCTAGATTCTAGCAGGTCTGGGGTCCAATACTGACCCTGCCACTAACTCACTGTGTGACCTTGATCAGGTACATTCACCATGTTGGATCTCAATTTTCGTATCCATAAAATCCACTTCCAGCTCTAATAAGTGTATGGCTCCTAATTCCATCCCTGAATGCCCTCTTCCTATCCTCTACTTGACATAGAGTAAGCATCTTCTATAGGCCAGACTCTGTGCTTGGCACTGAATAACAAACTGCCAGTCTTCCAGGGACTCATGGTCTACTGGCGTGAGACGAACTGTGTGAGTTAAGCAAGAGGAGATCAGGATAACTATGCAGTTTCTGGAGTAGGCATGTAAATGAGTGGTCATGCCATTGACCAAAATGAATAAAGTGACCATATAATGTATCATTCAAACCAGGACACTTTTTGAGATTGAAAGGAAGAATCATTAATAATTATCCTGGGACACTAGGTTTAAACTGAGACTATCCCAGACAACCTGGGATGTCATAAAGATGGGGACTATAGGAAAAAAAATAAGTTTGGATCTAAAGATGTTAACTTTTAGATGGCTATGGAGCAACCAAATGAAACTGTACATGGGAAGGTTGACACGGGGGTGTGGAATTGAGCAGAGAGGTCTGGATCAGAAGACAGAATTTGAAAGCTATCTTGGGTCACAGAACAGATGAGAACATCTAACCAGAGAAATACTGAGACTAGGAAGAGTCAAAACCAGAAACCTGGAATCCTTCACATCTCAGGGGCAGACAGAGGAAGAGGTTGAAAAGGAGACCCAGAAGGTGTGGTAAGAGAAACCAAAGAGAATAAAATTAAAAGCAAAGAGAGTTCCAAAAGACAGAAGAGGTCAACAGTGTTAGGGATCATAAAAAGATAATGTAGCAGCTGAATTCAGCAACGAGCAAAGCAATGGTGTCTTTAGACACTCTTTACTTCTGGACAGTTTTATCCAGTCGCTCTATAATATTCCCTTTAGACCAAAAGATTTCTGATTTTCCCTTTTAACCTAATTCCACCTGCATAGAATCTTTAAGCCTGAAAAATGGAGATGATATCCAGTCTGTAGTGCACTATTTAAAAGATCACATAGCATCTTAGACATGAAATGCATTTTGCAAACAATAAATGCCACTGAAGTTCTCTTCCTCCTACCTCCCTCTCTTCACCCTTATTTTTCTTTCTCCCCTCTCCCACCCAACATCAGCAACTTCTCCCTCTCTTCACTCTCCTTCTCTTCTTCTCTGCAGTCTTCACCTTCATAGGTCTTACCTATCTATCCTCCACCCCATCGTGCTGCAGCCAAATGCATGAACATGTGATCAAAAACTCTTGCTTCTGCTTCTTAGCAATTCTGTTGTCTTCCTGAAGTCAAGCTTCTACCCCACCACATTCTTGGATCCACTCCTGGTTCTCCTTGACTGATCTAATGCCTCCTTCTCATCCCTTAGCCTCCTTGTTGTCTCTAAAGGCCCTTAGCCTTCTTGTCTTCTCTGAAGCATCTACTAGTGTTGTCTAGACCTCCTTCAAGCTTCTCCTTTTGGCTTCAATGACGTATTGTTTCTTCTCTCATCTCTCACTAGACAATGACTGGGTCCAGCTACAGTGTTCCTGTGGCTTAGATGTAGTTATATAAGCCTGGAGCCAGGGGCGGTACTGGGCCATTGGAAAGGAACTGGCTTACCCTTCCTAAAGCCAGATGCTAGACTCAGCTTTCTCTCAAGCAACACTTGGGGCTCCCTTCTACAATGTAAAATTCAGATCCTACATTCTTATGTCAAAAACCTCCTAGAATGACTGTATGTCAGGGTTGGAAGGGAAGCTCAAGAGGTTTAGTTCAAACATCACCTAATCCTGACAACACTCCTCAACAGTCCCGGTCAAGTGTCTTTCCAGCTCTGCTGAGCACTCCAGGGGTAGGGAACTGGTCACTTCCTGGGCAAGCATCTTTCCTTCCTGTTCAACTAAGAAGAAAATTCTACCTCATAGCAAACCAAATCTGGTTTCCTATTATAACCAGATATTTGGCCTTTTTTATACCCACCATTGGGTCTACCAAAAAAAAAGATCAAATCCCTCTTCCACATATCTTCAGGTTTTGAAGATACCCATTACATTTCCTCCTTAGCCTCATCCATCATTTCCTACATCACAATTTCAAATCCCCTCATTACCCTGACTCACATGTCTGAATATAATTATTTCCAATAGTTAAGTCTTGTGTGTGTGTGTGTGTGTGTGTGTGTGTGTGAACAAAGGGAATTTCTTTTAGTTTTCCTTTAAGTAGTTCATTTTTGCAAACATCAGGAAACAATTTCTGAGAGGCAGCATGACATATGATGACATAGGAACAAGGTTATCCAGAGCCCAGCACATCAGACAGTCTGGAAAACCCTTAAGTGAAGAATGCTTCTCTCCATGAAACCTTTATAATTTAAAAGGGACAATGACTATCTGAAGCAGTCAAGGTCTCCGTTAAATCTGGCAAAGCCAGGCAACTGAAAGGGGGGGCTTCGCATGCAAGGGGACCCTTTGGTCTTTAGCGACATCATTATCTGTGGGTTATTATCATTACTACAAATACTAATACACTTTTATTAAGCACTGGCAATGACCCAGGGCAAGTGAGTTTAAGTTCATATTATATCCATTTTCATTATCAAGAGAAAAGAGGAGAATGAACAAAGGACTATAATGTGAAATTCTAAAGTAGGAAAAATGAAAAAAGGTTAATTAAAAAAAAAAAAAACAGAGTAAAGAGAAAGGCTCCAACTGTTCGTGGTCAGGAGCCATGATGGATGGTGGATCTTGTCACCCTGGACTTGTCCCCTATGATTTCTTTCCATCTTCCTCTCTAAAAAAAGATCCTCCTCTCAGCTAAGGACATGGCAGGGACAGGCCGGGGGTGGGAGAAGGGCAACAGACTTTTATCTCAAGGTCCCCTTTGGCTCTGAAATTCTGCAAATTAAGGTTTCCTAATCCCTATAGCTAGCCAAAACAGAATCAAATTTAACATTAAAAATACATTAAAATGTAAAAAAATAAAATTAAATCCTGAGAGAGCCCCTCTCCACCGAAGACCTTTTTTAGTATCTTTGACAATGAAAAATGCAAGTAGACCACTCTCACTTCCAAGTGTCCTGGCCTTCTGTATAGCTTGTCTCTCAGGACAAATGTAAGAAATTTTCCATTAACAACCAAACTTCTTTGAAGGTCTCCTATGGAATTACATCCTCCACTCTATAATTCTGTGCTTAAGTCATTTGAAATATTTTTCTATATTATTTCTTTCCACCAAGCGAATGCCTGAGGTTTTTCAGTGCATAAACCAGAGTGGAGATTCAGAACACCAAGGTCAGCAGAATGGACACCTAAATATAGAGGCAGTGTGTTGTTCAAGTCAGAGTTCCTTTTAGACGGAGTACTGGATTTCAAGTGTATAATTATATCACAAGGTGAGGTGTTTGTAGCTACCTTGTTGAGCTAATTCTCTTGCCTGTAACTTTAGTCCATCATTCCAAATTATATGACAAACCTGATATCATTTGTGGTGTGAGCGAGGACAAACCCTATGTGTGTGTTTGCCTAACTGAGAGTTAGGCAATGATTTACCCAAGGTCACACAGCAGAACCAGGCCTGGAGTCCAACTGTCTGAGTCCGAGTCTCCAGCACTCTTTCTGCTAAAGTGCATGATACAAAATGCCACAAATGTTCCTAGAAAGACTTTACAATGCCTCAAAGTTAGAATAGGAAACTCATTGCTATGAGAGACGGGTGCTTCTTGGAAAATTGACTTAGAAGAGTGAAAATTGTATGACGACACAAAAACAACCCACGTGTGAACTACTACACACCTGTGTAGAAGTTCTCCCCAGTGTTCCTCACTGAGCCCTTGATGGCAAGATCATAAGTGTGTTCTTTCCCACCTACCACCAAGTGCCAAATATGAAGTTCAAATTCAACAAATGTTGGCTTAGTTACTGAATGAAATGGAGTTGGAAAGTGAGTCAAGAATAAATGTTCAGGGCCTCCCCGGTGGCGCAGTGGTTGAGCGCTGGGTTGCGAAGTTCTGCAGCGCCGGTTCAATCCCCGGCCCCTGAGCGAGGGTCCTACATGGCGCACAGACCTCTCCTGCCGCCCACTGCTCCCCTCAGCAGTGTACTTCATCACTCTGCCTGCTCTGTTCTCCCCTCTGGCTCTGGTGAATTCTCTCACCCTCCCAACTCGCGCTTCTGACTGTACCCAGTGCTTGTATAAATAAATAAATCTTTAAAAAAAAAAAAAAAGAATAAATGTTCAGGGGCCTCCCTGGTGGCGCAAGGGGTAAGACGCAACCAACGAAGCTATCTGCAGCCTCTGCAGCAAGAGTTCAATCCCCGGCCAAGGAGCTACCCACATGGCACAGCAGACCTCTCCTGCCTCGCCCGCAGCTCCCCTCAGCAGTGTATTTTAGTCAATCTGCCTGTTCTGCTCCCCACTCTCTGATAAATCCTCTCACACCCCACAACTCTGGCCTATACCCCAGTTCTTGTATGCCTAAATAAATAAATCTTTAAAAGTGGAAGGGCTGGAGGTGGACATACATATCAGATTTGTGTGCTGTGTCAAGACAACACTGCGCTGAGTGACAGAGACTAGTTAAAGGAAACTTTGTGAAATTCATCTTCTGGGGTGACCCTATAGTGAGCTACACACATATTCTGACAGTTCTTACAACCATCCTCTAAGAAGGCCACTATTTTTCTCATTTTTCAGTTGGGAAACTAAATGAGAGGCCAAGCAATTGCTCAGTCTCTCTGCTAGTATGTAACCAAGACTTTACAATAACTGCCATTTCAAACATCTTAAATATTTTAAAAAAATCTGCCAACAACCACAAGTTCTCCAAAGAGCCCTGGTCCATTTTATTGAAGAGTGATATTACAAACCAAGATCTGGGCATTAGGTGTGCATGTTGCTACCGGGTTATCTTTTAGACCTCATCCGGCAAAGAAATAGGTGTACACTAACTTGTGTATATAGACATATCTATAAACATTTCTATATGGAACCATCTATACATATATTAAGGTGAAGATGAGTTCTTAGTGGTCTCCACTCTAATCCATCATCACATGGATCATTCTAGCCTCCTTCCCTTGTATATCTGTAAAAGCTCCCTCCAGGAATGGTTTTTACCATATGCCATCCATTTGCTTCAATTCTAATGTGCAAGCATCAGAAGTGTTAACCTGTACTGCTATGGGAAACATGTTACCATCTAGAGTACAGTGCTTATGCCTGGTTCCTAGTGCCTTGAGTCTCTCCTCATTTCTACAATTACTTAGATAAACAGTTCCCCACCCGCCCCCTCAGTGAGGTTGTTTTGCACTTTTGTAACAGATTCTACTGTCACAATGCACTTCCCTTTCTGGGATACACAAGCTTCTTAAATGATTTTTTTTCCCAATTCATATATACTCTAGACTGAATGTTTGGTCTATCCCCCAAACAATGAATTTCATACAGTGAAACATAATTCCCAAAGTGATGGTTTTTGGAGCGGCACCTTTGGAAGCTGACTAGGTCATGAGAATGGATTCTTCATGAGATCAATGCTCTGACAAGAGATGCCTGAGAGCTCTCTCTCACTCCTCCCGCCATGTGAGGACTCAGTGAGAAGATGGCTGTCTCTGAAGCAGGAAGTGGTCAACTATCTTCCATATTGTTTTTGAACCACAGGTGCTAATTAGACAAGAGTTTTAGGAAGATTTGTCCAGCTCAATTCTTAAACTCCTTTACGACCTACCCCATGAATGGTGTAACATGTCTAAACTTACTTCCAATGGCAGGAAATCACCGTATTTCTAAGCACCCTTTCCCCTGCCAGGGTAGCTGAGAGATCTCCTGAAAGCTCTTTACTATGAATTTAAGTTCAATATGGTTCAACGTTGTAAGTATATACTGTTGGTGGGTGTTGGATCCCAAAGTAAGATGTGCTGCTTACTAGGTTGATGTTCAGAATTTCTGAATCACTGTTCCAGACCATGCCATCCACCAGAGACTGGAGAGTGATTCTTCTCATGTTTTATAAAAATAGATAAATTGGACTTCAGAAAATGTTTAACTTTTGTTCTTCAAAAGATACCATCAAGACTGTAAAGACAACCCACAGCTTAATATTTGCAAATCACATATTTGATAAGGAATTTATAACTAGAATTCTTATAACTCAACAATAAAAAACAACCGCCCACTTAAAAATAAGCAAAAGATCTGAACACATATTTCTCAAAAAAAAAAAGATATACAAATGGCCAACAAGCACATGAAAAGATGCTCATCATTAGGCATTAGGGAAAAACAAATCAAAACTACAATGAGATACTACTTCACATCCACTAGGATGGCTAAAATAGAAAAGACAATAACAAATGTTGGGGTAATAAAATGGTAAGAGATTGGCAGTTCCTCAAAATGGTAAATGATTCAGCAATTCCTCTCCTAGGTATACATACCAGAGGAAACATATGTCCACACAAAATCTTGTAAGCAGCATTGTTTTTAACAACCAAGAAGTGGAGACAACCCAATGTCCATCAACTGATAGATAAAAGGCATTGTGACATATCAACACAATGGAATATTATTCAGCTGTAGAAAGGATGAAGTACTAACACGGGCTATGACATGGGTGAAAAGATGATGCTAAGTGAAGGAAGCCAGGTCCAAAGGCCACATATTATGATTCCATTTAAACAAAAAATCCAGAACAGCCAAGTCCACAGAGAAAGCAAATTTGAAGCTGCCAGGGACCATGGGATAGGATAATTGGAGTAACCACTAATGGGTACAGGGCTTCTCTTTGAGGTGATGGAAATGTTCTAAAATTACAGCGTGGTGACGGTTGCACATTTTCATGCTAAAGAACACATTAAAGGGATGAATTTTTATGGTGAGATACTCACATATATACTCAGCTTATACACTCACAAATAAGCTGTTACAAAAAAATGTAAAATCCTTTGACAGATCTTCTTTGCCAAGACACTTCAGTAAGTGAAACATTCAAATTTTTTCATCACCTATATCCAGCTAAACCTACAACCTTCATCTCCTGCTATTTTTTTCTTTCTGCCCTAAATTTATCATGCCTTTTTATAATACCATGCCTTTGCACACATTATTCTTGCTGTCAAGAATGCTGCCCCTCTTCTCTTCCTGTTGAACTCATATATTCTTCTAGACCAAATAGTGTTTCCTCTAAGAATCATCCCTTACAAGCTGATCATCCCCTCTAGGCTATAAATACTGGTTTGTGCATCTGCCCCTGTTAATAGACTCTGAACTTCCTAAGTTAACTAGACAGCATCATCTTCAGCCCCAGGATCTAATGCTTGTAAACACTTAGTAAATGTTTACTGAATAAATGAATAACAAAATACTCCCTCACTATGGCTAGAAATAGTGCTATTTTTTCCTCCAACTAGTTTAATTGGTAAAAACCATACAAATATAACTTGAGTTCTGGCCTTTGGAGACCAATAAAATGAGATAATAATACAAATTTGAGGCCAACATAGAGACTTAAGGAAAATTACCATAAAGTAACATTTCATGAGGGTTCATAGTTCAGATACTTATCACTGTTGACCGAACACACTTACCGAAGTCAATACTCTTTTATTCAACATATTAAATGTGTTGTTTAACTCTGGTAACCACAGCTGTGACTTAGTTAACGATCTCAATAAATCCTACTTAAATCAGAGACAGGAAAAAATTATGCAAATGAATTCTTATCTGTTTTTCTGCCCAAGGCATATTTGATAACAGATAAAACATACTCCAAATAGTCTCTACTTAATAGTCAGGAAGCCATTTGAGGCTTTATTTGGATCAAAATCAAACACAAAGAATAGGAGACGCCTGTTACATTCATAAACACTTTTATTTCAGAAAGAAATTACACATTAAAAGGAGGCATAGTTAAGAGCTTACAATCACATATGGAAGTGAATCTAGGAAAGTCAACAGTTATTAATATACAAAGCCACGTGATTAAAAAAGACAGAAACAGAGAATGACAGATGGGCTTGTCTTAGACTGATCCACAAAACAATATCTTTTGCTTAAAAACAAGATACTGGTCTTTAAGACAGTTCTTTAAACAAGAATGTGTCATTCCAAGGGACTTTAAAAATCAAACCATCACCCTGGCCTCCATGTAGGCTGGGTCACACCCACACTCCCCCAGCAGGATGGAAATCACCCATCAGTCACACCTGGCAGCTAGACAGGATGTCTTCCACTAATCTCTTGTAAACCCAGGCATCACCCTTAAGCCGCTGCCTCCTGATGCCCACCACATCGGGTTTTTGAAGCTGGCACACTTCTAGTTCAAACTGCATTGTCACTTTGCCAAAATCTGACTGTGTTTGACACTTCAGTGTATAGCTGTGAAAAAACAAGATAAGAAGCCAGTTAGTAAGAGAACCATGAATATTCTGTATGATACAAGAGATTTCTAAGCCTGTAGGAGGTTGGTGAAGAAAATGAACCATTATTTCATGTAAGTAATGTATCACTGCTTACAGTTTCCAAATGACCTAGCTATGCTTTAGTGGTAGCATATGACCGGTGTTTTCTCAGAAGCTAGGATCTTAAGAAAGAATAAGGATGAAAAGGCTTTACCAGAATTTTCCCTTGCTCCAAAGAAAAGTCCCTCTTTCATAGCTATACATGCCATTCATGCTCAAGAAATCTTCTGGCATCCTTTATGCAATTCTTTCAACAGTGTAATCCGAGAACATTAAGCCATTTCCACAATGTTCACAACAAAAGAAGGCACAGGAAAGATTAAGAATATGTTTTGTATGCACCTCATCAGAAACTTCTGTCTTTCAGACAAATAAATCTGAAGCCACTCATCTGCTAGGACACGTGCTTTTCAGTTATTCTAATAGTAATCAGAGGTTTACAAAAGAAAGTCCAGAGACGCTACATTGGGACGTATGGCATTTATAATTAGAACTGCCACCTTATCTACTTTGACAATGGAAAGGCCCAGTCTAAATGAAGCCTTAAACTCATCTTAAGAAATAGGTGTGTTGGTGCTTCCCTGGTGGCACAGGGGGTTAAGCGCCGCACTATGAAGCAATCCGAAGCCAGGGCAGCACGAGTTCGATCCCCGGCCAGGGAACAACCCACATGGCACAGCAGACCTCTCCTGTCTTGCCTGCTGCTCCCCTCAGCAGTGTATTTCAGTACATCTGCCTAGTCTCCTCCCGACTCTGTCTCTGGTGAATCCTCTTACCCCCCACATCTCTGGCCTGTACCCCAGCTCTTGTATGCATAAATAAATAAATCTTTAAAAAAAAGAAAGAAAGAAATAGGTGTGTTTCTGAAAAGTTGCATAAATTGATTTCATGCAAATTAAATTGTTTTTAATTAGTTCACATTATATTAAAGTTTTATTCAGTTGCCTTGCTGTTCTCCAATAAACAAACACTAGAACAACAGAACTAAAACACTAGAAATGATAGAATTGATTTTAAATGACAGATTCCTAAATAATTAGAGGCACATGATTAGGTAGCGTTATCTAAGAAGTGTGGAGAAGTAACTATGTATCTGTTATATAATATGAGGATTCACAAATATCATTCTTTTTTCTTAGTTATGTGTTTGGGGGTTTGATCTCTTAAAAATATTCAGTATCAGAAATGCTAAGGGGGGCACCCTGATAAAGTTCCTGGTGGGAAGATAAAGCATATTACTAATATGGAAGATTGAAAGTCATTCTTCCTGATTGAAAAAAAGATACTAGTGGAATATAAGCAACATTTCTCTAGTGAAAAATCTTTTTGTTGTTGTCCTGCCTTATTACAAAGAAGGTAAAAACATGGGGGTGGGGGGGCAGGAAGGATAAAGGCAGAGACCTGGTTAATCAGGAAGTTCAACATGATAGAGAGATCAGATGCTAAAGGAAATAATTGAAAGTCTTCTAATACAGATTTGGCTAGAGGTTCTGGAACCTAGAAAAGCCCCAAGCACTAAGACCAGGTCATAGTGCATGAAATATGTTCCAGCAATACCTAGTGAAGGGTTCTCCAAGGTGCACTTGCCAACATTCACAGGGAGTGAAAGCAAAATTACTTTTGCAAAAGACTGCTACTTACATGTTTTTGTTAAATCTATTAGCAACTCTTCACAGTTGCTTTAATAATGAATTTTAAAGACACATTACTAAGTGGATTGCTTAAAAATATGAACATTTTAGGTAACCAGAAAGGTATTAGCTAGTCAGACCAGGAGATCATAACTAAGGAAGTCTGGATGGCAGTTCAATCAACAGTGGGAAAGTGTTTAGGTAAAATAACTTCTTAAAGTACTGAAAATTCAATCCTGCAAAATAGCAAGACATAAAGAGAAGGATTCTATATAAATGGTGAATTTGTTTGAAGTACCCCATAAATTGAATTATAATTTGTAAATATTTTTGGAAAGCAGAATATCAGTTGAGGATGTAAAAGAAATCTGGAAGAAGTTTTAATTTTCTTATTTGGAAAATCTAACATTGAAATTGGCAACAATATGGGTGCTTGAAAATATCTATAGTTCATAAAAAACAAAAGAGAATCAATTATAGTAGCATCGCTTACACTACTATAAAAGTTTTTTAGAACACAGTGGGAGAAATTAATTTTTTTAAGTGGAGAAAGGAATCAACCCGTATTTTCTCAAAGCTGAAAAGATAACAAATTATAAATGCAACATCCTTTAAATGAGCTGCTTACCCCTTTTGTACAAAGTCAACGTGCTTCTTTGGAAGAATAGACATGATTTCATTCAGGAGTTGATCTGGATTCACTAATTTGGTTGTAGTCACATTATAGTGAAGCTTAAAAAAAGAAAAAGGAGTGAGAAATAAATCTTTACAAAGATCATCCTAGCTGAAAGAGAATCCAAAAGCTCCTCAATATAGTTTCAAATGGAAATATTTCAAGAAAAATACTGAAAAGATTTACATTGAACTCTTGGTAAAGTAGATTAAGTTTAATCCAGGTGCACAAATACAATGCACTGAGAAAGCTTAGAGAAATCATATATATTAGTAAGTACATGCAGAGAATTCTTTTTATACTTTCATTTTTCTTTTCTACTAATCTAATCTCAAGAAATTAGTAAATGTTGAATAATATCTATGTTTGAACTTCACGTCTTTCTCCCCTATTATTCCACAATAAAGACATTAAGTCCTGAAATGTAGACTGTGGGAAGAGGAAAGAAATATCCTAGAAAATTTGGTTTGTATATAGTTGGGTATGTTTCCTTAATTCCTTCTTTAATGTTTTCTTAATTCTTTCCTTAATATTAGAGAACTCTAGGAACTGGTTCTATGACAACTGTATTAAGAGAATTAATATAAAAATATTCTTTAAAAAGAAAAGCCACTTCGGAGAAGTTTCTTTTTAGCTTTTCTGCCCATTTTATGACTGGATTATTTTCTTTGTTTTTGTTGAGTCTCATCAGCTCTTTAATGGCCAACAGGCATATGAAAAAATGTTCAACATCACTTGCAATCAGGGAAATGCAAATCAAAACTACAATGAGATACCATCTTACACCAGTGAGAATGGCCATATTAAAAAAACTAGCAACAACAAATGTTGGCAAGGATGTGGAGAAAAAAGAACTCTCCTGCACTGCTGGTGGGAGTGCAAACTGGTCCAACCACTATGGAGAGCTGTGTGGAGATTTCTGGACCTGCTAAACATAGAGCTTCCATAGGATCCAGCAATTCCACTCCTAGGTATTTACCCAAAGGACACGGAAACATCCATTCCAAAAAACACCTGCACCCCTATGTTTATAGCAGCACTATTTACAATAGCTAAGCTTTGGAAACAGCCCAAATGCCCAAAAATAGATGACTGGATCAAGAAGATGTAGTACATATACACCATGGAATATTACTCAGCATTCAAAAAAGATAAACACATGCAATTTGCAGCAACATGGATGGCGCTGGAAGGGATCATGCTCAGTGAAATAAGCCAGAAAGAAAAAGAAAAATACCGGATGGTCTCACTCATAGCAGGAATCTAGAAAACCTAAATAAGGGACCAGGAAAAAGAATAACTATAAGAAAGAAAAAAATCAAAATCAACAAACAACTATGAACCAGAGACATACTATGGGGGTGGGGAGAGGGGAAAGGAAGGTTTGGTGTCAAAATAAGGGGGTTGCAATTGTATGGGGAATATAAAAATAAAAATAAAATAAATAAAATAAAATAAAAAGGAAAGCCAAATAATTTTTTTTCTCATTGAGAGGAAGTTTCATTCCTAGTTGGAATATCCCTCCATTCATTATTCAACAACCATTTACTGAAGGCTCACTGTGCATCTGGCGCCATTTTTAATAAGTGAAGAGAGGGACAAAACCCCTGTCTTCCTACTAGTACCTTTGGTGTCAAATAAAATCAGTTCTTTCCAATTTAAGCTCTTTGATACATAGACACAGCTTCCTCTTAAGTAAATCTAGGGGTTTTGTTTTTTTTTTGCTTTTTTTTTTTAATATTAAATTTTATTTTTATATTCCCCCATACAATTGCAAACGCCCCATTCTGACCCCAATCCTTCCCCTCCTGCCCCCCACCCCCCTAAAAGTGTCTCTGATTCATAGTTTTTTGTTGATTTTGATTTTCACTTTCTTATATTCATTTTCCTGGTCCCTTATTTAAGTTTTCTAGATTCCTGCTATGAGTGAGACCATCCGGTATTTTTCTTTTTCTTTTTGGCTTATTTCGCTGAGCATGATCCCTTCCAGTGCCATCCATGTTGCTGCAAATTGCATGTGTTTATCTTTTTTGAATGCTGAGTAATATTCCATGGTATATATGTACCACATCTTCTTGATCCAGTCATCTATTTTTGGGCATTTGGGTTGTTTCCAAAGCTTAGCTATTGTAAACAGTGCTGCTATAAACATAGGAGTGCAGGTGCTCTTTGGAATTGATGTTTCTGTGTCCTTTGGGTAAATACCTAGGAGTGGAATTGCTGGATAATATGGAAGCTCTATGTTTAGTAGGTCCAGAAATCTCCACACAGCTCTCCATAGTGGTTGGACCAGTTTGCACTCCCACCAACAGTGCACAAGAGTTCCTTTTTTTAAAAAAAGATTTTAAAAATTTATTTATGCATACAAGAACTGGGGTGTAAGCCAGAGGTACTGGGGGGAGGGGTGACAGGATTGACCAGAGATAGTGGGGAGCAGAACAGGCAGATCCACTGAAATACACTGCTGAGGGGAGCAGCGGGCAAGATAGGAGAGGGCTGCTGTGCCATATGGTTCAGCCCCCTGGCCAGCTGAGGACTGAACTCATGCTGCAGTGGCTGGCAATAGCTTGATAGCGCTGTCTTTAACCCCTGCGCCACCCAGGAGGCCTTAAATCTAGGTTTTAAACATCTTGATTGTGGTGATGGCTTGTTTCACAGGTACATATATAATGCTAAAGCATATTAATTGTGCACTAAATATGTATAATTTATAGTACGCCAATTATACCTCTGTAAATCTGTAATTTTTTAAAAGTTGCTATAAAGAAAATACTAGATAAATAATAGCACAGGTGAAATCTGATATGGAGGTGAGTTAAATGAATGGAGTTTGGGGATCCCAAGTTCAAGTAATAAAGGAAAAAGTGGCCCAGCTACGACAGGCCCCTCTTTCCCCTGACTCCCAATCCAGGGCTTTCACCAAACTAAACTGGCTTTGTCAAGATAATAATAAACTGAATTTCAAATCAAAATTTAAGTAATTCCTTATATAAAATAATTTATTTAAATTTCAGATTTTTATGGATTGTTTCCTTAAAAGAACTTAACTACGGGCCTCCCCGGTGGCGCAGCGGGTAAGCGCTGGGTTGCGAAGCTGCCCGCAGCCTTTGCAGCGCCAGTTCTATCCCTGGCTGCTCCGGGCCACCGGAGGAGGGTCCCACATGGCGCGCAGACCTCTCCTGCCGCCCGCTGCTCCGCTCAGCAGTGTACTTCGGTCCTTCTGCCTGCTCTGCTCCCCGCTCTGGCTCTGGTGAATTCTCTCGCCCTCCAGCGCTTCTGACTGTACCCAGTGCTTGTATAAACAAACAAATAAATAAATAAATCTTTATTAAACAAAAAAAAAAGAACTTAACTACATATGATTTGTTACCTTAAAAAAACTAAGAGACTTTAAAGAAATCTAGTCCACTCACCTTTCGTTTTCTTATCCCGTCCTTGGCAGGGCCCTTTCTTTTGTTCCTGGTAAGCACCGTGATAACCTTATCCAACCCCCTTTCAAGGCTCCCAAACACTTTAGTTCCTTTTCTTTTTGGCGTGTCCTCTACATGTACTTGGTTGAGATCCAGTTCCACTGAACGGCACCTTAAAAAAGAAAAAAAACTCATGTAAAGCTGGGCTTCCTGGCTGCTGGGGCCCTCACAGGGTTTTCTGTGCTGTTCTTTAGATGTGCCTCATTCAGGTACACCATGACCTGACCATCCACCTCCTCCTCAGGAGCATGGGCACGATCTCCCACTGGAATGCAGCCATCACCTGCAAGTCACTGCCACTGGGCAGAATTATTTACCCCTACCATTTTTTCAATGTGAAATATACAGAAAAGTCAAAAATAGTATGGTGAACAAATGAACCGTCACATACCCTCTTAGATTCAACAACTGTTAATACAGTGCCATACTTGCTTTCTCTAACTGATAGACAACACATGAAGTGCATGTACAACTAAGCCATTGGAAAGTAACCTGTCTGAAGATATTACAACCCTTCACTCTGAAACACTTCAGCATACAAATCCAATACACAGGGACATTTGCCTATGTGAACATAATACCATTATGACTTCAAGAAATTAATAATGCCATAGTATCCTCTAATATCCTGTTTACATTCTAATTCCACCAACTGTCCTCAAAATGGATCCTGCTTTTAAAAAACTTGCTATAAAAGACAACGAAGGGAGACCTTTCCTGCAGAACAGAAGTAGGTTTTCTTTGAAACACCACTTTGTATCTTTGTTTATAGGTAACAGTGTAAGTGGATGTTTATACCCTACTGGCAGAAGAGTAGGGAAAGATGGACATTAGAGAGGGAACTATGTGGCTAGGGGCAGGACCACTGTTGTCCAGCCTGCCATTAAGATGCTGGTCCCACTGCTGGTGAATTTCACAATTCCACGCCATAGGAAGGCAGTGGCATTCCAGTAATGGTGACAGTCCTCATATAGACAGACATTTCTACAGTCTCTGACAGAACCTATGTGATAGTTTACCTTAATCAGATTTGTCCTACATGACAAAAGAAATCTGATTATAGTAACTAAAGATGAGAAAGTCTAAAGAAAAGGGAACACTTACCGCCTCTCAGGACTAATGACACCTGTCATTAGCTTCTCTTCTCCTGCTGAATTTAATGGTGTTTTAATTGGGGTTTCTCTCAGGCACTGGTTTCTAACTATTAGAAAAACAACAAACACAAACCACATGTAGCTGACAGACTATGACATAAAAATTTCTTATCAATAACCCATATACCACCTCATTCATTGACTCAGAAATATTATAATAAAGAAATATTTCCCTGTAATCAATAATAAAAACAAAACCATTTTACTTTTTCCTCACTGTAAAACTGAGGTAATGCTTATGGTTTTATTATAAATACCATATGACAAATCTAAATAGGTCATATGTATGCTGATGATACTGATTCTCCTCTCTATAAATAAAATTCAATCTATATTTATACAAGAACACAATTTATCCCTTTCGTTGACATATATCAAGAGGTGTTAATTCAGTTCTTAGTCCCATTCAACTCCTGTCAGGCAAAGACAACAGTCTCCTGTGAAAGTTTGAAAAAAGTTATTAAAAAGACATGAGCTTTAGCCATTTTTATATTTCCTTTTCCAGAATTTTGTTTTGTTCTAGATTGGGTTTTCGTATCCCAGATAATTTATCATAATCTTATATAAACAAATCTGTTTAACAGTGATTTAATCATTGTTGTACATGATTAAAAAGATATATACCCTCTGGGGATAATATGCACTTAGAATAAATATTTATCAAGTTTTTAAAAAAGATTCAGCATTCTGGTTTTGTTTATGGCTGTTCAGCACTATTATCACTGATTCTACAAGAAAAAAATAAAACCAATCAAAAACATTTGTGAAAACAGTTTTCATCTTTGCATAGTGAGAGGATCTACTGCCTTACATTGTAACTTGTTGACAAATTGTCACTGACTAGATTGTACAGGATTCAGAAAAATGAAATTAATGCTTATGTCAAAAATGACTAGAGCGAAAGTAAAATGCAAAGCGCTAATGGAAGCTATCAATCGGGCTTCAGTCACTTGCCTCCTGTAGGCGGCTCCTACAATTAAAGGAAAATAGCCAATAATAGTTTTTGACCAACATCTTTTCTTACAGGAACAAGATAAGTAAAACAATGACACTTTTATTAATAATTCCTAACTATTCATATTTCAAAACCTCAGAATTACATAAAAGGTAAAAAATATCAGTAAGAGAAGGGACTATTAAAAAAAAAAAAGCCTGAATATGTGTAGGTGAGCTCAGGTCACTCTTACCTCCCTGTCCAACCCACTTATTCACAAGGGATGTTATAGCTGTATTAGGAAAAGCAATGGGAAAAGATGCTGGGGTTCTACTGCGTCTCACTGAACCTTCATAACAACTACAGGCAAACACACACACACACACACACACAAACATCACCACACCAACTAGCCTCACAAATTTGGGAAGAGTCTGAATTGATTAACACAAGGATGCAATTAACACAACAGGACTTTCAGCAAATGTCTTAACAAACCTTTTCATGATAGCTTTAGGTATAAGTAGACTTCTTAAACCAGTTACCAGCCCCGTCAGCAAACTGAAAGAATAATGTCAGGATGTGGCTGAGCAGCCGTTCGCATGGCACTGTTTCAAAGTTCAGGTTTGTTAGCAATACAACAAAGAGTAAGCCACAATTGTACCTTTAGATACAGGTGTCATTTTAAAAGTGACATAGTTTAGATCACGGTAAATAAAGTTCCTTCAGGCTCTGCCTAATTTATTTACCTTTCATTCAACAACTATGGCCCCTACTATAAACAAGCATTGGGCACCTACTATGTACAAGACAACAAAGATGGCCCCTACTATATACTACACCAAGCGGCAATAAACATAGCAGACAGGGTCTCTACTCTCACAGTGCTCTCTTATCCTCAGTGAGACAGCAGAAAAGTGGGTTCAGTTCTAGGTACTATGCTTTAAGAGGCATACTGACAAAATAGAACGTGTCCTGATGAGGCCAGAAAACAACACACTGAGGTGTCGTAAAGTAAATAGCTTAAATAATGGATGATTAGGCTGAAGAGGAAACCAAAGGAAATATGAGTTGTGGTATGCTGACACACATACAGACAGCATACAGAGATTTATCCAGGCTGCTGAAGTACTGGGGGTAAGCAGAACGGTGAATAGCAGAATCCAACACCAGAATGGAGACCCAGACAAATAAAAAGGGCTCACTGGAGTTTTTGGCTTTCATCATTATAAGCAGAGACAACAAAACAAGCAAAATCTAACCCTGGATAGGTCTAAATCTAAACCTTGGGCAGGTCATTGAGAAAAGGGCAAGAGGATTAAATGAACTCTAGCTTGCCTTTCAGTTTTGATATTCTATGAGGCTATCATTCAACTTTATGAATGTGAAAAAGAAAAAAACTTAATATCCTTTGAGAAAAATTAGAGGTTGGCTTATATGCTTTCATTTCAACTAAAGGAAATAACATGATTTTTCAAAAAGCAGTTTGACTTCACGCAATTCCTGAGAGCAACTGCTAATCAATTTTGACTTGTTGTCAACATGGTAAGACTAAAATTTGAAAGTATTTTACCACTACTTAACACAAATAGCAAATACCTTTTGAGGGTGTAGTGCAATGATTCGGTGTAGTGAGTACTTCTCTTTTATGCTGATTCCTATTAACTGGAGTCTTTGGCTCAGGAAATACAAAGTACTTTTCATTCTTTGCAGCAGACTTAGGAGTATATACATTCTCTTTGTTCTTTAATTTATTGGCAGATGCTTTGCATAATACTGGAGTTAATGATTTAGATTCCAGACCATTTGATTCTGTCCAATGCTTGGCAAACTGGAAAAAAAAAAGTTATTGAATAAAGCACACTGAAGAAGAAAAGTCAATTTCTTTACAACATGCTTAATTATTTGCAGATTACCTTGTACCATCTTTATTAAAATTAAATACTATGCAAAGGATATTATTGGCAATACTAGAAAATTTGAAGATATATCCAGTCCTTTTTAATACATGTAGATCATTTTAGTATGTTCTAATGACAGTTAATTTTCAACATGTTTCAGGGCAAGTGTTTAATCAAACACACCCAGATGCTAGAAAATATTGAGAATAACCACAACTCCCTAAGAATGGCTTCCCACACCTTGATTGATATGGTCTGTACCAAAAAATTAAAATTTAGTCAATGATTAGGGTGGAAAACATGCTCAAATACTCTAGCAAAAATATTGGGTAAAAAATATTTTTTAATCCTTTTGAATTTATTTGCACTTTGAGTTGAGCTTGCAAAGAAAGTCTTTAGAGGCCAAAATAAAAACAGGATCCAGAATCCACAGATATAACCAAGAATGAAACTCAGGCATCTGGACAGCCTAACTACTAGGCAATCTGCAACTTCTTGTGGTGCCTGCAAGCAACTCAAGCCCACAGACCCCTGGCCACTGCTCAAGGCTGAAACTCAGAGGAAAGGCACAGTCAGCAAAACCTGCTGAGATCAGAATTGGACTGTAGCTGAAGGGCCAGTTGCAGTTGGGGCTTTTGGAAGAGCACCACTAGCAGAGTACGCCGTCACCTGCCTGGACTGCATGGTGATTGCATCCCTCCCTCAGCTCAAGGGGCTGCAGCACCAAGGGGCTTTATACTCTTGGCAATCTACTGCAGCAACCTTTACAACCCTCCCGCACCAAAGACCCCACACATTGTCTTCCTATGACAATGAGGTTTCAAACAATACAGCACCCAACACCCACACCTTAGGCCAATACCCTGTAATCTCCAATTCTAATGCAAGACAATCACAACAGGATTGGGCAGGAAAGCAGTTGAGCTCAATCCATAAAAATAATCACAGAATAATCCAGTCAAAAAATGGGCAGAAGAGCTAAAAAGAAACTTCTCTGAAGAGGAAATGCAAATGACCAACAGGCATATGAAAAAATGTTCAACATCACTTGTAATCAGGGAAATGCAAATCAAAACTACAATGAGATACCATCTTACACCAGTGAGAATAGCACATATTAAAAAAATAGCAACAACAAATGTTGGCGAGGATGTGGAGAAAAAGGAACTCTTCTGCACTGTTGGTGGGAGTGCAAACTGGCCCAACCACTATGGAGAGCTGTGTGGAGATTTCTGGACCTGCTAAACATAGAGCTTCCATATGATCCAGCAATTCCACTCCTAGGTATTTACCCAAAGGACACAGAAACATCAATTCCAAAGAACACCTGCACCCCTATGTTTATAGCAGCACTGTTTACAATAGCTAAGCTTTGGAAACAACCCAAATGCCCAAAAATAGATGACTGGATCAAGAAGATGTGGTACATATACACCATGGAATATTACTCAGCATTCAAAAAAGATAAACACATGCAATTTGCAGCAACATGGATGGCGCTAGAAGGGATCATGCTCAGCGAAATAAGTCAGAAAGAAAAAGAAAAATACCGGATGGTCTCACTCATACCAGGAATCTAGAAAACTTAAATAAGGAACCAGGAAAATGAATAACTATAAGAAAGTGAAAATCAAAATCAACAAAAAACTATGAACCAGAGACACTCTAAGGGGGGGTGGGGGGCGGGGAGGGGAGGGATTGGGGTCAAAATCGGGGTTGCAATTGTATGGGAAATATAAAAATAAAATTTATTTAAAAAAAAATCACAGAACATCAAACAGAATCAGGTAGTAGAGGAATTGACCCCAATCAATGGATCAAGAAAAACCCTGGGAAAAATATCAAATACAACAGAATTAACCAAAACCCTGAAAGAAGATTTCAGAGCAAGAGTCTTATTGAGGCTTACTGAAATTAAGAGAACAATGGATGGACAAAACAAGAAATATAACAAGAAAAGACCAAGTATGAAAAAGTTCCCAGTAGAAGTCATAAAGAATATAGTAGCGGAACTAAAAAATACAATATAGGGGTGCAACAGTAGACTCACTGGGGCCAAGGAACAAATCAGCAAGATGGAATACAGAGAGTGGAAAGCATCCAAATAAGACCAGCAAAAGTAAAAGAGAATTTAAAAACATAAAGACAACATAAGAGACAGACAATATCAAGAGGAACAACATTTGCATCACAGGAGTTCCAAAAGGAGGAGCGAGAGAAAGAGGCAGAAATCCTATTTGAAGAAATGATAGCTAAGAAATTCCCTTAGTAGGGAAGAAAACAGACATTCAGATCCAGGAAGCTCAAAGAGTTCCAAGCAAAATAAATCCAAACAGATGACTAAGACACATTATAATTAATTTTAATGGCTTTTTATAAGAATTTGAGAGTTTAGAAAAGTTGTTGATAAAAGATTAATATATAAAAATCAATTTCATATACACTAGCACCAAATGGTTAGAAAATGTAGGCTTAAAAAAGACTATTCCCAACAGCAATAAAAAATAAAAGCACCTAAGAATAAATCAAATAATATGATTTGAAAGTTTTTCAAAGATATGAAAGATCTTATTTATACAGAAATTTATACAACTTTATTCAAAGTAATAAATGGAGAGGCATATTACGTAAATAGATGGGGGAGTTGAGAGTCTAGATTTCAATTTTTCCCAAATTGAATCTTAAATCAGTGTAATTTCAATTTTTGAGTGTATGTGGAATTTGTCAAAATGAATCTAAAAATGTATATGGAAATGCAAAGGGGCAAGAATAGCCAAGATATTCCTAAAGAAAAATATGATGGAAATTGTGACCACATATTAGAACTACGAAGAAATTATAGAAATTAAGGTGTGTGGTATTGGTGCAAATAAACCAATCAAACAAAATATAGCAAGAAACAGACACATCCATATGACAACTTAATATATGACAGAAGTGCCAGTAGGTATGTGGGAAAAGAATGAATTTTTCAACTTCACTAGCACTACTGATTATATGAGGGAATAGCTGGCTCCCTGCATTATATAGGAAAATTAATTTCCAATAAATGTGAAAGGAAAAACTTTCAACAAAATATATGTGGACTGCATTTATGTTTAAGTAAGAATCTTTAAGAAGACAATACAAAACAATAATTTTAAACCATAAAGGAAAATACTGACAACTAACTTCTGTCATTAAAGTAAGGGGGAGGTGAGGGAGTAGGATCAAAACAAGGGGGGTGGGAATTGTATGGGGACTATAACCAATATGAAAATGCATACATTGTGCAAAAATGAAAAATGATGTTAAAAATATACAAAATGAAAAAAAAAAGATAAGTGATAAACTCAGACAATACAATTCTACCATATAACCAACTAAGGATCAGAATTAGAGTTAAATGAAGAACTGCTTTTGAAGAAACAATTCAATAGAAAAATAAGTAAAGAACCCAACAAAACTATTTCATAATTAGGAAAAACCAATGACCAAAGAATATATGAAAAGAAGCATAAATCATCAGAAAAGTACAAATTAAAGCCACAGCGAGAAATCACTTTATACTCACCAGATCAGAAAATATTAAATAGCTAAAAATATCAATTATTGCTAAATATGGAATCAATGAGAAAACTCATATATTATTGGCTGCCATATAATCAATACAACTTCTTCAAAGGAAAAGTTGGCATTATCAGTTAAGGTTCCAGATAGTCTTTCCACTCCTAAATCTATACTTGTTATACTCTTGCACACAACACAGGTAGCAGGTTCTGGCCGGAGCCCAGGAGCTCAGCTTTTAAAAACTCCCCAATTGGGGCCTCCCTGGTGGCCCAAGGGGTTAAGATGCAACCTATGAAGCTGTCCGCAGCCACTGCAACATGAGTTTGATCCCCTGCCAAGGAGCTACCCAGATGGTGCAGCAGACCTCTCCTGTCTAGCCCGCTGCTCCCCTCAGCAGTGTATTTCAGTCAGTCTGCCTGTTCTGCCTGTTCTGCTCCCTACTCTGTCCTCTGGTGAATCTTCTCACCCCCCGCACCTCTGGCCTGTACCCCTGCTCCTGTATGCATAAATAAATCTTTTATTTAAAAAAAAAAAAAAGCCCCCAATGCCGATGAGTCTGTTTGTATGGCTGGAGTACAGAACCCTGCTGCACCAGGTTATACAGACTATACAAACCATGTGATGTATGGTGAACACCTGCTTTCCTTCTGGAAATACAGAATTTCTATGACTGTGACTAATCACACCAGCAAAGAATGTCTGTGTAACCAGCCCTCAATAAGCAATTTGGATTCTGAGTCTCTGATGAGTGTCCAGGAGCAGAAACACACACACACCTGCACCTGCCCTCACTGCTGAAGGCAGGAGTACATTCTTTGTGATCCCTCAGAGTGAGGGAGGAAGAACATTAATTATATATCCAATAAGCTCCACAAACTCCATGTAGGATGAAAAGATTACAAAGGGGAAAGAGGATATTACACCTCATGTTTTAAAAGGAAAGGGAACAATAACGTTTTCCAAAATGGAATCTTGATTTTCTTTAACTTGGAGATAATTGGCTTCCATTTCATTCATATCCCAACAATCTCTCATTAGTTTTTTCACTAGCTTAAGAATTCACATTTGCAAATATATCTGAGATCTCATGTTAAGAGTTTAGATTTTTTTTACAATTAAGACAACATGTTCTGTTTTAAATAGTAATAAAAAGAGCCAACCTGTGGTGTTTGGGGAGTAGCCACACCTGTTGATGAACTTTCTTCACACCATTCATGGTCTACTAGCCCATTTGCATCATTTTCATCATTTGTGGTCATATCTTCTAGACTCAGATTCTTTGACTATTAAAAAACAGAAGAACACTGAGACATCACCACCACGACACAAGTATTAAAATAGTATATTCCAGGCACAGGGCAGAGCCCTGGAGGCAGAAACAATGGAGAGATATTATACTGAAGGAGCTCACCATCCAGTACAGAAAACAGGAAGTCAAAAAATTTTAAACTACTAGATAGGAGAAATCTCTGGCTCTGAAACATTATGTCTTGGAACATTCTCATGTTATGTGACATACAACTTAACAGTACCAAATAATCGCCATCATACCAGACAAATAACTGCCTTGTAAATCTATAAGTAAAAACCTTTGTAAATCTAAAAAATAAAAAACATAGAAGATGGAACAGAAGAAGGGAAAGGACTTTGAAAACCAGATTTCTTGGATGTGAGAACATGAGATTTCCAGTACCGATGAATTAGCCTAATAAAAGGTCTCCTAGAGACAGGATCGCCACAACAAAATTACTAGACTTTTCTCTCAATAGTTTCTATAACATTCTTTATAAATAAGGGAAACTGATTCTCAATAAAAAAGGGAAAACTAGATAGACCCTATACCCTAAGGTTTTGAAATGTAACTGGATTTTTTATTTCTTCTTCCTTCCCTTTCCCTCAACATCTAGTTAACCTAGGTAGGCAATCTTACCTGATTTTCTTGTACCTCATCCTTTCTTTTCCAGTCCCAATACCACTGTTCTAATTCAAGGGCAAATGTGCCCAGACCTGAACTATACAGACAATACAGTTTCTGCCACTAATCCTTCTGCTCCTCAACCAGGGAGGACAAGAATTCTCCAGGATTGCCAATTACCATCAATTAGAATTAGCTATATGGAATGCTAGGCTGAGAAAAATACTAAAGCTAATTCTAGGGTCTATGGGCAAAAGCACAGTGTTGCAGGAATGACACTGCTTGGGTACTGCAGTAGAGAGTAACAGTACACACACCCCTCACTGAGCAATCCTATATACTACTGCATGAATTTTTCAAAATTACAGTCATGTCAGTGACTTATTATGTCTTGCTCACAAATCCATAGATTCCATTACCTACAGTATAAAATCTGATCCCTCTGACATGGCATTTCAAGGTTCTCAACAATCTAACTCCACCTATTCTAGCTCACCCCTCCTTCCTCACCCCTTCCTCCGGCTCCTCCTCCCTCCCTTCTTGTCTTGCCTCTGGATCCTTGTCACCATAAAGTTAACTTGACCACTGGTGTTTTCCACTCATGAGCAAGATAGGCACGTGGCAGGAGCAATAATGGGTGTTTACCTTAATGTGTGTGAATGGAGTAGCGTTGGTTTGTTCACAGGAAAAAGAAGGAAGCCTTAAGCGAACCGGTTTTCCCCGAGTCTTCTTGGTTAGAAGCAGAAGATAGGTAGCTGTGAGGTGATCATATTGCCACTGGAAGAAAATAAAGTCGATGTTTTTAAAGTAATGTTCTATTTTAAATTATTTTTTCCCTCAATGTATGAGAGTCAGAATTAAATTTTTTTTTAGATTTACAGGGCATAAAATGAAAAATAATAGTCCCTTCCCCACACCAAAACATAGGATCTCCTATATTTACAATTAGATAGATAGATAGAGATAGATAGATAGATAGATAGATAGATAGATAGATAGATATTAAAAAATATTTTTTAGCTTCAGATATTCAGCTTCAGATTTCCCAGCATGGAAAATAAGAATTTAACTCTACTATAACTCTTTCTCTCTCCACACATTTCCTCTCTGAATTTCCTTACTGTAATTTTCTTAAAATTTTTAGTTAAATCAGTATTTACCTTACTATGATTCTGTAAATAGTATTTACAACTAAGTAAAGGTAATGTTCAAAATATCAACTTGGTGCCCTGACACCAAACAATAGAACAGAGGCCAAGAGGTAAGTGAGTCCTGGGGGAATCCTGCCATGCCAATGATTAACATTTTAATTGCTAGATGGGGGGAAAGATTGAGGGGAGGTACCCAGGGGCCCTAAGGATATACAAGGGCAACAGGAAGAGTACTTGGGGTTGCAGCTCTTTACCAGTCAGTCTGTAAGTATTCTGGTACCTTAACAACAAGTTTGGTGATGCTGTGTAGCCCTACAACTAAACCACACAGGGTGCTATCTTTACATTTCCTCCTTTTTCTTAACTCTTTTCCCTGAAGTTAAAAATAAAACAGGGCAGTTATTCATGTTACTAATTCAACTCTCCAACACTATTCACACCTCCTCTCAACATGTTCACATACATCAGCTAAACTGTTTCCTCTTCCATCTCCCTTTTGGAGACAATCCACCTGATAATTCTCCACTGAACTGGCACCTCAGCCTGCAACTCAACTGTCAGCCTAGGAATTCCCTTCAACTCTATCCTGCCTAGTACACACTCCCATTTTCCAGGATCCTCAGCGTTCCTCTTTCTTAGTTTCCATTGTTTTTTTTTAAAGATTTATTTATTTATTTGTGCAAGCACTGGGTACAGTCGGAAGCGCGGGAGGGTGAGAGAATTCACCAGAGCCAGAGCAGGGAAGAGAACAGGCAGACTGATGAAATACACTGCAGAGGGGCGCAGCAGGTGTGGCAGGAGAGGTCTGTGCGCCATGTGGGACCCTCGCCAGCGGCCAGGAATCGAACCAGCGCTGCAGAGGCTGCGAGCAGCTTCGCAGCCCAGCGCTCAACTGCTGCGCCACCAGGGGAGGCCCAGTTTCCATTGTTGTTTTGGTGAAACATATACTCCAGTAACTTCTAGAAGGTAAGTGAATGGGAGGTAAATTTTTTGAGATCTTGTGTCTGATAGATGACTACATTCTAACCTCACTCTTGATTTTCGTTTTGCTAAGCATAGAATTCTAGGTCTGTAATTGCTTTTAGTTTTTAAGGCTCTGTTCCATGGTCTTGCTTTTAGTATAGCTTACTGAAAAATCTAAAGTCTTTCTGACTTTGCTTGATTACATCCAACCCTTTAGATAAGATCTTTTGGCTTAATTGTATGGGGAATATAAAAATAAAATTTATTAATTAAAAAAAAAAGATCTTTTGGCTTATATCTCAAGAAACTTTTAGGATCATATCCACTCAGACTTCCTGTGGATCTATTTTCAACCATTTTGCTAAGCTTTGGTTAAGTTCCTTCATTTTTAGTTATACTTAGTTCCTTCACTCTTCCTTATACTAATGACAGCCAACAGAAGACTGGAGACATTGGACAAGGGGCACCCCTGTTCCAGTCACAGCTCAGGTGGGGGTGATGAGCCTCTTGGAAATGGATGCATGGGCACATTTAGTCCTTATAATTGATCAGTGAACCACTGCTTCTAAGTGTCTTCCTTATTCAACTCTGAGAATACTGGAATCAGAATTTTGTCCTCTTGGCAGTGGGGATGGGGAAATTCATTCATATCCTTCAATTCTGGAGTATCTCTTTTTTCATTATTTCTCCTACAGTTTCTTCTCATGACTCTCTGTTTTATCATCCTACAACTTGTTTACCTGTTTGTTACACCTTTCTTATCCCTTTTCTATTTGTGCATCTCTGTCTTTAGGGTTCTACTTTTGAAAGATTTGCCTTTAATTTCATTTTCAAACATTTCTACTGAGCTTTTCATTTCTGTGGTTATATTTATAATTTTCAAGAGCTATCTCTTCAAATGTTCCTGTTTAATCATCTTGTTCCTATTTCAAGAAAGAAATAGGTTCTCTTATCTCTGAGAACATTATCGTTTCTTAGCCATTTTCTTTTACTTCCTGCAGTATCTGTTTCTGAGTATTTTCACTCTTTTCCCCCATCTTCCCTCCAACCCATGCCATTTGTTTCGATTCCTGACTTTCATATGTTAAAGAATTTCCTCAAATGTCTTGTGATCTCTGCTGTCTATTTCTATTTAAAAGTGAAGTGAAGTGAAGAATTACACTACCAGCTAACTAAAGTGTGACTTTTGGCACTGCTCAATACCCTGGGAGCTTTTCCTATAGTGAATAGACAGGAACCTGAGTCCCCCACACTGGTATAGTAGGTCTTCTTGACATTTCCCCCTAGAGATGAATCTTCCAATCTTTCCGCATCACCACTGCCAAGAGGACAAAATTCTGATTCCAGTATTCTCAGAGTTGAATAAGGAAAACACTTAGAAGCAGTGGTTCACTGATCAATCATAAGGACTAAAGGTGCCCATGCATCCATTTCCAAGAGGCTCATCACCCCCACCTGAGCTGTGACTGGAACAGGGGTGCCCCTTGTCCAATGTCTCCAGTCTTCTGTTGGCTGTCATTAGTATGAGGAAGAGAAAGGGACCAAGGGTCCTAGCGTTCCAAATCAGACTTCCAACCAATCTTCCTGTTTTCCACGCGACTCACCTCCCTGACTTCAGAGGTTCCTACTATCTCAGATTCCTGAGCCTTCCTAGAGCTCTAGGGTTCTAATCAATTTGCTAATTGCCTTTTCCTACCGTGGGCACGTAGCTTTAAGCTTTCCCCAAAACGCTACAGCAGTTGCCATCTAGCCATTTCATAATTTTCAAAACCATAATGACACAACTTTTGTCTCCCATTCTCTTCATCTTTGTGAGTATTTTGCCTGTTTATTGCTTTGTTGTTATTTTAGTGAGGTTTTAGGAAATGGGGATGTAAAATATCTGTTCAATCTACTGTGATTAACTGAAAGTTTCTAAATAATATACTCATAAGACTGTGAGACTCTGCCCTCCAAAAGTGTTACATTTAATAACACCGCATAATATTCAGTGCTATGTACCTCCTCATAGAGTAGATGATCCAAAGAGGCCTGCTACCACCTGTTTTTATTAATAAGTTTTGTCAGTTAATATTTTAGATGGCCAAAATTACAGTAAATGCTTTGAAATTTATACAACGGGCATATGAAACTAGTGGGAGTAGAAAATACTATGATAAATTATCATAGTATTTTAATCTAGACAGATTGGAGGTAAGGAACAAAAAGGTTTCACGCAGAAGGTGCTTGGGAGCAAGGTGACAATTACGTAGTCATAACCATTTTCTACTTCCCAAAAACTACATTAAAGAATTTTTTTACATCGTCCACACAAACTTTTTTTGCAGACACCATTTTGGAAAGAGATGCATAAAGGGATTAAAGACAATAGTTTAGAAACAAATTGCCACTTGCTTATCAACAATAGCACAACCAGGTATTGTAAAGAACATAGATAGTTTTCTAGCCATATCTGGGAGTTTTACAGCCACCTTCTAAATCCTGTCTTTCCCTAGACTAAAAAGCATCTTCCATAACTTTTTTTTTTTTGCCATAGCCTCTAAATTTACTATTCATTACAATAAGATGCTCAGACGAGATAAATCAGCATATTAGCTGCACTATCAGGTGATGTCAACCCACTATCTAACACTGCCACTCTCTTCCTTCTTTTCTTTCTGAATTCCTTTTCTCTTCTCCTCACTAAAAAAACCTGTGGCTTAACAAAGCTCTTTCCTTTAAAAAAAAAAAAAAAATTTGCTGAAGTCTACCTTGCGAGTTAGAAAACAAAAGAAACATACAAATCATAGGTAATGAAAGATACGGTAATGAGAACCAGGAGCAAAGTATGGTGCAATCCCTGTCCATCACGTTAGATTACACTCAGAGACAGCTGTGAGTGCCTCTGTTTCTGGGGGAAGTGGGAGAATTTGTATGATCAACAGATTATGCATCTGAAAGAACTAAACTGATCAGACACCAGAAACCATGATAATGATTTCATGGTATTTGGTTCATAAGCTTGAGGGTGATATGATGCCACAGGGTTGCTTTTAGGTAAGAAGAAAACTGCTTTTTGTTTACCTTATTTCTACAACAGAATCGTGGCTCATGTTAAAGAATTTAGAGTAATCAAAATCAGAATTCTGCCAATTCTCTAGACTAGTTTGCTCTGTTTCTTTATTTTTTTCTCTGTAGTTCTCCTTAGTAAATGTCATTTTAAAAAAGGATAACCAGCAGACACCTGAAACAAGTTGAGTGGAAATCACACTTCGACATAAAATAAGTGCAATATTTACAGTCATGATAAAATCATGAAAATGCTATACTATTTTTAATGTACACTTAAGTTAAAGAACAAATTCATGTTGTATTTCTTACCAGTGAAATTAAATCCTCCATTGCCTGTCTGGTGTTTCTGTGATGTACAGAAAGTTCTATTACACAGTCTTCATCAAGGTGAATATGCTACAAAAAAAGTTTATGCTTTATTAATGAAAAATTGTAAATTACTGTTTTGAAATCTTTAAATTAGCATGATAACCTTGTAAAATTAAATATCAATATGTAAAAACAACATGAATCTGTCAAACTCTTGGGTAAAATAAGTATCCTCCACCATTTTTTATGACATCAGAAGATGACAACAGCAGTTCAAGAAGATGAGCTCTTCACCAGCCCTTCACACCCTCAGTCATCATCTGCCCCATCATTAAAATTCTATGGTGCAGGGCCTTCCTGGTGGCACACAAGGTTAAATCTCAGCACTATGAAGCTATCAGCAGCCACCGCAGCACGAGTTCAATCCCCAGCCAGGGAGCGAACCCACATGGCGCAGCAGACCTTTCCTGTCTGGCCCACTGCTCCCCTTAGCAATGTATTTCAGTTGGTCTGCCTGTTCTGCTCCCCACTCTGTCTCTGGTGAATCCTCTCACCCTCCCATACCTCTGGCCTGTACCCCAGTTCTTGTATAAAAATAAATAAATCTTGGGCCTCCCCAGTGGCGCAGCGGTTGAGCGCTGGGTTGCGAAGCTGCCTGCAGCCTCTGCAGCGCCAGTTCGATCCCTGGCCACTGCAGGAGGGTCCCACATGGCGTGCAGACCTCTCCTGCCGCCCGCTGCTCCCCTCAGCAGTGTACTTCGGTCCTTCTGCCTGCTCTGCTCCCCGCTCTGGCTCTGGTGAATTCTCTCACCCTCCCACACTTCTGACTGTACCCAGTGTTTGTATAAATAAATAAATAAAAATGAATCTTAAAAAATAAATAAATATTAAAAACTTGACTTAAAAAAAAATAAATCTTAAAAAAAAAGAAAAGGCAACAAGAAAGAAAAAACATCTTCTCTCTCCCCCATAGCTTCCTGGTTGGTACCTTTACCACAATGTATGTGTGGGAAAAGAAGGGATGCTATCTTCTTTGCGCAACTCCTGAACTAGAAACAGTGAAGAGTGGCATGGACAAGCCTGAAAAAAGCCAGCAAAATATGGCTTATCTCATGCCAGGTTTTCCAGAGAGGCTCAATATTTAAGTACTCTGAATTCTTAGCCACACACATGCAAGTTAAATTAAGTACAAAAATGCAAACCAAAAGCTAGCCAATTATTTTGGATTATCCGTGCCTACTACATTTCCTGTTCAGTAGGGCAGAAAATAGAACCGAATATAACTTCTATTTGATACAAAACTTGGGTACTAGAGCTGTGTTTGAAAATGAGAGAGGGAGATCATGCATAGAGTTATAGAATCACATCTATATCTTAAACATCCAAGTAAATCTGAATTACTTTTTATACTTCACTCTTGATGAAACACAACAGAGAGGGGAAAGCAAATACTTCAAAAAGCAACAATAAATCCTTATAGCTCCTAGCATATAACTCATTTGTCCCCTTGCTGTCTCTGTAAGGCAGACAAGGCAGATGAATGATACTACATGCAAAGGCACCCTATAAATGGCAAAACAAAGCCCAAATATACATAAAAAATTGGTATTAGAATACGCATATAGAGGTAAGAAAGTGAATACTCAGAAAAACTTATGCAATGTGCCCAAGACTGGCATTTTTCATTCCGAGCTGAGGGTTTTTTCTACCACACCACAATGCCTCCTCTCCTTGGCGGCTCCAGTAGCTATTCCAACAGAGACTGGATAACCAATGTTCATCGCAAAGGCTACAGCTACTCAGGCTACAAGCCCTGAGTTTCAATTAGTTGCCCTATCAGATTCATCACATCCTGTAGCTCTTCTGTGTGGATTCAAATCCTGGTTCTACATTTACTGATTGTTTGAGCTTGGAAAAGTCACTAGATGATTCTGTGTCAGTTGCTTCAACTGAAAAATGGGGACAATAATATCTATTATCAGGGAGTTGGTATGAAGATTAAATGAATTAAGAGTTAAAAACATAAAGCCTAAAGAACAATGCCTGACTCTTAAAGATATTATCCTAAGGGTTTTAGCCACATGATGTTATAGTGTAAAATATAGAAATGTATATTAGCACACTACTCTATTATAGCAAATATTCAATAAGCATTAGCAATTATACTAAGAAGTAAGGAAAACTATGTGTTTTTGGATATCACTCAAAACTACATATTTCACTTAGATTGTGCACTAATTTAAATTTTAAATAATTTTTGTGTTATTGAAATGAGAGACTTTCTTCATTTTGGCATCTGCTCTACTGCAAACAGTGGGATATCTGATCCTGGCCTATTAGGGTCATGCCTGAGAAGACACGCAAAGCCCTCCCACACATGGAGAAATGATGACCCCCAATGGCTGAACACAGGCATTGACACCACCCACTCTCTCCACCTCAAGAGGGGCACATCACAGCTCCCTCGTCCTGCTGTCACACAGCTCACACAGCTGCAGGCTTGGTTGTCCTTAGGCTCTTGGCAGTCACAATTACTAGAATTAAGTTGCAGTTCTAAGTTGCATTTGCTCAAGACATTAAAGATGTCAGGGAAGGCTGACATGACGAGAAATTTTAGGAACCGACAGTCACAGCAGAATGAGAATGGATTTCAGTTCAGGTTGTAGGGCATTAACAGTGGGGTAGACTATTTAAGAAGGAGCTAAAAACAAACCACGTCTGTTTTTCCAAGACCAGATGGCCCCTGGGAAATGTATTTTTTTTAAATATTTTATTTTATATAATTCTTACATCTTTTTTCATCTTTGCACAATGTATGCATTTTCATTTTGGTTATATTCCCCATACAATTGCACCCCCCTCCCTTATTTTGACTCTAGTCCTTCCTTTCCTCACCCCTCCCCGCCCAGACACACCCTAGTGTGTCTCTGGTTTATAGTAGCTTGTGGATTTTGATTTTTACTCTGTATTGATTAGAAAACCTAAATAAGGGACCAGGAAAAAGACTAAATTCCTGCTATGAGTGAGACCATCCGGTATTTTTCTTTTTCTTTCTGATTTATTTCGCTGAGCATGATCCCTTCTAGCTCCATCCATGTTGCTGCAAACTGCATGTGTTTATCTTTTTGATTGCTGAATAATATTCCATGGTGTATATGTACCACATCTTCTTGATCCAGTCATCTATTTTTGGGCATTTGGGTTGTTTCCAAAGCTTAGCTATTGTAAACAGTGCTGCTATAAATATAGGGGTGCAGGTGCCCTTTGGAATTACTGTTTCTGTGTCATTTGGGTAGGTAAATACCTAGGAGTGGAATTGCTGGATCATATGGAAGTAGGTTTAGTAGGTCTATGTTTAGTAGGTCAAGAAATCTCCACACAGCTCTCCACAGTGGTTGGACCAGTTTGCACTCCCACCAACAGTACAGGAGAGTTCCTTTTTCTCCACACCATCGCCAACATTTGTTGTTGCTAGTTTTTTTTAAATATGTGCCATTCTCATTGGTGTAATATGGTATCTCATTTTAGTTTTGATTTGCATTTCCTTGATTACAAGTGATGTTCAACATTTTTTCATATGCCTGTTGGCCATTTGCATTTCTTCTTCAGAGAAGTTTCTTTTTAGCTCTTCTGCCCATTTTTTGACTGGATTCTTTTCTCTGTTTTTGTTGAGTTTCATCAGCTCTTTGTAGATTTTTGTGATCAGTCCTTTATCATTAGTGTTGTATGCAAAAAATGTTCTCCCAGTCGGTGGGGTTTCTCTTTGTTTTGGTTATTGTCTCTTTTGCTGTGCAGAAGCTCTTTAATTTGATGCAGTCCCAGCTGTTTATCTTTGCCTTCACTATCACTGCTTTGGGTGAAGTGTCTGTAAAGATGTCTTTGATGTGCATGTTATGTAGTGTTTCGCCTATATTTTCTTCTATGTATTTTATGGCTTCAGGTCTTATGTCTAGTTCTTTAATCCATTTTGAGTTGATTTTTGTGCATGGTGTGAGGTAGTGGTCAAGCTTCATTCTTTTGCAAGTAGTGACCCAGTTTTCCCAGCACCATTTATTGAACAAACTTTCTTTGCTCCAGTGCATGTTCTTTTCTCCTTTGTCAAATATTAGTTGACCATAAATCTGTGGGTTTATTTCTGGATTTTCTATTCGATTCCATTGGTCTGTGTGTCTGTTCTTGTTCCAATACGATGCAGTTTTGATGACTATGGCTTTGTAGTATAATTTGAAGTCTGGGAGTGTGATGCCTCCATTCCCTTCTTTTTTTTTTTTTCAGAAGAGCTTTGGCTATTTGGGGGTTTTGGTGATTCCATATGAATTTCATCAATAATTGATTTATTTCTTTGAAGAATGTCATTGAAATTTTTATTGGAATAGCATTGAATCTGTATATTGCTTTTGGTAGGATGGCCATTTTGATAATGTTAATTCTTAGGAAGAGTATTGTTATTTATTGGTATGATTATACCAGAAAGCAAAACCTCCCAGCAGAACCATCTACACTGTGGCATGTCTGAGCCCTAATTCCAAGTTACTCTGCTAACCAATGCATATATTCTACTCCATTGCTGAAGTTTTGGTGAGTTATCAGAAAATACCCCCAATTATCTGGGGAAAAAAACTATTAAAATATTTCTCTTTTATAGTATTAAAATACTTTTCTACTAACATCTGTGTGAGGCTATCTATATTTTCTTCATATGTTTCAATCAATATAACAAATCAAAACAAAATGAATGCAGTAGCAGATGAGAACCATTGTCTTTTACTAAGCCAAACATTAAAGAAATGTGCAAAGATATAAAGTAATGCCATTCTTATTACTAAATTCATTATTTAAATGGTTGTTTTTATTTCTTGATTTCTTTATCTAAAAATGAGGGTTAAGAATTGTTCTGACACTGAAGGGTATGCATTCCAAAGTGGCTCTGGGCTTTCCCGTGTGCTTTTCTTTCACCAATGGGACATTAGTAAACATGATGCAAGCAATGCCTGAAAGACGCTTGAATATCTGGGCTTGCCCACTTTCTTGCTTCTTTTGCAATCCAGCTACCATATCAAGAAGCCCAGAGTAACTGACTGGGACACAATGTGGCCCAAGAGCCATTTGTGCCCCCAAGACACAAATATCCACAAATATCCAGTTAGACCGTTGGGCCACACGAGTGATGCCAAGAAAGACTCACAGAAGAGCTGCCTAGGGCCTTGCTGGTGGTCTAGGGGGTTAAGTCTCAGCGCTATCACTTTTATGGCCTGAGTTCAATCCTGGCCAGGGAGCTGACCCACATGGAGCAGCATACCTCTCCTGTCTTGCTCGCTGCTCCCCTTAGCAGTGTTTTTCAGTAGGTCCACTTTTTCTGCTCCCCATTCTGTCTCTGGGGAATCCTCTCACCCACTGTACTCTGGCCTACACCCGAGTTCTTCTACACAAAAATAATATTAAAAAAAAAAAAAAAAAAACCTGCCTAGTTGAGCCAGCCTGTTGTATTATGTCATTAAATTTGGGCGTGGTTTTTTAACACAGCAATAGTTAACTAATATTACACAACATATACATATCCTTTAGTAATGTTCACATTTTCTACTAAGTTCAAGTTGTCATTTGTCGCAACATTAATGTAGGAATAATTATTCAAATAAGAGCTTAAAGGACCTAGCACTTTATTACTTAAGTTCTTTCATATACATATGAGACCAGTTCTCAAGGTATGTATGGTCCACAGACCCCAGAGGACTCTCCAAGGTCAAAACTTTTTATAATAATATTGTTTTTCATTTTTCAGTGTTGACATTTGCATGGCTAATGCAAAAGCAATGATGAGTAAAACTGCTGATGCCTTAGTACGAATCAATGTAGAAGCACCAAACTGTACTGAGACACTCTATTCTTTGTCATGCACTCACAGCTTAAAATTTTTTAAAAATCAGTTTCAATTAAAAAAATTGAAATTGATTTTGATGAAGCAGTAAAAAGTCCGAATTTTATTCAATTTTGGTCATTGAATATACACGTTTTTGATATGCTGTGTGACAAAATGGGGAGTATGTATGAAACACTTCGGCATACTAAAGTATGATGGCTGTCTGCAGGAAAAGCACCTGTATGACTGAGCTGGGAGCAGATTCAACCACCTTCTTCACAAAAACACCATTTTTACTTGAAAGAACACTGACAGACTATTGTTATCTAGACTTGGATATCTGGCAGAAATTTTCTCAAAAGTGAACTGTAGGGTAAGGAAAAATGTCAGGCTTTTCTGCCCTCCTGCCA
This sequence comes from Talpa europaea, assembly GCF_964194135.1. Taxonomy (NCBI): domain Eukaryota; kingdom Metazoa; phylum Chordata; class Mammalia; order Eulipotyphla; family Talpidae; genus Talpa; species Talpa europaea. Next base: position 51,221,167 of record NC_140074.1, on the reverse strand, counting down.
TCAGGATAGATGATGGATCCTTGCGGTCCTGAATGCATGCCTGATGGCGGGCACCTGGAGTAGGGTGTGGGCATAGGTAGATGGGATTCACCTGGGCTAAGACTGTGCTTTTTAAGGGCGGCGTCACAGTGACGCTAGTAGAAGCCAAAAGAGAAGACGAGAGAGAAGCAGAGATCACCGATCACCGGAGAGCCCAGATAGAGTAAGGATTTGCTGGGGGCTGGGAGGCCTGCCAGCACCCTTGCCTGCTGTCTACCAGGTAAATCCCAATAAAAGACCTGCAAAAACCACTGAGGACTCTGACTTCTCCTTTACCCGGTCTGCTGGATCATAGAAAACCTGCACCGTGTCCATTCCTGCCCTTACATGAACAAAGTGAAATTGTCACTTCAAGGAAAACAACTGACAGTATTTGTTGCTGTGATATAATTTGGGCTTTCAAGCAGAAATTAGAATGTTGGAAAATTTCTATCTGCCACCATGACCTTGACAGCTTTCCAATTCCTAAAGACTTTTCTGATGAGGTCAATTGATTTTAAGGAAGGTGATTTTTTAAATACTGTATAATGAATAGGTTAAGATTTAAAAGATCTGCATAACTGTGTCAGTCAATATTTTCCAAATGACCAATAATTAAGTTTACATGAGGAAAAGAGCTAATGAGCAAACCACTGGAGTTCAGCGTAATTTATACAGTACAAAAAGTTCACATGTGGTTTCAGATTTCACATGTAACTAAATCTTTAAGAAACTACCACTTGTCAATTTTTAATGGAATATCAGAGAATATCCCCAATTACATGAAAAGCTATTAAATTACCCATTTTCCTGATATACATCTATAGGAGGGTGTATTTTCTTTATACATTTCAATCAAAATAACAGATCAGAAGTAGATGAGATCCAAGCGTCCTCTGTTCAACTAGACTTTAGAGAAATTTACAAAAATGCAAAACAACGTTACTATTGTCACTCAAAATTCATTTTCAAAGTTGTTTTTCATAAAGATATTTACTTGTGATAAAATGTAATGATTTTTTATTACTTTTAAATGAGTCAATAAATATTGAGTCTTCAGAGAGAAACATTCAAGGACTCTATCACTTCATTACTGTTCTGGGAAATAGAAAGAAATCATACCTTTCTTTGTATAGACGAATAAATAGGCTTGGCAATATTAAGTAACTTACCCATGATTCCCAGAGCACTAGTCACAATCCTGACTACACATGAGAAACACCTGGGAACTTTTAAAACTATCCTTTAATTATTCTGGGATGAGTCATGAATTACAGGCTTTTTTTTTAAAACAGTCCCAGTTGATTCTCACATGCAGCCAGGTTAAGACCCACTGTCCTAGCAAATGCATAATTAGGTTACAAGTCTCCAAACACTAATCTGGTATGTCTACAAAATACATTTTGCTTTATATTTAAACACATCACTGTAGGTCCTGAATCCACATTAAGATTACACGCTTAAAAAAAATTCTACTGCATTTCATTTTACTTACAGGATTCTTGCTTTGCCACTCTACAGGACAATTGTAATCTTGCATGATCCAGGGATGGCTCAAAAGATTTTTCATAGAAATTCGTTTCTTTGGGTCCACCTAGTGGCCAATGAGAAGCAGCTAGAGATTACCATTTCAAATAGAGAACATAGAACTCCTTTCCTCCTGAGAACTCAAAATTCATCAGAACAGATGTAAACTTTAACATCACAAAAACGCTGTCAAAAACCTTAAAGTGGCCTTGAAATAAATTCTTTAAAAGAGTCAATAGAGGCAAGAAAACTATAGCAACCAACACAGGCTTAGAAGATAAATGTTTAACAAACATGAACTTCATTGGTATGGACATTATTCATGAAGTTCAGTCAATCTATTGTATGATGTAATAGTCTTTTGCTGGAAAACCTATTCACAGGAAATATTCACCAATTTAATATTCAAGCAGCCACAATGGAGGGCATTCATACTGAATATGCAATCTCTAACCTCCGATGAGCTTACAATTACATAGAACAAGTTGAAAAGCACACCTTTCTTTTCCATTTGTAATTTTCAAATGTGAGGATAGAAAAATTAATCAACAAAGATTAAGTTTTTTGGAGCTTAGAAGAAAGGATGAGGTGTTTTCAATCTCATTATGGAGATTTGGTGGTCTAGGGCCCTACTTAATCAAGGTGGGTGAGCCTGAGGTAAATTTTGAATAAAAAGTGGAGATGGCTTAATAGATGGAAAAACTGAAAGATATGCCGAATATATAATAATAAAAAAATATTGCACTAATAATGTACTCATATCTTCAAAGTGTATCCTCTTAATCTCATTTTATCCTCGTAACTGCAAAGCAGTAAGGTCAGGCTCAAATCCCTATTTAATGCGTCAGAACCAGGTTAAAAGGCATGCCTACTGATTGGTAGATACTTAGACTTCAGCACTCCTATTTTTCGCCCTAAAAGGTCACTCTAATAAATTTGTGGTTCTTAGATTGTGAGCCCAAGACCAGCAGCAGCAGCATCATTATCTGAGAGTTTGTTAGAAATGCAAATTCTTTTTTTTAATATACATACAAGAGCTGAGGTGCAGGCCAGAGGAGGGGGGGATGTGTGAGAGGATTCACCAGAGAGAGTGGGGAGCAAAACAGATGGATCTACTGATATACACTGCTGAGGGGAGCAGTAGGCAAGACAGCAGAGGTCTGCTACACCATGTGGGTTAGTTCCCTGGCCGGGAATCAAACTCATGCTGCAGTGGCTGCCAATAGCTTCACAGTGCTGAGACTTAATCCCTTGGGCCACCAGGGAGACCCAGAAATGTAAATTCTTAGTCCTACCCCAGATCTATTAATCAAACACTCTTGGGGTGGTACCCAGCATCTTTGTTTTAACAAGTCCATCTGGAAATTCTGATACACGCTAGTTAGTGTTTGAGGACCACTGTGCTAGATCTTGGGGCCTACTCACTTGTGCATCAGGTCATTCAAGCATTTATTCAGTATCTACACCTAAACAACACCTACTCTGTAAGAGGAGGAGAAGAAAAGATAGTAGAGTAAGAGTTGGTGAGAGAAAACAAAAATGATCAAGAAAAAAGGAAGAAAAACCACATTACCAAAGACATATGGTAGAGATTTTAAAAATACATTTGCAACATAATTAAAAAGCATCCAGCAGAGGATATTTGCCCAGTACATATAGTGAATAGAATATTTAAGCAAATACATAAATGATGCTTTATCCCCAAATGTAGTAGACTACAAATATCTTAAAATTGGATCAAACAATTGCAATGGACTTCTAGTATTTAAAAATAATAAAGTTTACCTGCAACATTTGTTGAAGAAGCAGAATGCTACTGGGAGAGAGCCACTTAGGAACTTCATATTTCCCTCTCTACAAAAAAACAAAGAAGACATTTAAGAGATTTAGGTTCAATGAATTTCTAAGGTAGCAACATGCTGGAAGTTAATTTCCAAGTTTGAAGGCTTCATCAACTATAAGATTTGGTCACCATTATTAGTAACAAAAAATATAGTTCTTGCCTCAAAGAATGAAAGCTAGTGAATTAAATATGATTGTCACCACTAAACTATCCACATATCAGAGTGGGACTAGAGCACAGAGGATTTAACAGTGAAACATAAATGTTATAAAGCTTTGGAATCTGTGGTAAGAACAGAAAGCAAGTACATACTGTAGTCAATTTTTATACTGCTGAAGCAAATTTTAGTTTATAACCTCAGAGCAATTGTCAGAATGACACAGCAGAAAAGCATATTTGGTGGCAGGACATAAGCTGTGGTTAAATACAGGTCACATATCATCCACAAAACAAAATATAATATAGGTCCATGAAGACAAGGACAAGGTCAAGCACATGTGACATGTCTCACACACACACACACAAACACACATATACCACCCCACCCCCACCCCCACCCCCGCCAGCCGACAGTATTTGAAGATTAGAAAGGTGGAGGCAGGTAGGTGGATAAGCTGTCAACTACTAGCACCAGCATTAGGGTTCTCCGCTCTTATGAAATGTCTAGGACTTAATTCTTATAGACGTCATTCCAGCTTAAAGATGAGAGGGGAAACAGACAGGTATGGGTCACTCAGGGTCCTAAGTCTATATGACAGGTTGATTATGCTTATGCTACCAAAGTAATCAAGAAGTGTTATCAACAATGGATTTTAAAAGAAAAGGTGTTGAGATGTTAAAATCACTCAATCACTGACTTAGTCTCTGAGAAGATCAGTCTGACCTAAAGTCTTTTTCTAGAAAGGCAAGACCTTTCCTTTTACAAATGACATCTAATTTTATTAAATTTTTCATTCTTTTTTAACTACTCGATATTACCCAGAGCCCACTCTTATCTACACCTTGTCAAGTACCTAAACACTTGCCAATATCAGGAACTGACAAAATCCACTTCAAAATAGTGATGAAGCCCCTAGTTCCCTTCTCCTTACTGTCTTTCATCCAGTTAACTGAACCCCAAGCTGAAGAATAGGGTTACCTGGGCTCTAGGCCTATCCCCAGAAGGATTTCCACCTGCTTCAGCCAACTCTCTAGGCCTTGGCAATAAATCCCAGTCACTGGAGGACTGGTCCTGACCTAGTTGGCCACAACCTCATATTTAACCTTTTTCTGATTCCTGAGACCAAGGCCCCTTGTGATTCAAATCCTGGGAACCTCACTTGTACTCAGCTAGGCAAACTGAGGATTTACCTGATCTTTCAAACATTTCAGCTTACTCTTGCCAGGGTCCCCTAGGAAGTAGATACCAGTCTGGGTAAGGACCCTGCAAACTGCTTACACTGATCAAAGGTCTCACCCACCTGCATCTGCACTCACAATCTGCTTCAGGGTGTCCTCTGTTATGTTTCACTCACTGATCAGAACATGTCTCCAGCGGACATCCCTGCACGCTGAATGTCTGCAGTCATTTGCTGCTTGCTCTCTGTGTTGAAAAGAGAGCACTGTATTGAAAAGAACCTACCTCCCATTTCATGGCTGCCTGGAACACGTGAAGGGGTGTTTTTCAGATGTAGTCAAGTTAAGATGAGGTCGTATTGGGTTAGGGTGGGCCTAAATTCAATATGACTAGTACTCATACCAGAAGAGGAAAATTTAGACACAGAGATATAAACACATAATGGAGAAAGTCATTTGCAGACAGAAGCAAAGAAGAGAGTAATACATCTACCATCCAAGGAATGTCATAGGTTGCCAGTAAACACCAGAAGCTAAAGAAGAAGAAGGGAAAAAAAAAAAAAAAAAGCCGAACACAGAAACTATTGACTGAATTAGCAAAGAAGGATTCTCCCCTAGAGGCTTCAGAGAGAGCGTGGCCCTGCCAATACATTGATTTTGGAATTCTAGCTTCCTAAGAATAAATTTTGGCTGTTTTGAGGCACCATCTTTTGTAGCAAAAACTCTAAGAAACTTATATACCATCTACAAGGGTTTAATTTCCCTAAATTACCTCTCTCTCACCAGTGCTTGCCTACCCCATGGGAAAGTCTGGTTCCAGGTACTAGTCCTTTCTGGTCTGCCCCAACACACAGATAATCATACCTATCATAATAAAAGAAATATTAAGCCTTTAAATTCAGAAACTACCATCCAAAACAAACGTACTCAACTAAAAGTAGCTGTATTTTATAGAAACCAGATTTGAAAATAAATATTCAAACGAAAGTTCTGAGTAAGAAGAGCACCACCTGAGTGATTTCATGCTCCTTTCTGCCACTTTCTATCACTCCTTTTATCATCACATCTTGAATTCATGAAGAATATGTTAACAGATTCCTGGTGATGTCTTTATGATATAAGCAATCCTATCTAGAAAGGGGCAGAGAAAATAAGTGATTGAGAAATGTGTTTGGAAACAGCAATGAATAGGAGTCATATATTAGGTTTTAGTCCCAGTTCTGCCTTTTGCTAGCTCCATGAACTTGTGCAAATTATTTAATCTCTTTGACCCTGTTTCCTAAGAGATTAGGCTTCTAGAAACAAATTGCTTAGATTCAAATTCAGGATCTACCACTTACTAGCTGAGTGAATGGGTTATTTAGTCTTACTGCAACTCACTTTCCTCAATCATAAAAAGTATAGTAATAACACCCATTCCATAAATGTTGCTAGGATTGAAGGGATTAATACACATAAAGCACTCAGCACAATGCCAGGCGCACATTAAAAACTCCATGTTTCTACTACTGCTGCCTCTATTACTACTATTACTTCAGCTACTGTTGTTCTCTCTGCACAAGCCACTTAGGAGATTATAAAAGGAATAAAAGAAAATGTATTTGAAAGTACTCACCACAGTACATGCACATAAGAGACAATAGATACGTGTTCAATCTGAACTAAATAGAAGAGGGAGAAGTGGACCAAAGATGTGCTTGTTGGCCAAAATCAAGGCATGCCCAAGTGCTAAATACATAGCATAGTAAGAAAAGCTAAAGTCATTCGGAGGAATGCCACGTGCCTCCCAAGGGAGCTGTGCCTCATTGCACCTGCCTTGGGATCTCAGGCTTGCCCAGTAAGAAATACATCAAGTCCTGCTCACATCTGAAATGCACTTCCCACCTTCCCCATTTGGATTTAACAGGTCTGAAGAGGGCCATCCATAAGTCACAGGTCATCATCACTGTGACTTGACATTCTTTGCTTTCTACTCTGCAGTGAAATACTCAGAGTACAGAGCCAACTTCTGCTGCTCACTTAAATAACCCCACCTCTTATTTGTACACAGTACTTTAAAATACACAAAGCACTTATACCTATATTTCACCCTGTGCAGTAGACTGGGATTATTAACCACATTACAACAACACAGATGAGGAAACTATGTCTTGGCCGGGAAAATCAAGAGCTTGTTCAATATTATCAGGCATTGGTTGTCACCCTGGGATGATCTTCCCCACCCCCCCCACCCCCCCGCCAGGAACATCTGACAGTGTCTTGAGATTTTTTTTTTTTTCAATATGGAATCCTTCATGAATTTGCATGTCATCCTTGCTAATCTTCTCTGTATCATTCTAATTTTAGTATATGTGCTGCCGAAGCAAACACTGGAGACATTGTTATAAGGTGTACAACATAATGATTTGATATATGTGTAAATAGCAAAATAATTACCACAGTAAGTTTAATCAATGCCCATTACCAAATATAGTTGCAAACACTGTTTTTCTTGAGATGAAAACTTTCAAGATCCATCATTTTAGAAACCAGACACATTTTTTATTGCCTTGACCAGGGTAAAGGCCACGAAAGCTGTTAAACATTACAAGTCACGTGATAGCACCCCCACAACAAAATATTATCTTGTCCAAAATGTCAATAGTGCTAAAGTTGAGAAACACCATTATAGAGTAAAACAGGGTACAGATAAGGCTAGAAGAGAGATACAGTTCTTTTTCTGTGGCACTGTGCTGGAGGAGTTAAGGAAGCCTAGCAGCAGACAGGAAGACAGGCTCCTTATTAAAGTATATGTCAAAGGGCCAAACAGGGCTTCCCTGGTCGTGCAAGGGTTAAGATGCAATCTATGAAGCTGTCAGCAGCCTCTGGAGCACGAATTCAATCCCCTGCCTGGGAGCTACCCACATGGCGCAGCAGACCTCTCCTGACTTGCCTGCTACTCCCCTCAGCAGTGTATTTTAGTCAGTCGGCCTGTTCTGCTCCCCACTCTGTCTCTGGTGAATCCTATCACCCCCCACACCTCTGGCTTGTACCCCAGCACTTGTACACATAAATAGATCTTTAAGAAAAAAAGTGGGGGGCTGTAGGGGGCAGGAATGACCACAGTGCAGGTTTTCTGATCCCATGCAGACCGGGTAAAGGAGGAATCAGAGTCCTCGGTGGTTTTTTGCAGGCTTTTATTGGGATTTACCCAGTATATGGCAGGCAGGGATGCTGGGGGGCCGGGAGGCTCTCCGGTGATCTCTGCTTCTGCTTCTTTGCTTCTCTCCAGCTTCTCCTCGGCTTTCTTCTGGCGTCCCTGTGACTCCGCCCTTAAAAGCACAGTCTTAGCCCGGGTGAATCCCATCTACCTATGCCCACACCCTATTCCAGGTGCCCGCCATCAGGCATACATTCAGGACCGCAAGGATCCATCATCTATCCTGATGGTGGGAGGGCAGAAAAGCCTGACATTTTTCCTTACCTTACAGTCCACCCCCTCAGGGTTTTCTGCCATACAATCTACATATATACAATTTTGTTTCTTAGCAAACATAAACAATGCAGCCATAGCCCACAAAAACAAATACATCGCAATATAACAACAAAATACAACAGAACACAAGTAAGTCCAGGCAGGGCCCCAACCTAGTGGCAAAAGACAATTATTGGTACCAGCAGATGAGTCACCAAATCTGCTGCTGAAGGCACTGCTCATACGAGGGAGGGGAACCACTCACGGCATCTACTGTAACACACCAGGCGCCGTCAGGCTTCCTGACCTTCTCTGCCTGTAGTCTCGGCTACAAGCCACTCACCGCATCCACCCCCAGGATGCACTCGCTCTGGGATTGGCGATTCTGTTCTGTTGGGGGTAATCGCCAACCCTCAGGGTTTCTGTCTGCTGTCGCTCCAACATTCAGCTTTCATAGCCACCAATGCGACTCGCAGACCCCTGCACTCAGGCCAACCCACTGCACAAGCACATGGGTCAGGGATCCAAACTCTACATTCGGCTTGGGCTCCACCCCAAGCCACGTTTCCCACCCGTCCCCCAAGGACGGGTTCCTCAGCTCCTTACCCTCACTCTACAACAAGCAGGGCATCACCCACAGGTGATTTTACAAGACTCACAGGTCTTCAGCATACTCAAGGCTTCCCAAACTTAGCATCAGCACCAGCTTTTGCCTTCTCAGTTGGCTTTTCTCCTCTGCCTGGCTGCTGGGCATACACAGGCTGCTTTTGGCCATCAAGGCCCACTGGCCACCCCCAGATTCTCAAAAAAAAAAAAAACATAACCTGCCAAGGTCCTCCACCTTCTGGCGGGATTGTCAGTCCAAGTTCATCAGTCCGAGTCCATCAGTCCAATTCCACTAGGCCAAGTCCGTTGGCCTCTCTCTTCGTCGGCGATTCTGCTGCCTCAGGGGTCGTTGGCTGGTCCTCTTGGGCGTCTCCTCCTCCAGGCGTGATCTTATTCTGTAGCTCCTGGACCTTGTCCACCAGTCCCTCCAGGTCTTCGGAGGGCTCCATACCCATCTGCATGGATCATCTTGCCGACTTACACCAATTGTAAAGGCAGGAATGGACACTGAGCAGGTTTTCTGATCCCATGCAGACCAGGTAAAGGAGGAGTCAGAGTACTCGGTGGTTTTTTGCAGGCTTTTAATGCAGGCCTCCCAGCCCCCAGCAGGTCTTCACTCTGGGCTCTCTGGTGATCTCTGCTTCTGCTTATTTGCTTCTCTCTCGGTTTCTCTTTCGGCTTCTCCTCAGCTTTCTGCTGGCGTCCCCGTGACGCTGCCCTTAAAAGCCCAGTCTCAGCCCAGGTGAATCCCATCTACCTATGCCCACACCCTATTCCAGGTGCCCGCCATCAGGCATGCATTCAGGACCACAAGGATCCATCATCTATCCTGATGGCGGGAGGGCAAAAAAGCCTGACATTTTTCCTTTCCCTGCAGGGGGCCAAACAGAAAAGACCTGAGAGGGATAATTCTGCTGGCGAAGAGCATCTTCACAAAATGCCCTGTATTAAACAGGCCTATGCTCCTTAATCCTGGTTTCTGCTCAGGCTTTGGCCCATGCTTGTTTGTTAAGTGATAATTACATTGCAAATGAGAGCAAGAAATTGATAACAGAAGGGAGAAAGCAAGTGAGAGTGGAAAAAAGGTATGTGGGTTAAGCAAGCTAGCCCTGCGAATTATAGTAGACTTGAAATTGTTTATTTTTCACATGGTGAAATAAGATAGGCAGATGATCTCTCCAACACAGAATCACAGTACTATAGCCAATTCTATGTAAGTAAAATATAATCTTATAAGAAAATAATTTATTTTCTTTAAAATTATAAATCATACTTGTTAGAAAGGAATTTTTACTTTCAAGCTACTTAACTTTCATTTATCAATTTATTTATACTTCCCTAATATTTGTGTACTCAGAACTGGAGTACAGTCATGCTTGTCTTTGAATGCAGAGATGGCAAATGAATACAGGTGACATTAATAAGACTAATGCTCAACCTATTAGTAATCATGCTGGAGACTGCAGCTGAGCATTTTGTTTAAAAGTCAACAAATGCAAAAGATAAACGAAGTCAGCCTCTTAAACAAGAGTTACATACAGTGTGTCAAATATTGCTAGGTTTTTCAATCAAATCAAGAAGAACTGAGGGAAGTGTTATTCCCAAGTGAGGAATTTTAGAACATTCTAGGCAAAGATACATACTGCATGCAAGTGATACGACACCTTAATTAGATTCAACCAGCAGACTGTATTACACTGCGACTCGGAACAATAGTTCTGAGCCAAGATTACAATAAATTTCAAAATCTATAATGTGTGAAATTAAATTCCACAATAATGCATAAAAGTCCTAATTTGAATCAATTTTCAACTTGCAAATACATGAAAAACTAAAAAATGAAATTCAGAGTAGAAGAAACAAAGAATATACAGTGTTAGTAAATAATATTAATTAGGAAGGCTAAATCTCTACTGAACAAGAACTAGACACTTTATAGCATATTCATTCCAGTGTAAAAATATGTGATCTACCAAAGATATCAAAAGTTGAATCTAGCATCTTCTATATGTAACACTTTTACATTATTTTAAGGTAATTCCTAAGGATTAATCCAGGATCCCAATGCACTCATGCACCCAATGCACTTTTTTAAAATTAATAAGTAAATTTTTTAAAAATGGAGAATGCTGAAGTTTGTGTATTGATACATTTACCTTGCAATGGTAAAACAATACCATAATTAATCATTAAAAGCCTTAATTTAAGGGGCTCCCCAGTGGCGCAAAGCGTTGAGCGCAGTGCTGTGAAGCTGTCCACAGCCTCTGCAGCATGGGTTTAATTCCCGGCCAGTCAAGAAGATGCCCACACGGCACGGCAGACCTCTCCTGCCTTGCCTGCTGCTCCCCTCAGCAGTGTCTTCAGTCCGTCTGCCTGTTCTGCTCCCCACTCTGTCTCTGGTCAATCCTCTCACCCTCACTGTACCCCAGTTCTTGTATAAAAATAAATTTTAAAAAGCATTAATTTAATGTCTGCTGTATGAGTGTGAACTTGCAGTAACAAAAAAAGCACAAAACACACAAAGAATTAAGTAATTTAAAAATGGTAAAGCAGTAAAGCTTTCTAAACATTCCATTGAAAAAGTACACCAGGGAACATTCCATACAACTGATAAGGGACTGCTCACAAAGATCTACAAATAACTCACATGACTCAACAAAAACAAAGTAAAAATCTAGTCAAAATATGGGCAGAAGAGCTAAAAAGAAACTTCTCCAAAGAGGAAATGCAAATGGCCAACAAGTATATGAAAAAATGTTCAACATCCCTTATAATCAGGGAAATGCAAATCAAAGCCACAATGAGATACCACCTTATACCAGTGAGAATGGCAAATATTAAAAAAACTAGCAACAACAAATGTTGGCGAGGATGTGGAGAAAAAGGAACTCTCCTACACTGCTAGTAGGAGTGCAAACTGGTCCAACCACTACAGAAAGCTATGTGGAAGTTCCTCAAACTACTAAAAATGGAGCTCCCATATCACCCAGCAATTCCTCTCCTAGGAATCTACCCAAAGGACACAAAAACATTAATTGAAAAGGATACCTGCATCCCTATGTTTATTACAGCACTATTTATAATAGGAAGATATGGAAACAACCCAAATGCCCAAAAATAGATGACTGGATCAAGAAGATGTTGTATACATAATGGAATATTACTCAGCAATCAAAAAAGATAAACTCATGCTATTTGCAGCAATATGGATGGAGCTATAAGTGATTATAGTGAAATGAGCCAGAGGAAAAAGAAAAATATTGGATGGTTTCACTTACAGGAGGAATATAGGGGAAGCAAATAAGGGATCAGGGGAAAAAATACCAACAACAACAAAAAAAATAATAGGCAACTATAAATCAGAGACATTCTATGGGGGAGAGAGAAGGATCAAAACAAGGGAGGGAAGAGCACAAGGGACATTTATGTATAAGGCAATGGTGCACGGTGAATTGATGGTGGAATTTTACAGGGACTACACCTGAGAGGAGAAAGCATACATCCTTTAAAAGTATACCAGGGGAAAGCAATCATAGCAGAATAGCCCAGAAAATTCCAGAGGAAACAGTAATAAAAAGAGGTTAATT